>NW_017729003.1:1755287-1763623 GCF_001723915.1 Gavialis gangeticus | reverse complement strand
TCAAGTGCCAAAATTATTAAAGTCACTAATTTTTTTTTAAAGTAGTGATAAAGAGAACTGACCACACATCTACATCTGGCTCAAAATGTAGGTCACGGAGCTAAGAATTTGACCTAAGGCTGGAAGAAGACTAGAGAGTATTGGCAATTGCTTTGTATAAGTATGGGGATGGGTTTGTGCACATGTTGGATAAGATAAAAACATTAAATCAATTATTAGTCTCGAGGGGGGTCCAAGATACTATGTACAGCATTGTATTCATTCAGCATGTTGTAGAGGAGGTTTATGGTTTAGACTCTACACATTTTCTCTTCTGTAGTGCCTCCTTTTACTAGAATCTTGTGGTATACTTCCCCTGTCAGATACTAAATAGAGCAATGCATTGAAGTAGCATTTTGCCTTCTTATGTTACCAGTTTTATAGATTCTCTTAAACATCCAATGTTTGCATCCCCTATATACAGCACTCACTGATGCTCCAGCAATTTCCCTCTGGAGTTGGCGAGAGAAAGAAAACAAATGTGACAAATGCTAGTGGCATTACTTAATGCTTCTCTGTAAGGCATGTGGATACACTGCACTCATCACCATTAAAAGTATCTAAATAGAACAGAATTAATCTATTTGTTACAAACATCTAGAACTGGTCAAACTATTTAGTCTTGCAGAATTTGTGGGGTAAAAAAATAGAGTAAAGAAGAACAGAAAGTTGTTATAATCTTGGTTAGTTTTTATTCCTTTTTTATTATTATTCTCCATGCCTTTCACAACAAATACAGTGCAACTAATTAGTTATTCACTTAAAGTGGTCAGTGAACTCGTTTTCAACTTTTGTTGCTAATTTTAATGACGTTAAATAGTTTTCTTCTGGCCTAAAGGTAATCAACACAATCAAACTTCAGTGGTATTGCCACGGTAGCAATACTTCAGGTTGGAAAGATGAAATTTGCATGTTTGAGCTAGCTTTGAATGATAAGCTCCTCATCTACTCAAATCTTAGGGAATGTCCTATTATGAAATAAACTAGGGGTAAATTTGCATCATCAACAGTCAAGTATCTCATAACAAAAATACCATAAACTGCAAAGCCACATACACAAAATATTCTTAGAGCTTGTTCTATTCTCTTTGTCAGCAAGACAGTTCTACACCACTGCACATCCTCTGTAGCCTGTTGGTTAGAGCACTCATGTTGAACATGAATCTGAGAGCCTTGTTTTTTGGAATATGACAGAATCAAAGAACTGACTTGAACTTGAGGTTTCTAACATCTTAAGTGTTCTAAGATGTGTATATTCCCTTCTCATTTCCCTCCTTTCACCCCCACCCTACTGTCACCTCAGTACACACACATACAGTCTTTGGTGTTGCATTGGAAAAGAAACAAATATCAAAACCTTATTTTTTTAAAAACAAACATGGGATAGAGTTCTTCTTCTGCAGCCAGTCCTCCTCTCAACTCTGTTAAAATTGTTTCTGAAGTGTACGTACCAATAACCTAAACATCCACATCTAATAAAGTACTTTTTATATACATTTAATTACATCCGATAGCAGTGTTACATACTTTAATTAAAGAACATAGCCATGTTCCCCTTTATGTCTTAGCATTTTCAGAGTTGGTGCAAATGTATAATTTATGGGAAAAGCAGAAGCCATAATTTAGGTATCTAACTTTTACTTCTCAACAGCACAGGTCAGCATCAGGACAAACATGTGGCTCTACCTAATCTACATTAGCTTCCCAACAAATGCAGAATCCAGTTCATTTCTTGATATTCACTTGACCCTCTCCCTCACTCTCATCATGGTCATGACACTGTATTCTCCAGAATAATTCAATGGTTGACCAGTAGAGGGAAGCTTCTGAATACCAAAGAGATTTCCCAGGAGCTAGAACTAGATCACAGTAAAGACTATCTCTAAACATCAGTACTGTTGTTACTGAATTCAATATCATCAGTCCCAGAGTGTTCAGGAGTCACAAATGAAACTATTAAAAAATAAATGTTATTGGATTGTAAATTGCCTCTGGAATTTTGTCTTTAAGTGGTACTTGGGGCACAGAAATGTTCAAGAGAGCCAACTTAATTTTTTTTCTAAAAATTTTCTAAAGTCTTTCTCTTGAAGTCACCTGGAAAAAGAGGAACAAGAATTGATTAAATACTTTCTGAAATACTAATTGACTTTTTCTAAAAATCAAATAATTCAATCACCTTCATACTTTTCAAAGGGTCAAAACACAAACTAAGGGAGTTATTTTAGGTTAAACATTGGAATTATTATTTATATTTCCAATGCTTAAGAAGAATTAAAATAATAGGAATTCCTTATAAACTTCTTTTGGTTTCAACAAAAATTGATCCGCAAGGAGCTATTAATCATAATGTAATGATTTCCCTAAAAAATATTGCAATTGTACAAGTGAATAGCATTTGAGTGAGGCATGGGGCATTCTGGAGACAGTACATCTGAAAAAAAAATTTCAGAAATATAGAAGGATAAGAAGGTGGAGCTATGTAACAGTGATTTTGTCCTGATCTTCACAAAAAAAAATCAAATTAAAACCGGACAGCTAATAATGATTATTTGTACAAGGAAGGGAACAGGCTGAAGGTTGAGATAACAAATGAGGCTGTCAGAACTTCTGATTGGTTTGAATTAATTCAAGTCAGTGGGCCTGATCAACGTCATTCCAGTGTACAAAAGGAACTGGCAGAAGAGATCTCAGAGACCTCAACAATAATATTTACCAAGTTGTAGGAAACAGCAAGGCATCAGGGCTAGGGACAGACATTACACAAACTGGTTTAAACCTGTAACAGAACAGAAGTGCACTGCTCAGAAACCAGTCTGAAGATGGCTGAAACCGGTTTGTGATAAACTTGGTTGAATGTAGTATCAGACTTAACTGATTTGGGTCAAAGTGGTTTATGCAACATCTGTCCAAGACCCCTTGCCGGTTTAAGTTAAACCAGACTCCCCCAGCATCCTGGCATGCTCTGTGGGCTAGGTGGGGCTCTCTGCTCCACAGCAGAGCTGGCCCCTCCCCTCTGCTCCCTCACTGGAGCTCTGGCAGAGACTGCAGGCATAGCAGAGACTTCCCCCTGCCTTCCCCTCCCCCCCACCTTGCTGCTCAAGCAGGAATCCCCCCCCATCTCCCACAGCACAGACTCTAGCCCCACAGAACCTAGGAGTGTGGTATGCTGGCTAATGCTGAGAGATGTCTGTGTATGTGTCTCTCCAATTTCATTGGGACAGGACAGGCAGACAAAACAGTAACTGCTTAGGGCTTTTTGAAGCTAATCAACAGGTCAGCTGGTAAGCTATTTAAGAAGAGTTTGAACTAGTGGAGAGAGACTATTGTTTTGCTGATGGGGTGATAAACACTGTTATCAGCCCCCTGCTGCCTTGCTTGTCTGCAGCAAATTGACAGGCAGTATAAAGAAGTGGGGGGGAGATTGAAAACCTCCGTATCATCAACAGATATATGCACTGCACCCCCTTCCCCCCACCCCCCATGCCTCTGAGTGCTAGCAGGGGGCTGGGGTCTGAAAACACTCCCACCCCTTGATAAGCTAGCAGGGAAAAGCCTGGAACCATTCAGGCAGACCTCCCTAATCAAAGCATCCTGCCAGGGCCTGGCCACAACCCCCCTCAGCTCAGCACTGTGCAAGGGAAAGGACAGCTGCTCTAGTACCCCCTGGCTTCTAGCCTGAGACACTGCAGGCACATGCCTAAATTTCCTCTGTCCAGAGAAAATGTCTATCCAGTTACCAGCAGGTTCAGCCTAGCCAGGTTAGACTAACCTGCAAAGGTTAAATCAGGCTCAGGCTTTTTGAATGTTTGTCCCTATCCCAGGAAACAGGAAGTGGTACCCTTCTTTAAAAAATGGCTAAAAGCAGGACCCTGGGAATTACAGAGTGATTAGCCTGACTTTAATACCCAAGAAGTCACTGGAACATATTATAAGTCAAAGTACAACCATCTGGAGGAAGAAAGTCTGATCATGAGCAGTCATCATGGATTTGCTAAAAATAAATTATGCCAAGTAAATTTGATTGGTCTCTTCGATAAATCCAAAGAGGATGATTGAAGGTAATGCAGTGGACTTGGACCTCAGTGGGACAGTGTACTTAGACTTAAGTAAGGCAAATCCTACACACCCTTTTCATAAAGAAATTGGAGAAAGGCAAATATACAACTGGCTCAATAGCTGCAAACAAAAGGTAATTATAAATGGCAGAAGGTTGTGAGTGGAACCCCACAGGTGTCTGTCCAGAGTCTGATGCTGTTCAATGTATATAATAAAATATTTGGATACTGGATTAGAGAGTTTCCAGAGCAACTTCATAGACAACAAGAAACTTAGAAGGACTGCAAACACACTGGTTCACAATTTAGAAGGATCTTGATAGATTGGAAAGCTAGACTAGAACCAACAGGATAAAGTTCTGTGCTGACTAACATGATATGCTATACTTCAGGAAGAATAACCCAACACACAATACAAAATGGGTGACAGCTGGCTAGAAGGCACCACTTCAGAGAAAACTTAAGGTCTGGATAGACCACAGGTTCAATGAGTCTGCAGTGCCATGCAACTGTAAGATAGGTGAATACAGTTTTACGGTCTCTCAAGAGGAGCATCAGGTGCAAGACACAGGAGGTGATACTAACGCTTTACTTGGTGCTAGTTAAGCCACATCTACAGTGTTGTTTTTAGTTCTTCTCCATGTCCTTTTTAAAAACCGTGAGTCCAAAACGTGAGTCACAAAAAAAAGATAAGAGGCTTGGAAGGCAAGCCAGACAAGGAGAAGCTGAACAGGACCTCAGTAGTCCTGAGCACTGGAAATGGGTGAGCACCAAGCTCAACAGCAGGAAAATGAAGCAGAGTTCTACAACCAGCTTGGTTATGAGGGAAGATAAAAGTAGCTGGGATAGAATTCACAGAATGACAGAAGGGGGAGATCTAACTCTCCAGTTGGCATATGTCAAGATTGCAAAGATATATACCATGAAGCCCTATCACATGGCCCACAGTGCTGCCTGTGGGTATGATTGGACCCACACACCTCATGTGGCATGTGAGGCTGGGCTGCTGCATACTGCCCACAGGGAAGGCAGGGCCAGGACAAGATGTGCTGCCAACTGCCCTTGGGGCCAATCTGGGGCACACGCTGCACACAGCACTCATGCCGAACCAGCCTTGCATGCTGGATCAAGTATGCAGAGCTGGCCCATGGGCCTGATGCAGCCTGAGGACCAGACCAACCCCACGCAACCAGCCTGAAAATTTTGACACCCTAATGTACATGAAATACGAAATTGTGTTTACAGTCTCCAAATTGCAATGCAGAATGATCCTGGTTTCCACGTGGGACCTCAAAGGAATTTTCCCCCCTCCTGTTGATACAGATAGAGGGGTCTTTTTTCACTTTTCTCAGAAGCACTAGGTGTTATCTGCAGCCAAGGCTGGGGATTTGGACTGCAGTGTACAAACACGCCTGCTAGGACTAAAATAAAACCTGGAGGTTCCTAGTTAGAGGTCTTGCTCCTCTGCTTAGAGGCAGACCAATTGCCATGTTTAGGATCAGGAAGGATTTTTACCCCATGGTCAGACTGACAGGAACTGTAGGTGTTTATGTTTTCCTCTACTGCAGAGGAGTTGGAAGCCTGGCTCTCATCCTTGGATCTCTCAAGTGTATTTTAAATGTACTGCTTACTGCCCTTGCAGCAGCAGGACAGCAACAGTGCCCTCATCCCACTTACTTGGGTTTAGGTGTTCCTGGTGTTTGGGGGCACTATGCCTGGTAGTTGTACAAGAGAGTTCATGCAATTTGAAGAATAGGTCAGACAAACACCTGCAAGATGGTTTTGACAGTTACAATCCTGCCTGGAGCAGGCAGTTGCAATAAATGACCTCCTGAGGTTCCTTCCAGCCCTACCTTTTTGTGATTCAGTGTCAACTGACGATTTCTTCCTGTGAAGTTATACCCTAGAACAGGGGTTCCCAAAGTTTTTATGCCACTGCCTGGCAAACCATGGCCTGGAGGTGGCCATGACCCACCAAACCATGGCCTAGCAGTTACAGCTGACTGCAGCTGGAATTTCCAGCTGGAAGACAGGTATGGATACTCCCACCCCCTGGCAGGGGGGTGGGCCAAACCCTGTGCTGCCATAGGCCCTGCGGAAAGAGCGGCTGCCTTTCTGCCCAGTTCTGGGGGGCCGTGGTTTGCCAGTCTGCAGCTACTTCTGGTCTGGCAGCTGACTGTGCTGCAGACCAGCAGCCGACCTGCTGTGGTCTGGGGATTGAGAACCCCTGCCCTAGAATACTTACCTGCTAAACTAGTTACAAACTTGGGAATCAGTCTTTGGGAGATTCCAGAGAACCAAGGTAAGCCAAACAGTATTAGCATAATAGATGCATAGGGTTATGTTCAGAATAAAGCAGCAAATCAGTAACCAAAGAAATAAGTTAGCACAGTACAAAACTATAATGGACTATGGGTTTTAATATTTCTATTTTAAATGTGTCCATGTTGTTATAGTGTATGCCTCAGTTTATCTCATTAGCCCACACACAGGGAATGAAGGGTTAAGTCCCAGTGCCACTGACACACAGGAGAAGATGAGATGGATCCCTAACATCCACTGAATGAATAACTTCATTGAAATATCAATGAATGTGGGATTATTGGTGACTCCAGGAAAGCTGATTGAGATAAACCGATAATAGGAGAGCAGGCTAGGCAGTAGGGGTGTCAGCTTCTGGATGGAGTGCCAGAAAACAGAGCAGTATTGAGGGCTCCTGGATGGGAAACTGAGTAAAGCTGGGGTGCTCAAGGCTCTGAAGGCTGACTGGGGACAAAATCTCTGGCTGAGTGGCCTTTGTTTCAATAATTGCTTTTTATTGAGCTCTCTGCTTTTATGCCCGAAATTTCAGGTCATTATCGCTCATTGGGGATAGAAAATGCTAAGTCCCTCTCTCAAGAGCTGAACTAAAAGCTAGCTCCTTGAGCCAGGGTCACGAATCAACCAGGAAGGGGCAGGGACCAAAAGGCCAGGTTCTCAGAGCAGGAAGGGCCCTACCTGACCCTAGAAGCCACACCTGGGCTAGCCTCGATAAAGGAGCGCTCTCACAACCCAGACAAGGCCCCAGTGTTCCAGAGCAAACACCTCCCTGGGGAACCACTACGACAAAAGCAAACTACATAAATTTAAAGAAAACTGGACTCCATTTCTAGACCCATTTGGATAAAAACTGTTGGACTCCAAGGAATAAAAAGAGTCTCTTTTTCCATTCCTTACTCTTTTTTTGCTACATCTCTTTGTCCATCTATGCCCCTCCCATCCCTGCCATCTCTTGCTTTCTTATTGTAACCCCTATCTTACATGTGGCACCACAGCCCTGGTCCTGCAGCTTTGACAAACTGTAAAGTTGCACAATTCTTTTGGAACAGCCTCAAAGAACATGGCATTGGGGACATTTATACTTATCCATTAAAAAAAACCCTAAATGTTAGCAAAAATTACTTAGATCCAGGACTTTATCTGAAGAAAAGCTATTTACAGCAAGCTACAATTAAATTTTTGTAAATCAGATCTTATTTAAAATATAGCCATGTTTTTGTATCTTGTGACTAGTTTGCTGCTTTTACAGCTGTTAAAGCTTGATAAGAACAGGCAATTCTTTTTACCTTCTTTGCAACAGAACATTTGTGTGTCTGGCAAAATAACTGGATACAACAAAAACCAAGCATCATGAAACTAGTAGGTACTTTATGACCAGCTAACTCAGGGTTGTTTATGAACTGCTGACTTCAAATACATATACAAACAGGCTGAGAAATCAAGTTTCAATTTAAAAATATTTTATTACTGTGCTGGTGGCAATTTACTACTGATTGCAGCTACCAGTAGTAATTATTGACTATTGTGGCTTTGTAATTAACCCCTTTACTGTGTAGTTCACAGCTGCTTTGAATCACTTAATTCAATTATTTGAGTCTTTTCTTCCCTTCATTATGACTTTAAGAAAAGCACAGTGGTATATAAAAATGAATATGTCAAGGGAGCATATTCATTCAAGCTTTTAGGGGAAAAAAATCACAGTGGGAAGTATTTCGTTTTCAAGTCAGGAAGAGATGGGACACAAACTCAAGCAGCACAAAGCAGCCACAGGTGATGGGCGTTCTGATTTGTCCCCGTGAAATCCTATCAGCAGCTTTTCGCTTCAGTCTGAGTTCCCATGTGTGCCACTCGCGTTTGTGAAATTCTTCTACTGTACTTCAGTATGGACACGAAACTCCATCGTCATTATCAATAACTGTCCTT
>NW_017729003.1:1737205-1750097 GCF_001723915.1 Gavialis gangeticus | reverse complement strand
CCCCCCCCCCCCCAAACCCAAACAAACAAAAAACCCAAACCAAACAAACAAGCAAAAAAGCCCTCAAGGTGCAAGGAAAGGTTATGGAGCACCAGATTTGTTCTCTCCTGCAAAAGACGAGGTTTTTTGGCTGATAAATTGAGCTCCAGCTCACAAAAGCTCATGCAATATGAATTTACTTAGTCTATAAGATACAAATTTACCCTGCCTTCTGAGTAGATAAAGTGTTGTAGCCTGCTACTCCCACAACAGGCTGAATAGCCACAGGAAATCAGGTTTGAAACAAGAAACCTCTGGACATCTATGTCCCCATCAAGCTATTTCCCTTCTCTCCCATTTTAAGAGCATGACTCAAACAAAATAAAGGAGCCAATAGAAACACGACAAGCTAGGTTCCCAGGCTTCTGCTGTATTCCCAGAGGAAACAACACAAATTATCACAGCCCTGGCTGTGTTAGCATCTGCAGCTTTTCCCACTGAGTA
This sequence comes from Gavialis gangeticus, assembly GCF_001723915.1. Taxonomy (NCBI): domain Eukaryota; kingdom Metazoa; phylum Chordata; order Crocodylia; family Gavialidae; genus Gavialis; species Gavialis gangeticus. The sequence goes on along the minus strand of NW_017729003.1, from coordinate 1,749,614 downwards.
ATGAGTCCTTCCTACAGAGGGGCTTCAAAGAATTGCCACGGTAGGGCAAGCCACTAGAAAGATCAACTGATCTCTCAGTAAGCAGAATAAGCCAATGAGTATATTACAACTTTGCACTGCTGAATGATGGTGCTCACATGTAATCTTTCCACAAAGGTTCAACTTACTCACAACATGCTTTTTGATAACATTTGTTTTCAGTTAAATGCTGTTAGGGAAATACTCTTCCAACTACGATTCTAACGGTCTCTCCCCCACTGCCTCCCAAAATTGGCAGAGGGAAGGCAGCAGAGGTGGCGGGGGTGTAGACAGCCCCTGTTGCTGGATGGGCAGAGGCAGAGGCAATTTACCCTTGTATAAGGTCCTAGTTTCTTTGGAAGGGCAAGATTTGGCCCTCCAGTCTTAATTTTTACTTCAATTTTATGGGGTTTTCTGTTAAATACATTCTAGTTTTCATCTATATTTTAAATTCTTTTACTTAAACTGGCAACTTATATACCCTTGCAACACCAAAAAATGGTGAATACAGTGTCAATGCCATATTTCTTGTTAACATAATAGTAATGTTGGGGGTGGGGGGAAGGAAGGAAGGAAGGATTCTGCTTATTCTGAGCAAAACCTGTTATCTAACTTTCCTGCAGAAGAAGAGAGGACTTGTAAAGCTAAATAAACAGTATGATACTTTTCAAGTGTGAACATGTCAGCAAAACCAAAATCATAAGAGTTTATGTAAGATGCTTGAAAAAATAAAACTTCTAGATATTTGTTTAACACTAGAACATTTGTTTCAGTAGATTCAATGGATTTTTCCCTTTGCTTATGCTTACCTAGAGACATTTGAGGCCAGCCTGGATACTCAAAAGGGAACTCCCACCAGAAAATGAATAGTATTTGGAGACTTTCCACTTAGACTTCATGGACATTGCATATAAATGCACCCTTCTCCAGTTGTGAGCAATTTGTACTAAAGTACTGTATTGATTTTCCCTTCTCCCAAGCATATTTGGGATCAGTTCAAAAAGTCTGTTGTATTCTCCAATCAGTTAAACGAAATGGATACTCTTTGTCCATCTCACAAACCTTGTCTATATCAAAAGCTAGTTTTGCATGACTATATTACTGCTGGGGCAGAAAACAGCAGATGGCGCTGTTAGACAAAGACAGGGTAAATTTGCACCTTTATAGACTAACTAAATCAGCAAAAGCTTTCATAAATAATGGGCTTACCAAAGAGCCAGAAACTCCCTCTGTGATGATGCCAATCCCAGACAACTCCATGGTACAATAGCAAAGGAACCAGATAAACTCTTAAAGAAGCTACTTCTGGAACTGTCAAAAGATTCAATCTTCCGCTTCCCAGAAGCCCAAGCAGACAACTTTTACTTATTACTCAAGATATACCTACAGAAGAATAGCATGGCCATTAGCACATACATGGACCCATAATATGCCAATATATTTATGACAGACCTTGAAGTCTGCTTCCTCTGTGACTGCCCTCTCATCCTCCTGGTATATCTAAAATACATTCAAATGAAGACAGCCAGATTCAGACACCTCCCCAACACCAACCCTAAGACAAGGGCAACAGAACTCTTTTGGTTGGTACCTGCAACCCCTGGTCTCAGATACATTTTTAAGGACCAAAGATGATCATCTCAAGGTAGCCATAGGGGATAAATCTTTCCAAGCTTACATGCAGCCCCACATTCCCAAACAATATCTTTCCATCAATGGACAACCTAACTCCTTTTCTCACCAGGTCACCAGACCTTGCTCTAGACCCAAATGCCAGCTGTGCCCTCATCAACCACATCATCACTGAACTAAATAACAAATATCCTAATAGCTAAGATTAAACTACCTGCAACTCTACCAACGTTATATGCACCATCACCTGCTTACAATGCCCCTCTGCTGTCGATATTGGACAGATAGGAGACTCCCTAGATGTAAGAATGAATGAACAGAAATCTCATGTTAATACCAGACAGGGACAAGCCTGTGGCAGAACACTGGAGCCTTCTCTGGACTTTCCATTGCTGACCTCAGGGGGCTGTTCTTAGCTTGAAAAAATAAAACTTGAATGGGAAATTACAGAACAGAAAACACAAAATAAAACACAAAAACTTGAAAAAATAAACTTGAATGGGAAATTACAGAACAGAAATTCATACACAGATGGGGTTGTGTTAAGTGTGGTTTAAACTACGGACTACAGATTTTTATCCCATTACCTGGATTCATTTTTATGAGCCCTATGTTCCTCGATGCATTAACTGTTTTGTTTTTCCTCTCTCTCCTACCCACCTTACCAATCCCAAGAGTCCCTCTCCTTTCCCTACCCTTTGTATTTGAATCACAGCTTTCTATTTAGCAGCAATGGTTCTTGCAGTCCCTTCACAGTAAGCCCTCTGCTTATAAAAGCTGAACTCTATAGACTAAATCAGAGACAAAGGTGCAAATCTACCCTGCCAACTGCCTGATCAGACTAACATGTGAATGTCATACAAAGTTTTTCATTGTTATGATGAAGCACAATTTGCCATCCTTAAAGACAAGGGAAAAACAAAAAATTTTCCTGATGGATATTCTTTAATGTGAGCTGCAAGGGAGCATCTCCTCTTCCTTTACCTCTTAATCTGCATCAATTTTTAATAAGGAGCCACATTTGGGCCAATATCAGTAGAGAAAGGTTACTTAAAAATTGTTTGTGCCCACTGCCAATTCAGGATGGATGTTTCCAGCCTTTACAGTACTAGTTTCTTCTGGACAGTTTAAATGTGTGATGACGGTTATATTGTCTAAACTTTTGTCACTGCGGCATTTAGGCTTTGTGTGAAAGGAGCCTGACAACTTTCACCTACAAATGGTGGATCAAATGTTTCTTTCATAGTGACTAAAACTGTATTCCATAGCGAGCAACTATGATGGCAACTGTCTTTGGCAAACCCACGATTAATTTTTATTTCACCCATTTGTCAAAGGAAGTGTGGAAAACTGATAGTACTCATCTTTTCTGAATACTGGCTTCCTTGGAGAGCTAGGAAAACCATGTGACTACTTATAAATCTGAAGTTCTTTACATGTGCTGTACTGAGAATATTGTTTTTGGCAGCTGGATTAGCCTGATGCTTCTCTGTTGAATAGCAAGCCCCACTGCTTTAGAGTTAGTTCACCCCGCAGGCACCTGTTCCAGCCAGTAGTTACATTATGACATCTAGTCACCTCGGTGGGTATGGATAAAAATATGCTCCCATCCTTGAGCTGGTGTCAGAATTACTGTTACATCTCAGAAAAGTTTGAAGATAGTATGCCAGGGATGACTTGGTGTGTTTGATAATGAAAGCATTAAGTGGTTGTAACCAGCTTATAAAAACAACAAATAGCCTTCCTCCTAACAAGTCCATGGATGCTTGTGCCATAGCGCTTGCATCAAGGCCTGTAAGAGGAACTTCATATGTCCAGAGGTCCAGTTTCTGGAGGATGGAAGGAGTTGCCCTGTTTAGATTCCCTTTCCTGAGAAGGTAGGATTCCTGAAATTTACAGTTTATGGAAGCCTAAAGAATAAAAATCAGATAATTGAAAACTTTCTTTTATAAGTACTAATAGTAGTTATGGCTCACCAATAAGAGAACACCAGTCCTACTCCAAATGATTGTTTGAGAGTATAATTAAGAGAAGGGATTTGCTCCTGAAAAAGCAAACTTTTTTCTCTCTATATCAAAAAGACTGCAGTTTGGGATACAGAGGAACCAACAGGGCTCTGAAGCAGATTGTCCAGTTCAAGCTAATCCATTAACTAAAAGCAGCATATAACCCAAAACATCATTTTTACCAAACACACCACTGTGCATTTTGCATGCTTTGTGTATTTTGCATGCTTTTTCTTCACTAGAAAAACAAAGCAATTTCCACCTTGAGCTATATAGGTTAAAATGCTAGAAGAATGGAATGTGGAAACAAATCATTCTTTTAACACCCACAAGTGAATTTTTTGTGTGAGCTGAACCTACAGAGAGCACCACTTGGGATTCTTGTACTTTGCTTCTGTACAGGATGGATTTATTTTCTCCAGTACTATGGTTGTCCCCAAGATTTCTTTGCAAAGATAATATGCTTTTGTTCTATTTCCCCCTGCAGCTTTCTGTTTATAGGGAATTCAAACACAGAAAATTTAGCAAATACACAGACTTTTTTTGACCATGTCAATTTATGGGACATCAGATTTTATATTATATAATATGGCCAAATTCTTACTTCAGCTACGTGCTGGACATTATAGTTCAGTACAACAAAATAATTGCATACCTGAACAAAATAGTAGTATTTATGATAGGATAGGCACCTTCCATGAAATAGATAAACAAGGCTCTCTATTTTTTTAAAAGAGGCCCAGTGTAAGTTTTAAGTAAAGTTTAGCTGTTGTTGAAGTTAAAAAGAATTATCCAGATAGGTCTAGATAAAAAAATAGGTAAGTCATATTTTAAGCCATATTCTGGACTTGAGTCCTTTGAATCTTGTAAACAAATGCAGTTTGTGTAGATAGTGTCTGAGCTGCAGTGACCTAGTTATCTGGTCAAAGGGCTGCATAGAGCTGAAAGATAGACTGAGTTAAATTTTAACCTGCAGGGACTGTAAACCAACCTGAGGCTGCTGAACCTTTGGAGTTTGATATGATGATTAGAGAATAACCAGAGTGACACGTCGCAAACTCCCCATAATCAAGAAGAACTTTTCCAGGTGACGATCTCTGAAATTGCTCAGGTAGAGTACGCGTTTGTTTTTTCCACTCTAAGTTTATAAATGAGACAATAGTATTTTTTGATGTTTTGTTAAAGGATGCTTTCATCAGTCTGTGTTCTTATAGGATTTGTAGGGATTGCCTGAAATACAGCTCTTGCTGCAAAAAAACAACTTAGTTTGTGCACAGCAGTATGGACATAAATTGTGATCCCAACTTCTACAATTCTCAGGGTTTTTTGCTTAATTTCTAAAAATTTCCGAGTTAGAGATGAGCATTCTGGAAAGGTCATGAGTACTGGACATGCCAGGCTATGGTAGATTTCTGTCTAGCATAGCTAACAGCAAAGGGCTACAGCAGACAACAGCTAGACACAGCTTTTAACTGTTGATTGGATTTCATGCAAACTCTCCTTCCTAAAAGCACAAAGATGATGTCCTCAATTTTAGCAACCCAGAAGGCACGATACGACATTCAAGCAACAGCTTGCCTAACATTTCTGTATGGACAGTGGTGAGTGGATGCCTCTTAAATGAATGTAAGTGACCAACCACGCTTTATTGAGAAATGAGATTGACAGAGGAAAGGAGACTTTAGACAATTTGCTTTTGATTTGTTAAAACACAACTTTCCATAGCTAATCATTAGATACATGATGATGTTTCGTATCAGCCTGTGTACACCTCCTGTTGTTTTCTCAATATTCCTTCTTCCCTGCAGAAAGAGTTAATCTGTTTGAGACAGTCACTTCTCTTAGACATCTGTTTCATATACAATACCTAGTCAAAACAGCAATACTTTGAGTGTTTAATATATTATGATCCAAGTAGTTTCCTCCTTCACTCCCCCACTTTCCCACTTCCAAATACACACAGTTTGAATGGCTACATATATGGGGCTGTGGATGACTTTAAAAGTCTATTTAATTTAAAAGCATTTTTTGAGTTTAACAACCAAGAGAAATGGGTTTATATTCAGAAACTGTTGTAGTTCATTCTTAGGAGGATATTTGAATTCTGGATTCAAGGCAAAGAAACCTAAAAAGCTGAAACAATTGGAGATGAATAAATGTTTAACTGTATGGCCTAAGAAACTCATCATTAAAAGCTCCAGGCACAAGTCTTTTAAAAAAGTAAATAAGATAAGTAAGCAAGCTAAACATTTTTGCACACGCTGTTTACAAGAGAAGTATTAATACAATGAGAACTCAGTACAGTGGAACCACCATGTGGATTTACTGCTCTTTTGAACAGTCTGGATGTGGTTTAGCTCTAAGACATATGCTTTACTACCTCCACACATACCAAGCCGTAACTATTTCTAGTGGGACTGTTCAAAGTAAAACAAGGCAATGTAGAAGTGGCATCATTGGACCCTACTGTTGCACTGCTAGAACAGGACCCAGTTCTGGACCCAGACACATACAGCCAAAGTGTAAGTACACTAAGTTATCCTAACATTTTCCCAGGACTAATCTCAATGAACCTAGAAAAAAACAGATACATTATTCTCTTCAAAAGAATTGGGAAACATTTATTTTAGAAAGAAATAGAAAACATTACCAAGGCATTAAGGGGGAAATATATGCTTAAAATTCTAGTTGATAATATAAAAACTAAATAAGTACTAAAAGAATGACATGTTTTCCTTCATTAAGAGGTGAAAATTTAGTGACTAGAACTCACTCAAGATGTTAATTTCATAAGTGTTTGTGCTCTGGGGACAATTACAAAAGAACTTTCATTAAACTTCAGTGACTCAATATATTCAAACAAGAAATTATATTGATCTACACAGGATAAACACCATTTTGTTATCCTGTTCATGGAAACAGTAACTAGGTTTCTCAGAAGAACATTGCTAACATGCAAGCCTGAATGAAAAAAGCAGCTCAGAAGAGTAGCATCAGAAATGTACGTTTTCACTGAAGTAGAAAAATCATTTGCAGATATCAGTTAACTGCGTTACTGATCTTAGCATAAAGCATATGTTGCTACATGAGTATTTGGACATTGAGACCCTAATAATACACAGCATATGATAAAAAGATCTTACAGTTTTTCTCCTTGTTCAGGCACTCAAAAGCCAGATGATGGGCTAAATTCCAGGTCTTGTTCAGTATTTTCAGGGACATTCAAATGCCTATTAACTGGGCTCAGTAAGAATTATGTAGCACCGTTCATCCTGTAGTATACTCGCTTTTCTCATTCTCTAAACTAATAACTTCATCCACCAAAACAGGCATTTCTGTGGCACAAGAAGAGCTGAACAACTGTTTAGGAAAGCAAGAATAAAAAATATGACTGTCAGTATTAAAATTATTTCTTATCAACAGTAGCATGATAGGTGGTGAGCAAGGCACAAGCACCCCATACTGTCTAAGGGTGGGACAGGGTTGCTGGAATGGAGCTTGGGGGGAAGGGAGGTCTCACCCTCCTGACCCAGTTCCCCTGCCCTCCACCCCTACCTGCCCCTCACCCTGCAGTGACTCTGGCTCCAGCATCAGGAAAGTGAACAGAGGTGGTGATGCATGGTGCAGGAGCAGTAGCCAGAGGTTCAGTGTTGCAGGGGGAGATATCAATTTTTGGTGCTACCAACACAGTGTCATTTAAACCCAGACTTTTATTTAAAAGTGATTAACATAAAAAACTAGATTTTGGTTTCCACTCTTGCATAATAACCAGAATATTTAGGATCAGGGTCCATGAAAATCTTTTATATTAGAGTATGATCACTTGAGCAGCTTTTTAAAAAAATGTAATAATATGCACCCTCAAAAATTTACTGTAGTCATTAACGGCTTTCCAATGATATGCACTGAAATATTAGTTTTTCCTTTTGGGCACTGTAGCTTTTCAAATTTGTTACTAGGAAAGTAACAGCTCCCCTTGATTCCTCTGACAGCTGCTCTTCTTGGTGCTTTCGTGTTACCCCAGCTATGCTCAGGCTAGCTATAATGCTAAAAATCTGGAAATAGAAAGAGGACTAGGGTAGGTAGTATCTTGTATTATAAAATGGATACTTAGGGGCTAACAAATAGAATTTCTCCTACAAATTGGGTGTCACATAAAAGCTAACAGAGGAGGAGGAAGACTCAAACACAGCTGATCACAGAATGACTTCAAGCCATTGATAGATGTGGCCATTAAAAAATTGTGAACTTAAGATGATACCCAGGTTCCAGAACGATTAATTTGAACTAGAATGGGTTCAGAGGAGTCTACTTAGATAATCATGAAAATAGAGCACTTGCTTTAGGAAAAGACTGGGAAAACTTCTCATGTTTAGTCTTGCAAAACAAAGGCTGGAAGGGGAATAGAATTGTCCTGTGTAAATAGATCAGGGATTTAAATAGCAAGAAGGAAAAGCTATTTAAGGTAAAGGACCATACTGGCACAAGAAGAAATGGGCATAAAACTAGTTATGCATAAATTTAGAACAGAGGTTAAAAGAAGCATCCTAACCAAAGGAGTGAGGTTCTTGAAGAAGAGAGGAGTAGCAGTGGCAAGAAACCTAAATTTAAGAGTGCTCTCGATCAATTCATGAATCTTATGATATGGTGGCTCTCAGAAGGAGCTGAGAAACCACAAGGTGCCTTCTAATCTTAAATCTGTACCCTTAGTATTGTAGAATACAGTGATAATAATAATCTGTTCTAAAATCACATGCTAATTTTGAGTTATAAATTCAAATGTGGAGATGTTTAAAATGCAGTTAGTAGGAGTTTCAGCTTGGAAGATGTCCCCCCAAATGGATAGAAAAGGAACGGCAACAGCAAAATCTAGGCATGGATGATTAGTCCTTTTTATGAGAGCTTGTGAAAAATCACAATAGAAGCCAGGGTGGAAATAGGAAGGTAGGAGTACTCTGTCCTTAATATCTGCCTGGGATCCTCCAATCTTGTTCGCCATTCAAAAACTACTATAACTATACCATAACATAAGCAGCCATGAAGATACTACAACCATGCCCTGTTATCTAATGCCTACCTTTGATAGCATTCATGAAAGGTATTACTTTTCCTATGGTCTAAGTCATAAGGCAATTTTCCAGACACTAAAGAATGTCTGTTACTGAAGCTCCACGGAGTCAGTAGTAACTCAGAGGTACAAAATTACATAGATTTTGACCATCTGTTAAGCCTCTTTGTTCCTTCTGCTTTAGAGAGTTTTAAGACACTCGTTCATTCAGCTGTCAAATGTTGTACTTTTGGTAAGTTATAGAACTGAATAAGATATTGTTAACTTTAGTCATATTGATCTAGCATTAGTGTAGTCCAACTATGATATCTACTCATGAAAAAAACCAACACACAGTTATAAAACACTATTTAATAATAGTAGATTAAGTCTCTAGAATCTTCAAAGGACAAAGGGAAAAACAGGCATCTCTCAGAGATATTTACAGTCCATATTTGCTACCATCCATTTTGAAGATCATTTGTAATAATGAAAATTGTCTTGCTAGTGGTTGTGTACAGCTGTATACAGCCGAATTTTTCAGTTGCATCTAGTGCATCAGACTCTTAATATGCATTGGTAACATTTAATTATATTGTGTAATGGTCAATACAAAGCCTATGTATCACATAAGACATGAGTACATGTATAATTTGTTCAAATGGATGTTAGTCATAGATCCTCAGGTTCTGTACAAATTAGCTCAAGATATTATGCCACAAACCTGGGTTTTTGAGCTAATCAAGTGATTCCAGAAGGATGTTGAAATAACTAGACCTTCAGTAAATCATTTACCTTTAGCTATTACAAATCATCAAAAAGTCAGTTACAACATAGCTGGCTTTCTTCTGCTAACTTCTGACAAGTAATACATCACAAAACTTGCTATTTATTTTATCAATTTAAAATTTACATCAAATAATAAAATTGCAAATAATCTGGGTCTTCAGAGTAAAATACATACAAAAGTGTGTATCAGCCAAGAAACAAATGCTATGAAAATATGCAGTAAGTATGAGGCACAGAAATTACATTGATTCCTACAAGCTCTTAAGATGGATCCTATCATTTCTTACAAGACTTAAACTTAAAATATTAAGCAAATTGTGGCCAGGGGAAGGGAGTATATTAAATCTAATATCAATACATCCAACAAAGTTTTCACAACGATCATAGATCATTAATCTGTTCTTGGTAAATTCCTGCCTCAAGTCCTTATTTTATGATTGAGCTACAGTTTGATTTTTCTTGGGGAAAAAAAATTAATCATAGTTAAAGTCTAAGTGATAGATAACAAGAGATGTTGTTGTTTAAGTTAAATTTTTCTCACTGGACAATGTTATGCCTTTGTCTACTAAATTAAAAAGCACACCCCCGCCCTTTTTTTGCCAGAAAACTGCTTCGCATGCGACTATGTCCACACCATGAAGCAGTAATGCCTTCATCTTCTCCTTTAGTAAGCTAAATTTAGGAGGTTTAAGTCCTTCAATATAAAGCAGATTTTTTAGAACTCAATTCTTATAGCGGTTTTATTTTTGTTTCATTTTTTGAGCCTTTTTCAAACTCGGTTTGTTGGCTGAAGGACACTATAACTAGACCCAATATTTCAGTAACTATCTCAAGTGCTGCCTGCAGAGGTATGCCCACCTCTCCTCATATCTACATTATATCCCTGTTTATATACTCCAGAATTAGATTAGCTCTTCTAATCACATCACTCATGCACTGTGGCTTCACCATGAAGTGATAATGTTAGTTGCAAAGACTTATTAGAAAATAACAGAAAAGGATGCATGCTGTACAGCATGCTTTAGCTTATTGGAGCCTAGGATGGGATGTAGCCACACAACTCATTCTCTGAACAGAGGCCCGCCCCAAAACTTATGTAATATTTCAGTAGACAAACACCAACTCATTCAGGAGTTTATTAAACTTTATAGATTATCAGGAAATATTTTATTTAATGACAGCAGCAATCAGAAGAAACTATAACAGTAGTTTTTTTTCTAGGTCATGGCGAGGACAGACAAAAGTAACTTGAAAAGTCTGTTGCTGTGGAAACTCATCTATGCAATAGAATGCAACAATTCAGCATCATACAGTGCCAAATACTTCTTGCATTGCTCACACAATTAGACATCGAGTCCAAAAGGCCTATTTATGCATGTAAAACAAGTGAGATTTGGACTATAAACTGAATGGACATAAAAAAATACTGGCAATACATAGTGAAAAAAGATGGTCCAAATCTCATCTATACACAAAAGCATACAGAGGAGTTTCCTGGCAAGGTGGCCAGAATTATTTGACCTTCATTCCAAGTTGTTTTCCTAACATAAATTATACTGGTTCCTGCCCTGGGAGTTCCATTTGCTAATGGCTTCAAAGGGCCAACATCAGAAGAGACTAATATGCTATAAATATACCCAAACTAACTTTGACCAAGTTAGTTCAAGTTCCAGTAACATTGTAGTCACTGCAGGAGTGATCAGCATTAGCCAGTTTGCCTTCCTTCTATGACTGCAGTGGCATTACCCTCCAGGTCATCAGCTGGTAAAGAATCCATGGGTTCTCCACTGCCCCTGGAGAACTCCCAGGCTCTGAAGAGGTTATCATGGGGTCATTAAACTGGCTTTAAGGCCATTCTTCCCTGGTAACACATGATACATTATTGCAGTGTAATTGCCCCTTTAATTTGTACTATTACATTAATCTTCAGGTATTTAAAGGAAACTGCAACATATGGTAAAATAATGGCCCTCTCTATGGACTCCTGAAATCAATAACACGTTTTCATTGGATTTAAAGGGTGTATGATCGTGCCCTGAATTACAGGTGAAATCACAAAGTAGTCATAACAAAAATATGGGGTCAAGATTTCTTTTGCTGATGCAAGGAGAACACAGGTAAAATTTAATAGTACACTATTCCACATATGGTTATTATGAGGAAGCGGTAGTGGTAGCAAGAGATCAGTCTGCTCTGGGAGTTCTCTTTAGTCAAAGCCAATTTACTTAGGTCCCTTCCTCACTTCTAAGTAAGCATCCTCCATCAGTCCAACCTCCCACTTTTTTAATCTCTACTGGTTTCTTCCCAGAGGTGTTACTCCTCAAGAAAGCAGAGGTCTGCTGCCACTTCTCCTCCCCCATTTCCACTCCAGACTGTTCCTTTAATTAAGCCACATGCCAAGTTCAGTATCCCAAGAAGCCAGCATACAGTCTAAACCAACACTAGTCTTAGGCATTTATTAGTAACTTGGAGAAAAAAAAAAACCTTGTGGTACAAATTGTGCAAGCATTGCTTTCTTTCCAACATTCTTACATTATTCTGTTGAAGAAGTCATATTTATGTCTACTTGGCTTAGTGCAGCACTCTGCAGATATACTCAAGCTAGTTCCGAACAAACTAAATCAAGTAAAGGCAGTCCTCGGACTTCTGATACAATTGGTTCCTGAAAACCACGTCTTAAGTCGAAACGTTGTAACTCGGAACCAATTTTCTCATAAGAAACAATGTTATAATTGGGGCATTGGTTCCTGAACCAAGGCCCGATACCCTATATTCACTAAAAATACCCTAGAATTTTGTACTCTATCAATTATAGATGAGTAATATAGCTACATTAATGTATTTATATTGTAAATAGCAATCTTTTTGATTTGGAAGGACTTCTTTGAGGTGACTTTTCTTGAAGCCGTCATATCTA
>NW_017729003.1:1692857-1732205 GCF_001723915.1 Gavialis gangeticus | reverse complement strand
CTTCTTTGAGGTGACTTTTCTTGACTTTTTGAAAGGCTCTTGGTTGGACTTTTTGAAGGGTTCTTGGCTGGAGTCTTCTCAGGAGTCTTGGCTGCAAGTTTTTCTGGAGTCTTGTCTGCTTTCTTAAAGAAAGTGTCCAAGGAAGTTTGGACAGATGTTCTCCAGGGAGATGGGCAATGCAGCAAACTTTTCACTGGCGTGGCATCGCATCGGATCAAGTGTTGTAAAGTCAAAACTGACATCATAAAGTTGAAATAGGGTGTCAATTTATAAACATTGTAAGTGTGAAACATTGTAACTCGAAATATTGTAAGTCGAGGACTGCCTGCATCAGAAGCAGGGTAAGCAGAATGCCGTAACTTTTCTTTGGCAGACAAGGTCCTTTGTGTAAATGTGATATCTTTTATTAGACCAAGTAAATAGTTGGGAAAATTGTTCTTTGCAAGCTTTTGAGTACAAAAATCTTTCTTCAGGTAGAGGGAGAACTGATTATATATTTTTTTTATATATGAAGTATTTTGAAGCCAAAGATTCTTTAAAGCACACAGTGGTATAAAATTAGCTATTCAGATTTAAGATTCTGCCACTGAAAACTTTTAGGAATGTTACTCAGCATGCATTGGTGACATCAATGTTCACTGGCCCAAATGAATTATCACTGGGAAACCAGATATGCTGCCCAAGCATAAGCTTGGTCTCTGTTGCTCTTCATTTTTTATGCACTTGTCATCCAGAGTTTTGGGAATCGGTATTATAGTTATGCAGATTATGACCTGTCCTCTCCCCTTCTGGGAGAAAGCCATCAGTGATCATGCTGCCCTGGGGTCAGACTCAAGAAGCAATCCCCTATCACCCATCAGCTAGAGAGCTCCATTGAGGTGACTTTGTAGCTCTACAGCCAGGGAGCTGGAACACCTGTATGCCTCTATATAGTGCTATATTTTTTTGTTAATATTTTAGCATTACAGATGGACACCTGTCGATAACTTGTCAATGCCTTTAATTAAGATTACATTTCTATTTGGATTTTTCAGTGGTAAGCAAATTAAATCCCCTTATATCATAAATAAACAGAATTAAATTGCAAATTGGGACCAGATACTTTGGGGCCCACCCTAGATTACTTGAAGTCAGAAATGGATTAAGAGCAAATGAGATTTGCAATTCTCACCTACAAATTGTACTTAATGTGTAGTTATGGAAAGATCCAAATGACTTGGTAGCACCAGAAGAAATTAAGACTATGCATAGATAAAATGCCAATATTCTCTAAGAGCAACTTGAAGATAGTTTTCAAATATAGGATGGCTTTGTACCCTGTTAGTAGGCCCATTCCTGTACTTGGCCGTTCAGTTTCAACTTCAGTTAAGTTCAGTGGGAACTGCAGATGCAGAACACTTCATGTGAGGAGTCTGAGTTTCTGCCATTCACATGGATGATTACAGATGGCAAGAGGTATTTTTAGAAAGGAAGCTTTGCTTATAAAACCATGACAAGTGACAGCTGGACTGAAGGGTGAAGGAGAGGGTGTTGTTAAAATTCCTTTGAGTAGTCATCAATCAGATGATTTCTGAAACAATAGCTCATCACCTGCTACTTTAGGCACTTCATTTTTAGATTAAAAATTAGCCAAACAAATTTCAATTAATCCTGACTTGTGTTGGTAGGCAGGGTCAGAAATGTAATGGCCATGAAAAAATTATCATTGCAATGGGCAATTCCAGTTATAAATGCCAAGAAGCATCAGATGTTAATTCCAACTAAAATTTCTGCCCTGTGCCATTGGTCTCCAGAAGGAATTTTTCATTGACTTCATTGGGAACAGGAAAACATCTAAGGTAGCAGCACATAAGGGAATTATCATGTCAGATCACTGAGATCAGGCATCAGCTAGACTGGAAACCAGTCTGGGTACAGACATTCAAAAAGCCCAAGGCAGAATTGATCCAAGTTGTATGGCTTTCAGCAAGCAACGTAGTTTGAAGGCTGCAAATAAAATGCACATCCACCCTTTGGTGGTGGGAGAACATCTTAGACCAGGATCTGATATTTTTAAGCCATTGTATTGTGTGCTAAACTTCTGTTCTGTTACAGGTATAAACCAGTTGTGTGCGACAGACTTCTTTTCTATTATGGGTATAGACTGGTTTCTGATCACTTATACCAGCAAAAGTGTAATGTCTATACCTGGTCCCATTAAGCAACCTCAAAGCCTCAGCTATAAAATATATCTCCTCACAGTTTCACTCTGAACTTCTTAACAGTTATAATAAATCCTCTCAGAAAATTGAATTCTAATTTAAAAACTATTTAAAAAAATCAGAGAGCTTGAACACATACTCACATAGCTCCCAGATTGTATTATTAAGTAGTATTATGCTTATAAACCAATGCTATTATTAGACTTTGGTTTATTTTTTCAATCTATAATAAAAGAATGAATGTTTTCAAAAGTTCTGTTAAATAACATAGTCCATCCACCAGCCAGGGCACATTAGTCTTAATTACTGAATTACCACATTTCATGGAAAGCACAACCAAATGAAGCACTTCCAAAAAAATAGAGAGAGAGAGAAATCACCCAAGAAATAGGGGAACAGAATGGATTTCTCAACTAGCTCTAATGTATGCAACAAATAATTCAGGTATACAATTGTATAAAAACTAACTATTGATATTTATTGTAGGCAGTGAAAAGTATATAAAAATCTAGTAAGGAAGCAGATTAAAAGGCCAAAATAATATGACCCAAATTAGCTGAAAATAAGACTGAAATGTTAGTAGAAGATTTTGAAAGCTGGGTAATTTGGGGACTTATAAAATCTTTAGAGCTTAGTTCATTACAGTTTGGTGGCCCAGTTTCTACTGAAAAATCCTCAAGGCCAAAGTCTGACATAAGCTGTGGTCAAGCAGTCTTTTTATTTCAGTTATATCAATGGGAATTTCACATGTGTATCTGATAGCAACATCTAGCCAGTACATTTACATCAGGAAAAAAACCTCATAACATTGAAATTTGTGCACTAAATTAAATGTAAAATACATTAAAAGCAGACACCACTATCTAAATGCTTCATAATTTAGCAGGGTATCAGATAGAATAAGTGAGGGTTATAACTACAGGGAGAGTCAAATCAGAAAGGAAATGACCAAAAACACCATTTTCTGAATGAAAAGAGTGTTTTCCCCCTTTAAGAAAGAAATAGAAGTAGTCATAGCTGTAATTCACACGGTTAAATTTCACACTCCAAGGCACACTGCAGCAAAGGATTTTTACTCCAGTGCTTTTCAGCCAGGGTGCCACAGGTGTGCAAACATAGAATTCACAAGATAAACCCAAACTCACATAGGAATCCACAGTGTCAAAAACATGCTGACCTGTTGTGGGCTGAGCTTTTTGCAACAAAAGAACTGCCCTACTATGTTTTTGTAGTAAAAACAAAAACAAAGTGAAACAAGTGAAAGTGAAAGTTTGGCATTTCCCTAATGCCAAAGAAAAGGTTGAAAACCACTGCCTTAATCCTTCACAGGGGAGTGGGAACCAGGGGGCATAGGTCACTATGAATTAGTGAGCAAGGAGACTGGATGTAGGGAGCGCTGGGACAGGCAATCTAAAAAAATGAGGCTAGAGTTACTGGACAAAGACTGGTATTGGAATTAGAAATCTCAGAACTGGAGCCTGAGATCAACTTAGTGAGGAAGACAAGACTGTGACAAGGAGCCAAGTTCAGTAGAGGCAAAACTGAGATAGGTTTATGAAGGTAAAGCAGAAAGGATTGAGTACAGTAGTAAAAGAATCACTTGTAATCCCTAGATAACAGTCTCTTCCAGTATGGAATTGAATAGCCCCAAATCTCACCAGTCATCTGTCAGCAAACATCTGTGAAACTCATCTGCAAAGTGCTCCATCTTTTACTGCTTATCTATACAGAATGACTTCTTACTGCTTTCACTTATATGTTAGCTCAAGCAGGAAAGAGCTACCTATGCTTTACAGCTAAAGCTTCCAATACTCTTCATGACCAATGTGAGTTCTAGTATACCAAAGAATAACATTGCTGGGCTTTGTTTGCTTTTTATAAAAACTAGGAAATCACACACACCAGCTTTCAAAAACAAGCAGTCTGAAGTTAGAAAGTGCCACAGTTAAGGTTGCATGTGCAGCTTAATTTGGCTTATGATATATAGTTTTTAATTAAATAACTATTTTTCACTATTTATTTCTGCCTCATTAAGCACAAAGAATTTAACTGCTCAGGGCTGTACATTAAGGAAGACACTGCCCTTAGGATCTATGTTTCATCTGTCACAGAAGTCAGATAATGTAAAGTGAACAAGTCCAGGCAACTGCAAAAAGACAAAAGGAGGTTAACAAGGTTCTTTGGGTAAATCTGATACCTTTTATTAGACCAACTCAAATAGTTGGAAAAATTCTTTTTAGCAAGCTTTTGAACATAAACACCCTTCAACAGGCTGAGGTAGCATCTGCAGTTGGTGTGTGCTCTTTCTGGATGGAATGAATATTAAAGAAGCCAGAGGCTGGTATGCATGCAAGGAAGCCTGAGTCAGGGAGGGCACATGCCCCTCCAGCAGCCAGTCAGTGATTGGGGGGGGAGTCCCCCCGCAGCCAATCTCACTGCCCAGGGGGGGTCCCCTTGCAGCTGATTGTGCTGACCAGGAAGCGCAAGCTAAGCTCCTGGAAGTGCAAGCAGCGCTTCACCTGGTGTCCCCACTCCCCAGCCGGCACTCACGGGGGGGCACCAGTACTCCTGCCTGCCCCCTACTGCTGTTGCTTAAGTGGGGAGCGCTGCCTGTGAGGGGGTGTGCCAGTGCTCTCAGGGGGTGCACATGCACCTGCTATGTTTTGCCACTGTCTGCCTATGTCCTTAGACCAACATGGCTACAACCTATACCCCTGTAAAAAGAAGGTTAAAGCACTTAAAAGCTTCCCTGGATAACTGGATTATACTATTCTTTTCTGCTTCTGCCACTACATTCCTGAGTAATGTGAGACACTTAAACCAAACTGGCCAAAGGTGGTAACTAACTGGCTGCTCTTCATTTTCTGGAAGCCCAAAATGACATCCTAGGGCCTGATTTGCAAAAGTGCTGAGGTCTTATGCACACAAATGAAATTAAATGAAGCTGTATTTTGAACAGATGAAGTGCTGTATAATTCTAAACTACTCTAAAAATTCAGGTCTGTGTCTAAAAGTGTGCACTCAGAATTAGTGCACAATTGACCTTAACCTTGCTGTCCACATCTTTGTCCCTCAACTCATGGGGTATTGTGAAAATACATGTATTAAACTTTTGTGAAGCACTCAGGTGATGAGTGCTATAGAAAAGCCTACGAAGAAAATTAATCATTTGTCTTCAAAGTGGGGTTTAAATAGCATGCAGTAGATGATGTAAGGGGATACATATTGAACAACAAAGAGAGAACATTATGTTGAATAGCTGCTTTTTAAGTAAGCACTATCCAAACTGTATATATGAAAGAGGAAATCATATGTAACTATAATTAAATGACTAGATCATAATTTATGTCCTGACCCTACAAAAACTTAAACACATGCTTAGCTTTAGTCTCATTTTGTTCAGAGGGGCTCTTCACATACGTAAAGCTGAGTGTACAAGTAAGTGATTGGAGGATTGTAAGGACCTAGAAAAAAGTTGTAACACCTTTGGACTGTAGCATATTCATTATTGGACAGCTATATTTTTGCTGGCCTCCAAATTCAGCCTTTCATCTTCAGATTCTTTTTATATGTGAAAATACTATCTGCACATACGAATTCAAGGCTTTGTGCACAGTAAATGTTATTATTAACATTTCATTCAGAAAAGCCACTCTTAAGATATGCTTTTTTGACAGTCCATGACCTAATTCAAACCTTTTTGAAAGGAAGCTTAACCAATACTTCAACCAAAAAAAAATGTTGAATTTTAAAACAATTTTAAATTAAAAATTTAGATCTGGCCCAGACCTAAAATCCTGAACCCAGCTATCACATAACTGATGTTGTTCAAAATCTGAACTTGAATAGAGAATAGCAGATATTTTTCCCCAAGGGGCCAAATCTGAGCCCAGTTCCCATACAATGCTCTCCAGAGCCTGGGAAATGGTCCACTGGTTTTGAGAGGGCTCAAGGTTAAATGCAAGGGTCTGGCACCATAGAATTGCTTGCAGGGTTTAGTGTCTAAATCCCACATGCATACACCTTGTTCCAAATGTAGCAATGCCTTTGACTGTTGTTTCCTGTCTCTTCTCTACATAAAATGTGAATGGAGAGGTTGTTTCATGACCAAGATCTGTTGTTCTTCTGGCAAGATTACCTCAAATTACTGATTTAGGGAGAATGATCCAGGTAAATATCCTCAATGAAATGGACCTTCTCCTTTTAGAAGAATTAATTTATTTAATTTATCTTAAATTTGATTGCAGTGAGCACCCCTAATTAACCTGATTTTTTGCTGATAATCACTCACAATGGAATCAAATCAAAAATCCGGGGATGGATTGACCGGCACACAGAAAGAAGCAGCCCTCCGTGCACTAATTCAGCGCACAGGATATAATTTGATCCAGGTAGGAACTCACAGTCACGTGCCTGATACTGTTTTTTGCATAGTGTCAAACTTTCACTTAAATTAATAGTCTTTATCACAGACTTGACAAGAAAATATTTAACAATGAAATTTTTCTCTTTCTTCTTGCCTTTAACATAAGTTTTGTTCAGGTATTTGTATAAAAGATCATTTAAGTATGGGACTGTAATCTTCCATCAGTTCTTGGTTACACTGTAATAAATTTATAACAAAAACCTAAAGCTGAACTGTTCTGAATCTTGCAGTAGTTTCAATTGCAAATGGAACCAACCTATTAAATCAGAAATCCTTTATTTTAAACAAATGTTTAGATCAAGGTCTGAATTTGCCACCTTGTACCTATCTTTAATCTTGACTTATTAAGAATCTGATTTATCTAACATGACAAAGGAGAGAGATTTTTGTTATCTTTTAAAATCAGAGTTCTGCTTAAAAACTGTTCTAATAAGTCTCAAAGCAGGAGAGGTAAAATATTGTTTATTTTTTATTACTCCATAGGATTATGGGAAAGTAGAGGTGAAAGGAACCTCACAAGGTTATCTAGTCCAGCTTCCTGCTCAAGGCAGAATCATTCCTAGCTAAACCATCCTAGCCAAGTGTCGTTCTAACCTGCTCTTGAAAACTTGCAAGAATGGAGATTTCATACCTCTAGATAGTCTGTTCCAATGCTTCACTATCTTCATAGTCTGAATATTCTTTCTACTCTCCAATCTAAATTTCCTCAATTGCAGTTTGAGGCCATTGCTTCTAGTCAATGTCCCCTACAGCCACAGAGAAAAGGCTATCTCCATCCTCTTTGTAATCTCTCTTGAAGACTGTTTTGAAGATTCCAAGACTGTTATTAAATCGCTCCTCAATCTTTTCTTCTCCAGATTAAATAATCCTAGTTCTTTCAGACTTTCCTTATAAATCACATTTCCTTTTTTGCCACTCTCTGAGGCTAGGGACAGACATTACACATAAACTGGTTTAAGTGATCAGAAACTGGTTTAAACCTGTAACAAAACAGACATTCAATGCATGTAAACCAATTTGAAAATGGTTGAAACTGGTTTGAGATAAATGTGGTTGAATGTAGCATCAGACTTAACTGATTTGGGTCAAACCAGTTTATGCAATGTCTGTCCCAAACCCCTTGCTGATTTAAGTTAAACCAGAGACCCCCAGCATCCAGGCATGCTCTCTGGGCTGGGCTCTGCTCCAGAGGGCTGGGCTCTGCTCCAGAGGAGAGAGAGGCAAGACCTGAACCTGTAAGCCTAGAGCCCCAGACTGAGAGGTGGGAAGTGTTGGCAAAGACATGACAGTCATCACACATATGTGCCAGAGATGGAATTAAGGGAACTTGCAGATAGCTTCTGGCTGAAAGTTGCAGATCAAAGAATGCGGAGAGCTACATTTACATTATAAAGCTGAACTTGTAAAACCTAAACAAAGACTTTCTGAATGCCTGGCTGTAAGGAGACACTCTTCCCTCTGGATAATAAGACTTATGCCAGGCTTTTTCTTGTCTTCCTGCTTTACATTTTAAGTTAGACTAAATTGTGTATGCTGTGTTTTACTGGGCTGTACCTTAGCTTAGGTGAAGATTTTTGGTAGTTCTCTGTTGTATGGTTTTAAATTGTTGTGTTTAATACATGCTTGCTTCAGAGAAAGGACCTTTTTCCCATCCCCACTCATCAGTCTGGCAGCAGCTCCACCCAATGGCTGGCATCCTGTGTGTCCTACTAGCCTTGGGCTGGTGCCTGGCCACACCCTCTCCACTCCAATAGGGAGGGGTGAGAGCTCTGGAAGGCATCTCTTCCCTCCTCTTCAGCAGTCGCTGGCAGTCATGATCTAGTGTCCCCCCCAGCTTCCAACTTGAGCCACTGCAGGCACGTGCCTGCATTTCCTGATTTAACAGAGAATGTCTGTCCAGTTATTAACCAGTTTAAGCTGCGCAGCTTAGACTAACCTGTGAAGAGTGAATCAATTCAGGCTCAGGCTTTTTGAATGTCTGGCCCTAGCCTGATAGATTCTTCCTAATTTGTCCATATCTTTCTTGAAGTGTGGGGCCCACAATTGGACACTCCAAGTGAGGCCTCACTAGTGCAGAACAGAGGAGTACAATCACTTCCCTTGATTTGCAAGAGACACTTCTGTTAACAACACCAAGTGTGCTGCTGGTTTGGAGGAGGGGGCGGGGGGAAAGTTGGGGGGGTTGTTTGTTTTTCAACAAAAACACACTGTTGTCTCATATTGAAGCTTATGGTGTATTATAACATCCAGGTATCATTTGGGAGGTAAAATGTTGTTTCAAATTCAAAATGTCCAAGGATTTACTGGATTTTGGACTCTGCCTCAAGCCAAATATGGCACAAGCATCTTTCACTTTCAAAAGAATTAAGCAATAGTAAGACTAATGTTGCATTCTCTAAGAAAATATAATTGAAAATGGTAATAATAGTAGATCTTGTGAAGTTTGCCAAGTCTCAGATCCCATCCCTTCTTCTTTCTACAACACTAAGTGATATACTGCTGAACAAGACATATTAAGATTAAAAGAAACCCAGAACTACCAAAACTATACCATATATAATTAACATAGCAAAATGTGTGTTTTTATAACATATAAATCTGTGTGCTTGCATAAGCAAACATTTGCATTTATGAAACCTAAATCATCTGTCATCCACTCAATGCTAAATGTGATTAAAAATAATACCTCATCTGTATATATATTTCTTTATTTTCTTTTCTTTCCTACCTTTACCAGTATTTTTCTGTATCTGATTTCCCTCTGTTTTCAGTTACTTCATCTCTACTTCTTCTGTGTTGTTCCACTTTCTCCCTTCACTCTTTTCCCTTTTCTTAAATTACCACGTGTCTCCTTTCATCCCTTCCCATCTACCAGTAAGCTGTTTTTTTTTTTATTCCAAACATCCTCACACTATCCAAACTTGTAATCTCTTGGTTTATCCCATGCTCACTTACCTGGCAAATAGCACATAAAGACAATTTTTAAACCCATCCAACCAATCTGTGGAAAGCAAGAACCTGGGTAATTTAATTTTTCCAAATCGTAAGGGGAAGACCTGTCTGGTTGAAACAGGTTTTTATTTCCTGATGGGTCATCCCCCATACACTTTAACTTTGCCAAAGAAAGAGTTTAAATTTTTAGTATTGTTTACAAATCCTTTAGTAAATCTCAAAATGGTCTCAGCTGAGTATATGTGGCATATATATTCGGCCAGTTCATCATGTTTTTCAATTCCTTTCAGTTAGCAACACATGAATGTGGTTTACAGATTACATAAAAAAGGGATATGTTACATAATAATCACAGTTAAGAGCATGACAAAACTGAACAGAATAGTTGCACTTAAGGTTCAGCTTTAAAAATGGATCAATAGGAGTCTCATCCAATTTCTTGTGTGTCAAGAGAGTATTGTACTAACTATATTAATCTTTCAGAAAACATCTGTACCTTCTTCTGGGGCAGAAGGAAATTTTCAGCTTTATGTTCAAAGTTCTTGTGCTGCGGGAATCCACCCATGAGTGAAAGTATTTCTATAACTCTACTGTTATGCTGGAAATATTTACAGTATGAAACATAATAATGAATAAGTCCTACTATATATACTCAACGGATGATCCATAAATAACAAGCTGAGGGAGAGCCCTTGGGCTGTCTTCACTTATGTTCCTAGTCAGCTTTCCTTTAATATCCTAATCAATTTCATTTTGCTATGGGTTGTGTAAGTCTGTTTCCCTTTAGTTTAGGGTTGAAATTATTCCACAAGGAAAAATTATTTCAAAACTAGTTGGGAGTATTACAGAAAGTGAACTGACTAACCTCTCAGCTTCTATAAGTACAGGGCTAAGTACAGACGTTCAGAAAGCCTGAGGTCAAAGCAATCTCCAAATTGAATCACTGTCCTCTGAATTGGCTGAATCTGAATCTGGATCAAATATTTCCCTCTACACACAGGCCTAATGAGCACTATTATAGTGCTTTACCAGTAGTAGCCTGTTTGCATTGACTGAAATTGACTGGAGATTTGGACAGCTATATACTAGTGTACGTTTACTCCTGACTTTCTGAGAAGTAACTGGACCCCAGAGTGGATGGACTTATACCAGTATAGGGCTGTGCACAGGTGTTCCACGTTTACAGTAATGCAAACACAGGTTGTAGTGGTGTAAATGCCTTGTGTGTCCACATCTAAAGAGGCATTGAAGGAGAAATGTAAAAACAAGGAAGAGGCATAAATGCCAGAATGGAGGAAAAGATCCAAAATCAAAAGATATCATTACAGATGAGGAATACTAATACTGAAATTATTGTTGCCAGACTCCTTCTTCCTCAGCTGGACCAGTACTAATGTGGGCAAATAAGTATTATCCCATGCTGTATAAAAAATGGTGTGGGTAGAAGTCAGAACCAGCAACCAAGAGCTCGGGTGAAATTTGAACCAAAAGAAAACTCCATATATATCTCCTAAGTACTTTCTACCTAAAGAGTAGCCATTGTATCTGTAACTGCCTCAGGTGTCTGGCAACCTAATATTTCCCTTAGTGAATCCCTGTTAAAAATATAAGTTCTCTTATTCTACCTCCCCTAATGGTCTTTTCTCCTTCACATTGATTCTCTCCTTCTCTATCTCCCCTTCTCATCTAAAATTGATCATTTCTTTCACCTCCTTCTTTAGCTAGTTTCTGGGAATAGTGAACATTAGGGATGCACCGATAGAGATTTTTTGTGCCGATACCGATGGTTGATTTTTAATGAGCCATATCAACTGATACCAATCTGGTTGCCAGTATGTGGCCCAGCAACTTGAAGAGCTGCATCCAGCTGGTAAGTCTGCTGGTGGGAAGGGGCAAGAGGGGAAGGGGAAGAGGCGGGGGGCCAGGGGTTGGGGGGCAGATTGAGGCCCCTCCGGTGAAGGATGGAGTGGTGCCGAGCCTGGGGCAGGCATTGTCCAGCCAGGGATGGGCAGGGCACAGGATGGAGTCATGACTCATCCAGAGGGCACGGGGAGGGGAGGACATGCACCTTTGGGGGAGGCAGGGGGGGCGTGTGCTCCCCAGATCTGTGCATGGGGTGATGGTGGGCTGCTGCTGCAGGCTACAGGCTGCAGGCTGCAGCCAGTGCTGGGCTTTTATCAGCAGGGGGGCTGGGCTGGGTCTGCCCTCAGGGTAGGCAGCAGCAGTGCTGGGAGTGGGGTCTATGGCAAATTTGGGGTTGACTGTAGCCCTCCCCCACACCCAGCTCCTCCTTGCAGCACCACCACCACCCATCCCAAGCACAGACATGGCCAAACCCCCCCACCAGGATGAGCCTGGCACTCCCCCTGGCCCCAGACTGCAACAGCAGCCTGCATTCACCCCATGCACAGATCTGGGGGACATATCCCCCACGCCCTCCCGGGGTGTGTGTAGGGGCAGGAACCACCCCCTCCCCGCTTCCCCCAGATGAGCTGCTTGCGGCTCCATCCCATGTTCTGCCCCACCCTGGCTATGCAGCACCTGTTCCTGCCCCTGCCCCAACCCCACTCCCTCCCTCAATGCAGGGACCTCAGTCTGCTCCCCCCATGCCCCTTCCCTTCCCCTTCCCCTACAACAGACTTACCAGTCAGACACTGCTCTCCACATTGCTGGGCTGCACTCCTGGCTGCCTGTGTGCTGTGCTGTGCTGTGGCTGTGGTCATGCACAGAGCATTTATCGGTGACATTATTGGCCACATCAGCCAAAAAAAAAGCTGATGGCCAATAATGTCAATTTTCCTTATCTTCACCAACTTCCCGTGCCAATACGATATGGGACTGATGTATCAGTGTACCTCTAGTGAACATGGATTGTGATGAAGGAAACCACCCCCCCTCATGCTTTCACTCATCCCACTCACAGTAATCCAGACAAGGGATTGACATTGCTTCTGTGATTAACATGCAAAAGGTAGCTACTGACCACAGGTCTCTCCTCCCAGCCTTCTTCTTCACTTCCTCTCTGATCTATTCTGACAACTTCTCATGGTTTGACTCATCATCCCTATATCTGATCAATCAGAAATCCATCTTTCCATCCTTGTCCTCATCCTATCCATTCTATCAAATGTCTGGGACTTTCCCCACATAATGTTTAGTTCTGACTATCTATCTGGCAACTCAGGAGAAACATTGGAATCCTTACTCCAATCCATTTCCCTTCGCTTACCACAACAACAATTCCAGTAGTCTTCAGTTTCAAAAGCTTGGTGTTATGATATAACAGTGATTCTCAAAGGGTATTCACAGCACAGTAGTATACCACAAGAGTGGTGGAAGTGTACCACAAGAACCCACTGTGTAAGAAGGTAAATGCTCTCCTGCCCCATTTGACACTCTGCACCTGCCCCAGCTACTCCAGCGGTACAAGCAGCTGCTCTTTTGGGGACTGTGGCTCCTGCTGCTGCCTTCCTCTATCCTTCCCAATTCCCAAGAAGCCCCTATCCTACCCTCTCCTTCCCCCTCACCTTATGCTCCAGCAGTACAGTCTACTGAAGGCAGGCAGACAACAGAAGGAGCTTTATGAAGCAGCCCAGCTTGTTCCTTCCAGTCCTTCTACACTCCCATAGCTGACAGAAGGGGCTGCAGGCATAGTCATTAGCATGTGAGACCCTGCAGTATCAGCCCCAGCAACAGGGGCTGCCTTTGCCCCCTGAGGTACAGATGAAAGGTTGGGAGGGGGCAGACAGTGAAAAGAGGAGGGCACATCAGGATGAGGTCAGGCCCCAACACCCTTATGTGGCACCAGCTAAATCAGTGATTCTCAACTTTTTTAGCCTTAAGGTGTCCTTCATATCTTTTCTGAATTTAGATCTACCTCAGTGATTTTCATCTGGGATGCTGCCATGTTCAGAAAAGTTATAGTTATTTTTTACCAGTACATCTCAGCACTGATTTTCCTCTGGCAGGGGAATGGAAAATGTTATATGTTTTGAAAATACACACAAACACACACACGACTTTTGGTGTAAGAGTGATGTGTCTGTCCATTTTAATCCAGAAAAAAAGCCCACCCCAAGGAGCAAAAGTTTGGGAAACACTGTGGGAGACTCATCTTTCTTTCTCCTGCCACCTTAGGCTATCACTAAATCCTGTCACATTTTTCCTCTACATCTACCTTAAAATACATTTTTCCTTCCTATCCTTATATTTATTTCCTTGTCACAATCAGGTCTCATCTCAAATGTTGCAGCCTTGCCATTGCTGGTGTCTTTATTTCCATTGTCTCAGCTTCCAATGCAACTGAAAAATTAAATTTCTTCACCAGCTTCTTCACCTCCCTCCCTATGTACCTTAACAGGATTTGTCTCACCTTCAGCATCAAATTTAAGATCCTTTGCCTGTTCTGCAAGACAGCAGAATTCTGTTCTCATCCATTCTTAGTTTGCCTCATGTTCCCTTTAATTCTGGTCAACTCTCACTTCTAACTCCTCCCTTAACATGCTTCATAGCTCCTTCTTCAATGTAGTCCTCATGTCTGGAATTCCCTTTCTCTTTAGGTATGTCAGTCATTTACCCCTTCCTCTTCCAAATAACTTGTGAAAATATAGTAAATTTATCTACATTCAGTGTAGTAAGAAGCTTACATTCCGCTTCCAAAAGGTCTTTATAAAGAACAGTGGAAATTTGTACTTTTGATAAGGACATTGCCTAGAACCAAAACTACTTTATGCTCTGCTTGGGCATACATACCTGTTGTACTGTGAAGAGTTCAGCTGTAGAAAAGCTTCTTGCAATCGATTCCTTTTATCCATGTCATACATTTGCAACAATAAGTGTGTTGCTTAAAATAGCCAAGGTCAAGACACTCATCTGTATTATTCTCTAATGTAGCCCATGACCCTCAGTGAAACTCATCTCTGATCAGCAAGAACCTACCATGAAAGTGACAGGGCTTGATTTAGTTACTCCTACAGTCTGTGGAAATATTTCTATTGCTTTCAGTATCCATTCAGAACAGTATCATAACAACCTTGTTTTCTGAGGCATATAAAATACAATTAAATTGTAAGTTTTGACTCTGTAAAGGGTGTTTCATGGTTCTGAAAGGTCTATTTTTTAGCAGCCATCCATCCTTGAACAACAGAGAATATTAAATAAACACTACAGATTTTAAAACCTGTTTTTGTCTAGAGTTTATCTATATGGTTTAGCTTCAAATCAACAAAGACAGGTAACATTTCAGTAATTATTGGCTATTTCAGTAGGTATTGAATCCAGCCATTAATGAGGCAGAGATATAGACAGAGGCTCTTTCAGGTGAGAAAAAGATTTTTTTTTTATCAGAATTGTGTGGAGGGTGCCAGTGTTAGATAAGCAGGGGCTGTTGGAAAGAGACAGTTATGGATAAGATCTATGGAGTCTTGTATAAACAAGAAAGGCAATTGTGACATGCTTCTGTCGATCCCACACACTTTAGAATTTCTGATTATTTTTCTTCATGCAGGAAAATGGACAAAGAAAGTTTGGTGGTCCACCACCTGGCTGGGATGGCCCACCACCAGAGAGAGGCTGTGAGATTTTCATTGGGAAATTACCGCGAGACCTTTTTGAAGATGAGCTGATACCATTATGTGAAAAAGTAAGCTTTTGTATTTAGCAATTTTTTCTTCTTTTGTACTATACTATGTGCTCAAGATAAACCCTGTGTTCAGCAAAGGCTCAATTTATTTACAACGTATGAAGAAACAAACAATTTAAAACAAAATTTTAACCGAAAGGAATGGCTAACAAGTCAATATAGTATCCTGGAATTCGCTCTTTGGATCAATAGCAAAAAAGCTGTAGTGTATTCAGCTGGTCACTAAACCCTGATTAGAAAGGCAATGTGTGTACATGCCAGTCCTGGGATATTTCTGTTTGAGGACAAACACAGGCACAACTTGTCCAGAAACAAATGCAACATCTGTTCCTAGTAGTTCTGCCTACACAGGGCTGCTGCCTCCAGGGTTACAGTGGAAGGGGAAAGAGCTATATAGCATTTATTCCCTACCTTTGGGAAGAGCTGTGTGCTATTGCATTGGCTCCTACCAGATCTTAACAGATGTGCAGGACCTTTACTATGCCCCAAGGTTGAAAGACCATCACAGAAATATGACTATCCCTATGTGATATGCATATGCAACCACAATAATTGTGGATATAAATTAAAATTCACTCATATTTTTGTGCACACAAGAAGAGAGTGGTTTAAAAAAAAAGAAACCCTCAAACCATAAATACATTCAGAGGAATAACCTAAGTGAATGAGTATCTACTTGTAAATCTTCTTGTTCTTCCTCTTCTTTTTGTCATCCTCACTGTTATACATGTCACATAAGTGTTGTACATGTCACATAAGTATTGCCAGTGGCTGCTGGGCACTGGGTCTGGCCAGCCTGCAGCCCCGTGGCCCATGTCCCAACATTGGCACTGTTGCTGCTACCAGGCCCTGCCCCTCACCCAGCATCCTGCTATCAGCACAGAAATCTGGATGGGCATGTGCCCCCTGTGTCACCCCTGAAATGTCACCATTCTTGCTGTTTGTTCATGGGCGGATCTAAGATTTTGAAAAGCGGGATGCAGATGGCATGGTATATCATCAAATCCATATAAAACATATTTTTATCAAACTAAAGAGAAGCTAGAAGATTTACTAATATCCTAGGGGCCCAGTCCTATATTATTCAGTTTAAGATCAAAGAAAAACAAATAAAACCTTATTGGAAAGTGTACTAATTTTCTAGCTTATATATTAAGTTTAAAAAATACAACAAACTAAGCATAAATAGTCCAAAGATATTGTTTTATTAGCCCTGTAATCAGTATAGTTATATGTACATCTCTTATTCAGATTCATAAACAAAATCTAGCCTTCTTGAGCATCTTGACAGTGCATCCAACACTTCACCGTCAGTCAATTCTGCATCTGAGTTAATGTTCACCTAAATTACTATTACCATACCTGAGTTAATTTTTCTTAGCTAGAACTAAAAACAGTCAGCAGGGCTGTGAAATGGAAGAGATATTACAAAAAATAGCTAACAGGAAGCGGAATTGCAGAAGAAAGGATAGCTTAATTAATCGAACATCAAGACCATTAAGAAAAGGAGTGAAGGAATATTAGCAAGAATCAGATACATTTTAGTGGGTCATGAAGTAAACTGAGTCCTTTGGCCCTGCCAGAATAGAAATTCTGCTGTCTCTCTATGGCAATTGGTTTTAAAGTTTGGGTGGAGAAGGAATCAAAGCGGGATGTAACCGCACCACTACTTCTCCCGATCCTGGGTCTACCCCTGTGTTTGTAACATTATCTCCAAAGTTGTGAGCTCTTTGAGGCAGTGATACATGGGTGAAAATCCTGGCTCCATGGAAGCCAATGGTCAAACTCCTACTAACTTCAATAGAGCCAGGATTTCTCTACCACTCTTCCATGAAATGTTAAGCCTTCTTTGGATATCAGTTAAGTAGCATATAATAGCTGTACTACAGATATGTACAGTTCAAAGGTTTGCAGCCTTTTCAGATTCAAGGCATTCCTCCTTCGATTCAAGTCACCCCTCCAAAAATGCTAGCCCTGAGTTTTCGCTTGTTTTTTGACCTCAGAAAAACAATAAAGCAATTCTTCTGTTGCCAAGAACTTATAATACAATAGGTCAGGTTGTTTTTAACACTATGAAATCATACTGAAATGCCTGGATTTACCTTGTAAATCATGGCTACACACCTAACAATGCTAACATTGTGAGGCACCCCATGGCACCCTTGACAGGATTTCAAGGCACCCCAGAATGCCACAGCACCCTGGTTGAGAATCATAGGTATAGCGTACCCTCCTTACTGCTAATGGTGATCAAGTTTCCAAATGTGGAAACCTTGCCAAAATCTCTTTGGTTTTCACGGACAGTATTCCTGCCTTCTCAATAATCTTTACTACCAGCCTCAATTCTATCTGGAAATAGAGTAAAACTCCACTAACAGTGGCACAGAAGTAATTTTAGTCAAATGACATGCACATATTGACTTGGTTTCCTTTTTCTTTCACATGAGAACAGGCTGATACTATTAGACTTTGGAGCCTCCTGTTCTCTTTTCTAACACAGACAAATTAAATATTTAAAAAGAAAGGTCAGATCAATGCAAGAAAATCATTGCTTACAGTGGCAAATCCACTTTAAGGTTTCTGAGACACATGTTGAGTTCTGGCAACACATTATCAGAGTGCGTTAATAGAGGTCATTAACCTTGCTAAAGAGATCTGTAGTGATAACTCAGCCTGGCCTGTCACTTAAACATATGTTCCTTTTATTTATTTTGACTTTGTTCATGGGTCAGAAAACAGTCCTAAAGTAAAATAGACCCTGGTTGATGATCATAAATGGAAATATCCAAACAGCTTTGAGATGATATGCACAAGACCAAGTGAGGGAAATAATCAGCATTGTGCTATTACCAAAGTGTTCTTTTAGAATAAGTTACCAGTTTTCATTTTTATTTACAGATTGGCAAAATCTATGAAATGAGAATGATGATGGACTTCAATGGAAACAACAGAGGATATGCCTTTGTAACATTCTCTAATAAACAGGAGGCTAAGAATGCAATCAAGCAACTTAATAATTATGAAATTAGGTAAGCATAACTAGTAAGTTTACACAAATCTGATATTAAATATATTATTATTCATTGTATATTTGTTCCTATGAGCTGCAAAAGATTTATCTAATTATCTAAACCTGAAAAAGAATACTATTCATTGTTCCTTTATACAGTCACTCACTTTTCCACTTGCTGAAAAGACCTAATTAGTACATAAATTTAGATATTTGCTTTATACGTGCTAAACAGGAACTACAGCGTCCCCCAAATCAAAATTTTCTACAGGAAATTCTGCCAAGAGTTTTTCCATTGGAAAAATTGAAAATAAAATTTTAAATATGAGCTAATGAGCCTCTTTTGGTTTGTTAAACAAGAAACCTGAAATAGCATTTCAGGTCAGTTTCCCTTTAATCTATTTTTGCCTGAGTTGTCATGGTGCCTGACATGAGCTGAAGTTCTAACACCCCATGTCCTATCTTATGGGCCAGGCTGAACTACATTTCTCTTCATAGATTTCACAGACATTAGGGTTGGAAGGGACTTCGGAAGATCATCGAGTCCAGCCCCCCGCCCAAGGGGCAGCAAATAAGCTGGATCCCAGCAAGATAAATATCCATTTTTTTCTTGAAGGCGTTCAGAGTAGGTGCTTGAACCACCTCCGATGGCAGGCTATTCCAGACCTTGGGGGCTTGGACAGTAAAGACATTCTTCCTTATGTACAGCCTAAAACGGTCTTGCAGTAGTTTATAACTGTTCAACCTTGTCGTCCCCTGGGGGGCTCTGGTGACGAATTGTTCCCCCAGATCCTGGTGTACACCCCAATAAACTTATAGGTGGCCATCAGATCGCCCCTGAGCCTGTGCTTTTCCAGGTTGAAGAGTCCCATAGCTCTCAGCCTGTCTTCATAAGGCTGAGAGCTATGTCCAGCCTTATCCTGACCTCTCATCATGTGCATGGCCCTTCTCTGGACTCTCTCAAGCTTCTCCATATCCTTTTTGAATTGTAGAGCCCAAAACTGGACACAGTACTCGAGCTGTGGCCTCACCAAAACTTAGTGCAATGGGAGAATGACTTCCTGGGATTTGCTTGAGAAGCATCTATGCATGCAAGCCAACGTTTTGCTCGCTTTACTAGCCGCAGCATCGCATTGAAGGCTCATGTTCATCTTGTGGTCAATCATGACCTCCAAGTCCCTTTCATCCGTAATGCTAGCCAGCGTAGCACTGCCCAGCCTATAAGGATGCTGCAGGTTTTTCTTCCCAAGGTGGAGAAACTTGCATTTTTCAGTGTTAAACACCATCATGTTCTCATCCACCCATTTGCTGAGCCTGTCAAGGTCAACCTGGATCACCCTCCTGTCCTCAAGTGTGGATGCTTTACCCCAGAGTTTGGTATCATCAGTGAACTTGGCCAGTCTGCTTCTGACTCCAATAGAAGAAATAAATCTTGTTTAGCAGTATGACAGCAACTTGTGACATCACAGTCAGCCTCTTGGTCTGCAAGTCTTCCTACTTGAGTTCATCAGAAGTAAAATTATGTGTTAATATGAGTTCTCAGTGGCAGCCTGAGAAAATAAAAAAAACATAGAAGTATGTAGTAAAGTTTGTAGCTTATTTCTCCCAAATCTTAAAACTTTTAAAACAATATAGTCTCAAAACAGTTTGCACTGTTTTACCACTAGCTTCCCCTTCAAGCTATTGTGTTCAAAATGAATTCATAATTTGAATCTTCTGTGTCTAGAGAAATTATTTTGTGATTGCACAAAGAAATGAGTCTGCTTTATCATGAACTGAAACTGTTGTTTGTGTGCAGGAATGGACGACTCCTAGGTGTTTGTGCCAGTGTAGACAACTGCCGTTTATTTGTAGGAGGAATCCCAAAAACTAAGAAAAGAGAAGAAATTTTAGCAGAGATGAGGAAAGTCACAGATGGAGTTGTTGATGTCATTGTGTATCCCAGTGCAGCAGACAAGACAAAAAACCGGGGCTTTGCTTTTGTGGAATATGAAAGTCATCGAGCAGCAGCAATGGCAAGAAGAAAACTGCTACCAGGTTTGTACACAGAAAAGGGTTCATGGCTGCTTTGCTGGAACACTTCACTACACAATTTAGTATTAAATAAATCAAAGCAAACTTAATTTTCATTACATTTGGCATACCAGCACAAGCATTTCTACTTACATGTTTTAGCATTGTTTTAAATTCTAGGAACCTGGCTGCACCCAGCTGCATCCATGAAGCTCCCCTTGTTCTAAAATAGAAGCCTCAGTAGGCTGACAGGATAGCCCAGGCCCACATTTTTTCACCAATCACTTTCCTTAATTCTCATCTTTCAAAGGTTTTAAACCTAATTCTTAGCTCTACTATTTTAATTTGAATGTATGGGTTTCAATTCTGCTGTATGATTTCTGTCCAAGAATACACTAGAGAACCTATTATCATTTTCTAATTTAGTAGTAACAATGTCATATTGTCAAAGGGACACAATTCATGAGGGACTACAATGTAACTACTGGTGTCAGCAGGGTGCAACCACTTTTAGAGGCCTCTCCCTGCTAGCGTCCCTCATTTCCTCGGGGTCTCTCCCCATCCCCTTTGTATTCTTACCTACCATGCCTTGACATAACAAATTGACAGAGAGGCTGCCCTAAAGGTGAAGAAAGCTTTGGGCAGTGGTCCCCTGTCATGGCTCTTCTGGCCTCGTCCCACTTTTACTCTGGTTGCACCCTGTAGCTTGGAACCAACCACCTGGGGCCACAAGCTTCTGGCTCAACTTGACTCTCACATTCATGATTTCAAGTTCTAGGGCCTGTGAGGCCCTTACACAGGCCCCAGGGCCGCAGGTCCCATCGGTTATTCCAACCCTGCCTCTCAGGCTGTGGCAGGATTTGCCCTTCAGAGGCTCAGTCCTTATTACCAGTTTCTATCTTCTGTCCTCTTGGCTAGGTACAGACAGTCAAAAAGACCAAGGCTGAATTGATTCAGTCTTTGCAGATTAGTCTAAGATGCAGAGATTAAATTGAAACAAAAGTGAACAGACATTTACCTTTTACTCAGGAAATGCAGTCACATGCCTGCAGTGGTTCAGACCAAAAGCTAGGGGGTGCTAGAGCACAGTTCTCTGTGTTCACTTCCTCTTCCTGCTGCCCCTGAGGTCTCTGGGATTTGCAGTCCAGGAATAAAGCAGCAGGACTTTCCAGGATTGCTCATCACTTCTTCCTGCTTCCAGGTGCCTCTGGGATGTGTAGTCCACAGTTGCAGCCAGCAGTAAGTTTGACTGGGGAAAGGGCTGTTTAACGCCCCCCCCTTCCTGGTCCCAGACCCCAGCTGGGGTTTGCCTGGGGAGGGGGAAGGCCCCCCCTTGTAGATTGGGCTGCATCCCCAGCCAGGCTTGCCTTCCTCCTCCCCCCAACACTCCCATCAGCCAGCCCTCACTGCTCGAGCTAGGGAGCAGAGGGACAGGGCCAGACCTGCTCTCTGGAACAGACAGCACAGCACAGCCCAGGGCTGCAAAGCATGCTGGGATGCTGGGGGACTGTGATTTAACTTGAACCAGGAAGGGGTCTGGGACAGAAGTTTCATAAACAGGTTTGACCCAAATCAGTTAAGTCTGATACCACATACAAACAGGTTTATCTTAAACCAGTTTCAGCCATTTTGAAACTGGTTTTTGTGCACCAAACTTCTGTTCTGTTACAGACTTAAACCAGTTTCTAACCACTTAAACTGGTTTATATGCAACTTCTGTCTCTAGCCCTTAACATCAAGTGTGTGATCCGGAGTGTCCCCAGGCATCCCTTTCAGTGGCCTCTGCCTCCTCTACAGCCACAATTCATTGCACTGGAAAAAACAAAAAAGCACAAAACATGGGTGCCTGCCCTGGCTCAAACAATCGCCCCTCCTAGGTTAGCCTCACCCTGCAGCAGTGATTGCAAAGCAAAACAGAAAAAGACTCAGAGTACTTATCTCACACCCAATAAAGTGTAACCCTAGCCACAGTGCTACCTGTGGCCACATCCAGATTCAGGGTCTTGGGGTGTCAAAATAGTTTCAGTCAACCTCCCAGCCCCTAAGCCTGGAGTCATCTCTCCATGGAGTGCTTTGTTGTGGTTTCCCCACACACTGGAGTACATACAGTCTAACTATTTACACAGTTTATTACAAAACATTCAACATATGAATGAGGTTAATATCAAAACAGGATATCAATAATCTAATTGTCAAAGCCAGGGTATCAATGAACTAAGAACACTTTATACCAATTGAATTAAAAACATCCTCAGTACAACTCCCCAGTTTGAACCTTGAGACTCAAGTGAATTTCACCAGGAGCACAGAGGGTTAACAAAACATCAGCTCTCCTTAACATTAGCAACACAATAACATTGGATGGTGCAGCACCCCTTGCTACAGAGAGAAGGTGCCTTTCTCTGTTAAAGCCTGCAGAGGAGCTTTCCTCTGGTCCAGCTGTTTGCTGTACCTGCAAAAGAAACA
The DNA here is from genome assembly GCF_001723915.1 of Gavialis gangeticus. NCBI lineage: Eukaryota > Metazoa > Chordata > Crocodylia > Gavialidae > Gavialis > Gavialis gangeticus. The sequence continues at coordinate 1,709,496 of NW_017729003.1, read as the reverse complement.
CACACTGTCCCCCCCCCTCCCCAAAAACATCTTTCTCCAATTCTCAGACACAGCCCCTTGTGCTGATAACTGAAACAACACTTGGTTTATTATCCATCCAGCCCTATGCTGTTTTCTCAGTTAACTCTGTCTCCAGAGCCTTCCCAAACTGACATCCTGCCCTTCTAGGCAAGTCTCCCGTACAACTCTTTCCTGGGGCCCCTCTCCTCCAGACCCCTCTCTGAGCCTGGCTGTGATATGCATATGCTTTTGCAAAACAGCTGTGGCTGAAAACTTTCCCACTCTGCCTTTGCAGAGATCTTTAGCCCTGCTTCAAGTCCAGCAGCAGTTGTTACAAGGGTTCTTAGGTTCCTTTCACCCTGGCCATGGGCAACTGGTGCTTCCTAGCAATGACTGGGGGGGGAGGATCTCCCCATGGCCGATCGTGCTGACCCAGAAGTGCCAGCGGTGTGCCCGGAAGGGCCGGGGTGCACCCAGAAGTGCCAGTGGCACTTCTCCTGGTGCCCCCACTCCCCAGCCAGGGCTCTCAGGGGGGGGCATCAGCGCTCCTGCCTTCCCCACCTAAGTGGGGAATGCTAGCTGTCAGGGGGTGCACCAGCACTCTCAGGGGGTGCACGTGTACCTCCGTGCAACCCCTACACATCACCACTGACCCTGGCTGTCCTTCTGAGTCCTTCCTTCCTAGACTTGGTTCAGCCTTGGAATCTTCCATCCAGAGACTGGCTCCCTGTGGCTCCTATAGCCAGTCTGCCTCTCTGGCCTGAGGCTTGGGCCTAGACAGTCTCTTGCGAGTCATCTGGCCCTCCACTTCTACCCCTGGGCCATCAGGCACTGCCTGCACTGGGGCTCACAGTCATTTTGTCTCAGGCTTCCCTGCCTGTTAGTTTGGTTCCAGCTACCCAAAGGAAGAGCAAGTAAAATGGAAGAAAAAGTGGGAGAGAGAGGGGGAGAGAAAGATAAAAAAGAAAACAACAAAGAAAAGCGACAAACTGATAGTGAGAGAGAGGCCCAGGCATCCCTAGACCCTTTCCCTCTCTTGTAATGGGGTAGAGGCCCCATTACAAGGAAATAACAGCTTTTTATGCTTGACAGAGGGTTAAATACAGTCTGGCTTTGATAATGTAGTTCTCCACTCTGAGTCTGGTTCCCTTCACTCCTTCCCAAATTTAGAAGTTTGCTAGGGCACACCAGTTCTCTAGAAAAAAAGTTAGGGAATGGACACTAAAACTGCATTTCTTGGCAGTGAAGGTGACATACATTTCACTCACCCAAGCCTTAAATACTAAAATCCGAAGTTAAAGGAAGTCTCATGCTTTTCTTACCACCATTACATGAAGTACCTCACAGATGCCTGTATTCCACAAATGACCTAAAGGACCTTTCTGCCCAAAACCTTCTCTAAAATCTCCCCCAACCATGCCGTTGGCCCAATAGAAGAAATCACCCCCCAAAATATCCTTCCCTCTTGCATATTTCCTGGACCATCACAGCTACAACATCATTCCTATATTGTATAAGCTCTTTGTTTCCTTCTCCAACAGATACCAATCCCGCCACAACTTAAAATCACTATTTAATCCAAATCACTCTGAAATGCAAAACTTTGTATGACATTTGCCTTTGTAATGCTATTAATTATGTTAGTACAGGCATACCTCGTTTTATTGCGCTTCGCTTTATTGCGCTTCGCAGATACTGCATTTTTTACAAATTGAGGCAAGACCCTCCACCAGCAAAAAGATTACGACTCGCTGAAGGCTCAGATGATGGTTAGCATTTTTTAGCAATAAAGTATTTTTTAATTAAAGTATGTACATTTTTTTTTAGACATAATGCTATTGCACACTTAACAGACTACAGTATAGTGTAAACATAACTTTTATATGCACTGGGAAACAAAAAATTCGTGTGACTCGCTTTATTGCAATACTTGCTTTATTGCAGTGGTCTGGAACTGAACCCGCAATATCTCCGAGGTATGCCTGTATTCTAAACCTGTTGCATCTATGCTGTGTCTGTCCTGTCTACTTGGATCATAAATTCTTCATAGCTGGGAACTGTCTACTGTTGTGTGCTTGTACAGGGCCACCACAATGTGGCCCTTTCCTTTTTTATCCCAAAGCAATTTCTGATAGTGGCAATCATTACAAGAGGAATTTATAATCCATTCATCTTTTCAGGAACCTTATTTACAGGGGTGTTGCTATGGTCTGACAGTTCCCAGCACTACCACACCACTCATGAGTGAGGCTTCTTGAAAGAAGGGGAAATTGTGACTACTGGACTTTCTACTGCTAACGTCTATGCACTACACCAATGTCTGTGCCATCTTCTATTTGTAGATTTGCTTTGCACTTTTATAAACATTTTTGTAAAACAAATTCAACTTGATTGTCAGAGTGTAAGGGTAGAGGACTGTCCATGAGGGCTAGGGACAGATGTTCAAAAAGTCTGAGTGTGAATTGATTCAATCTTTGTAGGTTAGTCTCACCTGGCTAGGCTGAATCTGTTTGTAACTGCACAGACATCACAGACATGCAGACACATGCCTGCAGTGGCTCAGGCTAGAAGTCAGGGGGCACTAGAGCAGCCCTCCCTTCACTTCAACAGTGCTGAGCTGAGGGGGGCATGGCCAGGCCCCAGCAGGATGCTCTGATTAGGGAAATATTTCCCCCCACTTCTGACCAGCCCAGTAGGGAACTGATAACACAGTGTTTATCACCCCATTAAGAAAACAACAATAGGACATTACCAGCTACCTGTTGATTCTGCCTTTGTCCCGTCTGCTATGGCATGGACTGTAGCCAGCATGTGGTCTTCTAGCTAATGTGGAGCAGTGTCTTTGTAAAGCAAAGCGGATGGAGATTCCCTGCTTAGCAGGAAGTCACAAGGGGAGGGCAGGAGAAGGGGGAAGCCAGGCAAACACCTGCAGTCTCTGCCAGAGCTGTAGCCAAGGAGTAGAGGGGAGGAGCCAGCCCTGCTGTGGAGCAGAGAGCCCTGCTGGAATGCTGGGGGACTCTGGTTTAACTTAAGCCAGGAAGGGGTCTAGGACAGACATTGCATAAACCAGTTTGAGCCAAACCAGTTAAGTCTGATACTACATTCACACAGGTTTATCTCAAACCTATTTCAGACATTTTCAAACTGGTTTATGTGTGCTGAACATCTATTCTGTTACAGGTTTAAACCAGTTTCTGATCACTTAAACGAGTTTATGTGTAATGTCTGTCCATAGCCAAGAAGAATAGTTGTCATTATGTAAATATCATGCAAAGGTTACAAAGTGTTACTGAAAATTTATATTAGATCTTCAAATATGTGTCATGAATATCATAAGAGACAAGTAGATCTCAGGACTAACACTCTTTAGCACATCTATTGAACTTTACATGTGGGATACAAATGTAAAATGATGTCAAAAGCAAGGACTGAGGCTAACCAACAAACTTACTCTTTGATTTTGTCTAAATCCCTCTGCTTCAACTTTCCCTATTTGCTAGATGGGAATAATACTTCATAGAGGTGCAGCCATTTATCAAGTTTGTGGCTGCAACAATGTCTAAGTTTTTCTCGTTTTGCATGAAAAACTTGCCACAATGACTTGAAAAAGGATATTGTGCCACACCACAATGGAGACAAGAAACTTGAATTTGGTGAGTTGATATGCTAGGCTGAGTGCTTCATGATGGATATCAGCATCTGCTTACTCTGATTTAGCCAATGAAATGAGAGCATCTTGAACTTTGGCTGTTTGGTATCAAACCACTTTAACACTTTGAATTCTGCACTCCCCGCATGTTTCACATGCTGACTTAGCAGTAACATTGACACGATCTGTGATAATTTTCCAACAATAAACAGAGGCAGGCAACAGAATGTAGATCCTTTGCAGAATGCTGAAGAGGGACTTAGACTCTGCTGAAGAAGTTGCAGCATCCACCTCCATATGATGAGACTAAGCAAATGGCGTTCACATGGAACAAAAAATGATCTTGGGTTTTGATGAAGGATTCTTGCCTGTACACCCTTATTTTTCCCCCTTCATATTTGTACCATTGTCATAACCCTGACCCCAGCAGTCACATATATTTATATCACATTCCTTCAGATTAGTAAGTATAGTATCAGTTAGTCCTTCCCCTGTGGATTCATCATTGTTTTAAAACCAATAAAGTGCTCCTGAATGGTCAGTTTGCCATTCAAAGTGTCAAGTAACCTAACAGTGAAAGTTATCTTTCCAGAATGCCTTACATCTGGAGTGCAGTCCAATATCATGGAGTAGTGTTTGGCACTCCTCTACCTTTTAAGAATATCTTGCTGCACTTTCTTTGCTAATAATTCAGTTATCTCATTTTGGATTGTTTTTCCACAGCAGTGATCTGTCACCTTCCTGGACAGTATGTATCACAAATGTTCCTTCATTATTTCATTGGACTTTCCTAGTAACTCCACCAAACCCAAGAAGTTCCCATTGTTTGTTGTGAAGAACCTGTCAGATGAGCTTCAGAAAGCCTTGCTATGTTTAGAAAGATACAGTATTATTATCATGAGCCTCTCTAGAATGTTCTCCCAGTGTTTTGTCTCTTGTTTGATCACACATTGAAGCTTCAGGTCAATGCAATTATCCTGTTTTATCCTTTGCTCTGCTTTGACGCATGTTTGTGAGGAATTGAAATGACTGGGCAACTTCTCATGATGCACGAGAATCTGAGAAGTCTTCCAATCACTCAACCCCTCAAATGCTAAGAATGATTTTGGATTCAAGTCAAAGGGCTGCAGCAGAAACAGAAAATCTCATCAGTGGACTCCAAGTAAAGCAGACAGCACGGCTTCAGAACTTCACTTTTTTCAAGATTTCTGTATAAAAACATCATAGAAAAATGGTGATTCTGCTCATTCAGAGGAAAACCCATGTCCTTACTTTTGGTGGACCATTGGTCAATAGCAGATCTCAAATTTTGTCTCAACTGTGACCATCTCACTAATACTGTGTGGGTTGTCATTAACAGATTTCAAGTATTTTTTTCATCATGTCTGCATCTTTTTTCATTACAATGATTAATTGAGCTTTTCATTTCCTCTTCTTTGCCCCTGACATCCTCTTCTTAGGTACTTGCAACATTTTGTTTGCTTCCAAGTTTCATGGCCAGTAAAAAAAAAACTAAACCATCCCAGCATACCCTGCCACACACTTGCACACCCTGGCATATGTTTGCATACCCTGGCACACACCTACAAGGGTCAGGTCATGACTGGTGAAAACTAAAACAAGCATCCACACTCTTGCTGCTGCCACCAATAAGTAGGCTCCCCCCTTCCCCTGTGTAGTACAGCTCTGATATATATTACTATCCAGGCAGTTAATGAAGTTTATGGCCTGTTAATGTCCCACTGTTATTTACTTCACAGGTGTTAACTATCATCTCCTTTAGTTCCCTCAGCTGCCTGAATAGTAATCCCAGAGCTGCACCATGCTACTTCACCCTCACCTTTGCCTGCAGAGCTGCCAGCTGCCCCAGCTCTGGCTATATTTAAAATAACAGATTAATTAAACACATTTTAATTATTACCATAGACATAAGATTCATAATGCAACCATTGCACTGATTTTTAGCTTTGTTTTTATTTAACTCTTTGTTTACCTTTATAGACACCTGATCTAATACATATTGAAACCAGTATAATTGTTTCCTCCACATAAGGGTCTACTTATATTAAATTATTGACAATCATTTTGCCTCTTGTAACTGTGCTTTGGAAGCCAAACAACTGTACACAAATCTAAAACATACATCTTATTTACATTTATTGTACCACAGCACCTGTCACATTATGGTCCCTGGAGCCTTTTCCAGTCAGAAGTACAAGGCAACATTTTGCAAACAACAGGGATTTTCAGAATTAGAAGTGGGTTCACTGGAAGAACCGTCTTTATAAAGTACTTCACTGAATAAATGCACAATGGGCTGTACCATGTTTTCTCCCCTTCACTGTTGGACGTCACACAAATACAGAATTTCTAGGTTGTGGTGATAAAGTCTGAACAATCTGTCTATTCATTTCTGGATACAGATGTTCCTTATACTACTGCTGTGAGTTTGAAAAGTGTTAGATCCTTATGTATAATGAATGCATTCTACTACTTGCAATACCACAATATAAATGCTACAACATACCACATGGCTTGAAGTGAACGCTGGTAATTTCAGGGGGGTTTTTTATTATTTCCCTCTTACAGGAAGGATACAATTATGGGGACATAATATTGCTGTAGACTGGGCTGAACCAGAAGTTGAAGTTGATGAAGACACAATGTCATCAGTTAAAATCCTTTATGTGCGAAACCTGATGCTATCAACTACAGAAGAGACAATTGAAAAAGAATTCAGCAATATTAAACCAGGTAAGAAATGCCATAAAGCAGATTTTCAGCTATTAAGGTTTTAAATACATTAAACTGGAAGGCCTTTACAGTTATCTTAAACTTAATGTGGTTGGTCCATTTCATCAAAATATTTCTTAATTTGTGAAACATGAATAAAAATAAGGTCTGGAAATGTTGAAACAATGTTTACCCAATAAAGGTCTTAGACATGCCCTGCTGAGATCAGATCATTAATAAACTGTTATTTTTTTTAACTGACATGATTATTAACCTTTTTAAAGCAAGGTAGTAAATCAAACCATCCAGTTGCAATTCAAAACAATGCCTAGAAAGTATTCTATTTTAGTAAAAATGATTTTTAGTATGAGATATATTGCATATAAGTTCTACACGACTTATTTTTGCAAAGATATTTTTAGTTTGGCCTTTTTATGCATGTTTTAGGCATTGTATAGTTTTAGTTACAAAAGGAATAAGAATATACTAATAAGACTGATACTTGTTTTCTGTATTCTTCTTCTATGGAAAAGTATAATTTTAAACACAGTGGTTCTCTCCCCAGCTGCCCATAGGAACTCTTTGATTTTCAAAAGTGATTCTTTCTAATAACACTTACTATAAAACCTGTATGCCAAAGAATCACAAAACTTCTATTTGCATTTTAAACACATATTTAAATTTTATTCAATTCAGTGGTGTGCTACACTGTAGAATTCACATACAAAAAAGGCTTGAAATCCTGTAAACTAAATCCCATATGTAGATATATGGGATAGATATATATAGACTATAAAAAAAGAATAGAAAGAAGAAACAATATCAAATGAGGCTATTGGAAGAAATGGTAGCCATAGGAGAAAATAACAATTATTGACTTTTTGGGCAAATTATAACTAAAAGACCAAAAAAATTAGCCTAATTCCTGATACATAAATTCTTGAAGATACACAGGTCCCGTTTTTTAAAAACAAGTTTAACAACTTACTCATGGATGGTGTAGGAAAAGGCTTCATGCTGGAAAAAATTTATGAACTTATTAAGCTACAAGTAGATCGATAAATAAATAAACTAACTTATTAATCTACAAGTAGATCATGATCTCACATCTGAATCTCAAGTAAAATCATAAACATCTTCACTGAGAAATGTAGAGGCCTTGTTTTTCCTTGCCCAGAAATCTTCAAAGATTCATTAACTGGTGATACCCAATTTTGACAAAAATTTTTATTATACTAATTTTAGAAGGCATTTATCCAAAGCATTGCAATGAAATATAATAGCCCCAATTTTCAAAAATGGTGATAAGTCATTTATACAACATTATTTTTGGTATTTAGCACTAAGCTAGTAATTACTTGACTTCATGTATCCACAAACCAAAGAAAAATAAGCTCTGTATGCTTTTTCTGGCATGGTTCCTAAATATACCACTGTGTAATGAGACCTCAAATAATAATTGTATCATTAAAGGTAGATAGAGCCCTTCCAAAAGCAGAGGGCCTTTGGGAGGGGGAAAAAACATACTGAGTTCACAGAAATTGGCTGGCAAGTGGCCCTAAAACTATTTTTTTACCATGGTTTCAGACTGAAATATTGCAGCAAAGAGGTTTTTTACACTGTTTTCTTGTAGTGCAGGCCAGTCCAAGTTCGGAGTGGCCAGGGGCTGCAGGCTCCCTAGCCACATGCTGGATGGGCCACATACCTCCTGGGCTGCCCACCATGTTGTGCTGCATGGCAGGTGCCTCGGCTGTACCACATAGCCAACATCCTCCCACTGTACCATGACAGTTTCCCCCACACCATACCATGCCATTTAGCGTCTCCACATCCCCTTCAGATCCCCCTGAGCAGCATAGCTGTGGGCTTCCCTCAGCCTCATGGTCTGTGCCATCCTGCCCTGCCCGACCCCCTGAGGCAGGGGCAGGAAACTGGAGAAGGAAGGGGGAATGCAGAGACTCTAGCAGCACACAGACCAGAATCTCAAGGGCACAGGCAATGTGTTGGGGGTGCATGCAGGTGCATGTGAACCCCTGAGATTGGCCAGACACCCCCTGGAAGCGCCAGCCATGAAACCAGAAGTGGCAGCAGAAGTGCATTTCTGGTTTCACCAGTTTCGCCGCTGGTGCTCCTGGGCTCGGCAATTAGCTGCTGCCTCCCCGCAATCAGTGATCAGCCTCCGGGGTATCCTCCCCCCTTGTCGGTGTTCTGGTGCATCCCCAGATTCGGGAGGCACCAGTCGCCCATGCTCAAGGGTCACAGGCTAACCCCTCAGGATCTTCATGTGAGCCACCAGTTGGACAGCCTGTTATAGTATCCAAAATCCTAAAAGTAGAGATTGACCACAAGCCTTCAGAAGACGGGTTTCCTATGGCAGCAGATGAATCAGATGGGCAGAAGTGGGAGAAATGTTCCTTCCCAACTGAAGGGAGGGAATGAACATTCATGTGAATACACATGCACACCCGCACACACACGCACATGCACACACACTTTAAGGAGGAAAGCAGAACTCAGCACACATTTGGGAACTCTAATACCTTTCTCCAGTTTTGCTGTATGCTGTTGGCAACACAACATGGTACAATAGGGACCAGATCCTCATCAGTACTGGTAGTGCTTGTATGCCCCCCTAGCATCTTTCCTTCTGTGCATCGTCTTTTAGCTCCCATTCCCACCACATGTTTATGCCTGTTACATATACTTTATAGACCCATCCTGCTTTGTTCTGGGACAGAATCACAATGGAGGTTCTCTCAAGAAAGTTGTAATTTTCTTGAGACAACCTCATAGGCAGTCGTGCCAATTAGTTTTTTTCCTTAGTGCACCTTACAGCAGACTCAACAAGGCTTTCTATATTTATCACAAAAATCCTACATTTTTCACTATCAATTTGTGCGTATTCTTATGCATTATCAACTATAAACTACTTGGATGCAGGTCCTGATGCACACCTCATGGCTTACATAGCCACTGGTGAGAGACAAAGCAAAAAAAGCACTGACTCGTCATAGGCAAAATCAAATGTGCATAAAAGGAAACTAGTGCTTTTAAGACTGCTGGAGTGCTAAGGCAACACGGATGTAAAAGTCCAGACAATCTGCAAGAAGTAAATAAAGCCAAAGTGGATGTGAATCAGATGTTGCTTGAAGCACTCTGAATCCATTGTGCAAACATACAACCCCAAGGGATTTTTAAGCAAACTGAATATGAGTGTTCTGTTGACTCTGAGACTAAAGTAACGTAACCAACTGACAGTAGCACTCACCCTTCACAGTGAAGACTAACAGATATAAAACTTAAACTCTTCCAAGTTGAACTTGAACCTTTTTTTTTTTAAGTTACAATCAAAAATTGTATTTTACACGTATATAGTTCTGAAATTCTGGAATACAAGACCACTCAGAAACCAAGGTCATGGCTCTATCATAGTCTCTAAAAGTTGTTGTTCTTGTTCTGATGACTTCATATGCTTTCCTCCTCAATCCTGACTCTGACAGTTTGATGTAGATAATTTTTTTTTCATATCTGAGAACAGCAGTGCAAGATTGTTCTTGTAGCTATAATCATATATATAGCATCTGTAACCATAATATTGTTGAACTCTTCATATGCATCTGTAACCATATATGAAATCATATATAAAAACTAAGTAAAAAAACAAACAACCCTGTAACATTAATTGAAAGTATAAAAAAATGTAACTGGATAATACTAGGTCTCCAGAATGCCCATTCAGATGTATTAATCAAGATGCGTAATACTATGAGTTGGTAATCAAACAAAAGTTTAAGAAATGCAGCATGGCATGTACAGTAATCATACATTTTATCCTGATTTTACTTTATTTAAGCACAAACACAGCTTTACACATAAATCGTTATTAAAGTAAAGAGAAACTCATATGTGTTACATAAATATCTATGTTATCAGGATTTGGTTTGTAAAACTAAATGCTAAAAGCATAATCCAGAAAGTTAATTTGAATCTGAATTCCTTTGAAAAGGCAATTGCATAACTGATATTCCAACTTTTTCCGTAGGTGCAGTTGAAAGAGTAAAGAAAATCAGAGATTATGCATTTGTGCACTTTAATAACAGAGAAGATGCTATTGAAGCTATGAAAGCCTTAAATGGAAAGGTAACATTTGTGTAGAGGTCACTGGCTAGGTTTATGATTAGTAGCGTAGTAATTAGCAACATTGATCAGGTTATTAATAGCTAATAAATCTAGTGAAACTATCCCTACTTTCTATTAAAAAGTTGTTTGTAACTTTCTCATTTCAACAAGATTATTTGCTTTTAGGACTTATTTGCAAATATTTTATACAGCCAAACTCTATATGAATAGAGGCACCTCACCATAACACTATACCATTCATCCTTAGGAATTTGGATAAAACAGTTATCTTTTCTTGGAGAGATGATGCACTGTATTTCATTGATAAATTCTACCAAGCCCAGTGATACAGATTTTGCATGACTTATTCCATTTTGGCATTAGCCTTGAAGATGTGGTACTTACCATTAGTCTCACAATGAGACCTGGACTCCAATTTGTGTGCTTGTTGTTGTTATTTTATCATTTGGATTAGGTAGTGGAAAAACGGGTTTTACCTGAAGTTTAACCCTAACACTGTAGGTTTAAAATAAGTAGGTGAAGGGTGAACAATACTGATTTTATATAAATTCTCCTGACTTTACAGCATTCTAGAGGGAAAAAAAGAGTGTTATCTCAAATTTTCCAACACCAGCAAGTATAGGTCTCGCAGCCCCTGCATGCCATCCGTCTGGGTACATAGAGTGGTTGATTCTGGCCTTAAAAGTATCAATGCTCCAGATCTCTGCTGCAGAAACCTACACACTGTTTCTCTTCCTTTCTGCTACCGCAGAGATTTGGCTTCATTCCCGAAGGCTCTTTTTCTTTTCTGGCCACCCCTATCTTGTCATCTGTGTTAGCAAAACATAGAATATGAATGCTTTTGTGTAGAATTATCTCCAGTAATCTGGTATATTGTGCTGTGTATGTTTCTACTGCGTTTTTTAAAGTATCCCTCTTTGTTTAAAGGTGTTGGATGGGTCTCCTATCGAAGTGTCGTTAGCCAAGCCAGTAGACAAAGACAGTTACATTAGGTATACCAGAGGCACAGGGGGAAGAGGTACCATGTTGCAAGGAGAATACACATACACATTTGGACATGTATATGACCCTGCCACAGCTTACCTTGGAGCTCCAGTCTTCTATGCGCCTCAGGCCTATGCAGCTATTCCTAACCTGCATTTCCCTGCTACCAAAGGGCATCTCAGCAATAGAGGCATTATCCGACCTCCATCAATAAGAGGTAAATTTCAGCTAGCTATGACTATGTCTGTCATAGAACTCTATCAAGATAAAATGCCTGTAGGAGACTTTCCTTGAAACAGCTTCATAGCTAGAGTATGGACCAAATTTATGAAATATAATATCCATCATATTTATCACTTTATTTATGCATCGCATTAAATCTTCTACTGCTAAAAAAACTTTTTTAAAAATACAAGGCATGTATCAGGTTTAACCAAAAGGAAGAAACTAGTATGAAGTATCTCAGATGACACCCTCATGTAGCACTCACTTCAGAGTGTCTGAAAGTTGGGACTCCTTCTGTGTCCCTAATGATTTGGGAATATCCCAAGTCTATCATTTAATTGTTCCTCACTACCAAGGAACACCACCTGAAATTGCACTTGGAGTCCTCATCTCTGGCACAGAATCGTCCTGACTGTCTTCCCAAACTTCCTGCTCTTATGCGCCATTTCCTTTCCTCCCTCCCTATATGATCTCTGCTCAATTTGGAAAATACCAACAGTTCATTAGCTTTCTACCATTCAACACAGCCTGAGTTCCTGGACTTGTTGCTAAGAGAAGCATCAAAAGCTTTCCCAGGCTGGAAAAAAACCCACAGCCTTGAGAACCTGCCTTGTAAAAATGATGAGAACCCTGAGGCGGACACAGCTAGCAAAAAAATAAACTCTCTCATACCCTGAAGAGCAAACAAAAGCAAAGGCTTGAATGACTTTTGAATTAATCTTCCTCCAAAATAAACAAACCAGAAATCCACCATTTTTGTCCCGTGAGGGAAAACAAACAGAACAAGATTTTTTCCACTCACACCAGAATTTGCTGCTCTTAGTTGGTAGTGGATTCAGTCTCAGCAGCCCAAGCAATTGATTTCCTCCTCCTTTTCATGGCCTCAGGATGGGTTTCAGTGCAGCCAGTCCCCAGTAAGCTTCTGAGCTCTGTTTGTGGACTCCTAGCTCCAAAGGCTGGTGCCCTGAGTTTTCTTAGCTATCTGGGCACCTGAGCAGCACTAGATCCCATCACAGAAAGTGACAAATCAATCTCCAAACAGAGAGAAAAACAGGAAAGTGCTTTAGAAGATGGCCAGGGGCTGCTGCTAAAATGATGGATCTTTTGAGTTATTTAGATAAGAGAGAATGAAAATTGGGTAGTTTTAGCAATACCTTGGTGTGTGTGTGTTTTGTTATTGCTGGTACTCTTGGTATCCTCTTGTCTCCACAAATATGGATGCACAAGTTTTATTTTGGCCCCCTTCCAGGTAAACAATACTTTAATGATTTAAAATGAAAGTTCCTTTGCATAATTTCTTTGTTTCCATTTTGGTGTCCTCCAATACATCAAACAAAAATAATTGAGGAGGATAAATAGGGCAGGGTGCCAGCTGCAGGCTGGAGTTACCCATCCCAAGGCAGAGGCAGGTGGGCAGAAGCCACGACTCAGCCACTGCTGCCACTTGTCCCCTGGCAGCATGGGGAGCATGCCAGCAGCTGAACCCCCACTGCTGAGTGCCCCTGAAGCACCGTATCGACAGATCCAGCGGTTCCATAGCTTGCCAATACCTGAGATAGGTTACTGGGAAAGTCCAGTTTGAAACCCGTGCTTCGAATTTCTGTTGGATTAGGTCCCAAATTGAACCTTCAGGCTCAGATATCCCCTAATATGTTTAGCTTTACAAATGCTAATATCTTTATAATAGACTGAAATGAATTACGGGGTTTTCAAACCCATGTCCAGACATTGTCTGAAGTTAATTTCTAGCAGTAATGAACAAGAAATCAATTGGAGTTCACAGCCTATTTCCAAATGGAAAGATGTTCCAAAATAATGTCAGAACTGTTGTTTGAAACCTCAGGAGATTAGAGGAGGATTGAATTCACTAAGGGCCAGATCCAAAAAGGCCTAAACTCCTGTTGTGATCAGTAAGATTGGAAATTAGGCACCTAAATACCTTTTCAGAATACCCTTTCACCTTTAGAACTGATCCCTCTAAAAAAGGATTAAGAAAAGTTAGGATTATGTTATGGGAAATCTGCATTGCTTTATATTTTCTGTGGGTATATACATCTAGCAGGCACTGAAACTTCTTTATAAAATATCAAAACTTCCAAATCCCTGTTACCTCTTCCTTAATGTGCTCTTACTTCTCAATTCCCTAATCCCCAATCATTCTGAAAGGAATCAGGTGGAACATGAAAAAGACTCCCTAGTTCAAAGAGAAGAGGATCTTTATATTCTAAATTCATTAAAATGCTTAAATTATACTGATGGGTGCTGATGGATAGCAATCAGTTTAAAACTTAGCTGTCCTTGTTACTGTGCAAATGCAAATCAGGTTAGAAAAGTGGCAAAAAAAAATCAAATGTAATCTGTGCATGAATTCAATGGAAAATTAAGCCTCACGGTGACTGAACAAAACAGAGAAGATGGGAATTTAGGCATAAATAACTAGGTTTTTCCTTCCAATTAAAATGTCTCAAGACCTTTAAGAAAAAAAATAAGACAAGATGGGCTAAAAATCAGGGTATAATGATGACATTACTACTAGAATTCAATGCAGACAAGATACTCCAGAGGTAAAGATAATCTTACAGATGTACACTGTAATATGCTGATATTCCCTTGTTCACCATCTTCTAATCTGCAGTGAGTTTTCCAAGGAAACTGGCCTGCTCAAATCTTTCTGGCTGAAATTGCAAACAGTAAATATAAATTAAAAGAAACCTACAAAGTATTATAAAAATTTTAAAAAATTGTCCTTTAGATAATAGTTATATCTCTATAGCACTATTGTCCTTTTTAACAAAAGTAAAGTAATAAAGGGAATTCCTATTGTGAGTTCTACTTCATGGTAAAAGTACAATATGAACTTGCATCAGCTCTTAGCAAGACAGCAGTCATACCCATCATCTTAGTAGGATCAGTGAGTGAGGCTAACTTTTCCAATGCAGTAAGAATCAGGGTAATTTTCCGGTGATTTGATTCAGTTCAATGCCTTCTTACATTCCTAGAAATTTACATGAATGTACCTGTAGGGGCTGCGGGAGTTAGAGGACTAGGAGGACGTGGCTACTTGGCATACACTGGTCTGGGTCGCGGATTCCAGATCAAAGGAGAAAAAAGGGGAGAAGACAAACTCTACGATCTCCTGCCTGGGATGGAGCTGACCCCAATGAATCATGTCACATTAAAACCCCAAGGAATTAAACTTGCTCCTCAGGTATGTACAGTGAAAAATGGGGAGGGGTAGGGGTGGAGAGCTCTAGCCAGATCAATATTAATCTTTTACATTTTCCCTAAGTTTTTGGAAAAACAGAAGAACAGGAGGAGATAATAGAATAGTCTCTGAATTGTTACTCATCTCCTCACCTGTGATGTTGATATATAGAGAACTACTAAAAGTTACTTTTATTAATCCCATTCATTCTAAAGGCTGTTTTAGGAGATACTCCACCTACCTGTAAGATGATGCAAAGTTGGACAGGGTCCTTTGGTTACTTTTATTTCTCCCTCAACCTACTCTGAGGTGGTACACCAATAAAAAAGATTCTAAGAATCTTAAGAATAATAAATTATTAATACCAGTTTTCTTTTTTAAAAGAAAAATAATTAATTTTGGGAGACAATAAACAACATTTAAACTGAGAAAAATAAGAATGGCATTGTGCTAAAAAAAGAAGAGTTTCTGCTTTTCAAAGCATAAGAAAGATGTGGACAAATTGGAGAGATCCCTGAAGAAAGTCCCCCTCAAAAAAAAAAAAGGAGATATCTAGAAAACATGACACATAATGAAAAGCTTGAAGAACTGGGATTATTTAGTTTACAGATTAAAAGACTTAAGGATGATTTGATTATACAAAAAGGGTAGTTATAAAGAGGATGGTGATCAATTGTTCTGTGGACACGGGATAGGGCATAAACTGCAACAAGGGAAATTTAAATCAGATTTGGAAGACATTTCTAACAGTGTGGACTGTTAAACACTGGAGCACATTAGCGAGAGAGATTGTAGGCACTCTGTCTTCAGAAGTTTTTAAGTGCAGATCATATTAACATATGCCTGTGATGGTTTAAACCAGAACGATACTACCTTGTGCTGCAAACTGGACAAGATGGCACATCAAGGTTCTTTCCAGCCCTATTTTTTATGAGTCAGTAATGCAGAGCTGTCCAACTTCTAAGCAGACAGGCTGAATGTCCCACAGGTCACACCAGCAAGGGCCACAGGCCAGTGGGCTGCACCAAGGCAAGCCTTGGGCCTACTGGGCTGCACAGTTGACCCCCTCTGCACTCACACCTGTGCACACTCTCCACTGCTTCACTGCACACCAGTGTGGGCACTCTGTCCCCTATGGCTGCACCCAGTGGCCTTTGGCTCACCCTCAGCTCCCCTGGCCATGTTGTACTGCCCTGCCCTTTCCCCTGGGGTGGGAGCAGGCATTGAAAGCTGGAGCAGGCAGGAGGAGCCCAAAGATTCCAGCTGCTGTTGTAGCCAGTGTGATGGGGACAGCAGTGGCTGGGCAGGAGCCCAGGGGCCACAACTTAACCCCTCATGGGCTGCATGCAGACCACAGGCCACCAGTTGGACAGCCTGCTGTAATGTACCATAATAACATTTTACAAAGCTTGCTGCCTCAAAATTTAAATATAGTTTCATAGTTTCTAGGGTTGGAAGGGACCTGAGCAGATCATCTAGTCCGACCCCCTGCCATGGCAGGAAGAGCACTGGGGTCAAACGACCCCAGTAAGGTGGTCATCCAACCTCCTCTTAAAAACTCCCAGGGTGGGAGCCTGCACCACCTCACTTGGAAGCTGGTTCCAGACCCTAGCCGCCCTGACCGTGAAGTAGCGCCTCCTGATGTCCAACTTAAACCTTCCCTCCGCCAGCTTGTGACCATTGTTCCTGGTCACTCCTTGCGG
>NW_017729003.1:1691612-1692837 GCF_001723915.1 Gavialis gangeticus | reverse complement strand
AGGGTGGGAGCCTGCACCACCTCACTTGGAAGCTGGTTCCAGACCCTAGCCGCCCTGACCGTGAAGTAGCGCCTCCTGATGTCCAACTTAAACCTTCCCTCCGCCAGCTTGTGACCGTTGTTCCTGGTCACTCCTTGCGGCGCTCGGGGGAACAGGGACTCCCCCAGTGCCTGCTGATCCTCCCTAACCAGTTTATAACAGGACACAAGATCCCCCCTCAGCCTTCTCGTTTGAAGGCTGAACAAGTTCAGGTCCCACAACCTTTCCTCATAGGACCTACCCTGCTGTCCCTTGATCATACGAGTGGCCCTCCTCTGGACCCTCTCGACATGTTGTACTATGGCTCAGCAAATCAGTGGCCTCTGACTTTTGTGATTTGAATGATTGACATCTGAGGGAAGAACTTGGCTGTGCAACCTTCCATGAAAGATAAATGCTAAGCACCTGAAAACATTATTAGCAATCCTCTCTTAAAATTAGGAAAGAGAAACATGGGCTATTAAACCAATCATGAACTCTTTGCTACATGCAGAAACTCTCACTGAAATCATATGAAGTTATTTATGTGCAAAGTATTCAGGATTGAGGTTTAGCCAGATAACAACCTAAGTCTCAAATAAGATCAAAATTGCCTGAAATTTTAAGACTGTGATCTTAATGACAAGTACTTCCCCTCTCTTTTCCTATAACTAAGTAAAGCAAAAGTCTGAATTCAAACATAGGACTGCAAGGCATCTCTAAAGCCATCAAATTCACTTTCCTGTTTTTGCAAGCAATCATTTGTCCAACAGATCCACATTAATCTCACAACTCACAATCTCAAAGCACCCAAAAAAATTAAAGAAAAAAATCAGTTAATATGCTGGGGGGAAAGGTTACAGTCAATGAACTGCCACTGTAAGAGCCAGGAATTATTATACTGCTATGTGCTTGAACAATCTTAGGGAGAAGACCATGTCATGTACTACAGAGGACAGCAAAAATGCCACAGTTCTTGACAATCTGACTTGGAGAAAAAATTCCTTCTTGACCTCAATATTGGCAATATGTTTGATTTGGACTACATAAGTAATACCCTCCAGTCAGGTACCTGAGAGATTTCTAAGGACTAGCAGGAGGGTGAGTGCTTTCCAGGAATGCTCCCACCTCTGAGATGGGGTAAGAAGTGTTTCAGAAGAAAGCAACCCCCCCCCCACCACCACCACCATCAAACTGGAAAGCAAAT
>NW_017729003.1:1678801-1691429 GCF_001723915.1 Gavialis gangeticus | reverse complement strand
AAATAAAGCATTTTTGAATAAATAAAATTCTTCCTGGCATCTTCAGGTGACAAAGAGAAGCCCCAACCCCTAGGATTAAAAGGCATCTGACACACAAAAATGAAGATTATGAGTTATGTTTATATCCATATATGCACTATTTATTGCTCCATGAACACCCTATCCCATCATACTAGTCCTTCCATAGAGTTATCAAGCTCCATCTTAAAACAATTCAGATTCCTTGCTCTCACAAGTTTGCTTGAAAGACCATTCTAGACCTTCATTCCTCCTCCTAATTTCCAGTCTAAATTTGTTCATGGTCAGTCTTTAGCCATTTGATCTTATGTCTGAGGTGACCATATGTCCTGGACTGGCTGGAACAGTCCCAGATTTCAGCCCCAGCCAGCCAGTGAAAATGAAAACGAACATCCCGGCCACAGGGCATGAGGCTCAGAGGCAGAGCAGCAGCAGCTGTGAAATAGGAAGCTCAGCAGACAGCAAAATTGCTCATTAACATTAATCCTTACTTCACAGGTGATTGTTAACACCTGGTGAAAGAAAGAACAATGGGTCATTAACAGGCCATTGACTTCCTGAAGCCATCCGAGGGTGTGGGCAGTGTCCCGGATTTCGCATTGTCCCATGTGGTCATCTTATTTATGCTGATATTGTTCTTTAATTTAAATAACTTCCTCCCTCCCTGATATTCGCTCACCAAAGAGGTTTATACAAAGCAAAACCACTCTCAACATTTGTTTTGCAAAAAACTCTTTTAATCTTCTCTTATAAAATAGGTTCGCTGTTCTCCTAATCATATAAGTTACCCTGCTTTGTACCTGATCCAGTTTAATACTTGTCTGTGGGCACATCTACACAAAATGCTAAAAAGCTACACAAGCTGCTAAAAATAACCATGCGCTGCTGGCTTTCTTTTGTTCCCACTCTCTTTCATGAACTATAGTGTCTGGTTAGAGTACATCACCCTTATTCACTCTATCGCTGAGTCCAGAGGTAGTCTCTCCCATACCACAAAGAGAAAAACTGGTGTACACCAAGCAATGTACCAGCACCTCCTGGGTGCTGTAGGTGTTCTCACAAATGTTGCTTGTGAGGTTTCAGTGTGCTATTTCTCATTGTAAAAGAAGATGGTGAGTTAGCACAATAATTGTATAGTACAGGGGCTGGCAGTCTTTTTAAGTTGCAGAGCAGAACAATCCAGCTCCGTTCTGGTGTGGGCTGGATGACTTCAGCAATGCGTCAGCAGTGAAGGTGTTTCCCTGCACCCTTGCTGAGACCAGGCAGCTGGGAGCTGTGCCAGTGCTGGCACCTCCTTTTCCCAGCTGGGGCACCAGCACAGATTGCAGCTGGAGGGGAGCTGCACCAGAGCTGGGCAGCTGGGAACTGCTTCCACACTGCTTCCACTGCTTCTGCCCAGCTTCCCCCCTAACTGCAACATGGGAGTAACTTCCAGCCAGTGGGGAGCTGCACCAAGGCTGGGCATCTGGAAGTTGTATCTGCACTGCAGCTGCCTCTCCCCTAACAACCCACCTGGCTGCAGCACAGACACAGCTGGAAGCTGCCCCACCCCAACTCAGTTCCCCACTGGTTGGAGGTCATGCCCATGTTGCAGCTAGGGAGCAGGGAGTGAGGAAAAATGGCAGCAATGCCAGCTGCCGAGCCCCAGCAAAGACAGAGGCAAAACCTTCTAGTTCTGCAGGCCAGATTTAGCCAAATTCTGGTATAGTGCAACGCATAAAACATCTAAAACATAACAGAAAGCTTCTCTGTCTCTCAAACAATTGACATGAATTTGTGATTCTCCTGGGATGCAAGTATTCCTGTGCCAAAGTCTGAATGTTGGTAGTTAAAGCCAAAGGACCTTTAAAGATTGTGAGAACTCACAAGGGACATCCTTAAATGTAACTGATATTGACAGTTATTTAAAATTAAACTTTTTCTGATAAAGTTGCTTCCATAGGAAAGTACAGGGACAAATTTAGGGATGAGCATAAATTACTCTAAGGGACAATAGTCTGGTACAGGCCAAACCTTTCAAAATGTAAATGACTCTAGGGCAGGAAAAGGAGAGCAAGCTACAGGGAGGGTAGGTTGTATAACTAGATACTAGCCTGGAAGGAAAAGAGCTCCATGTTCTAGTCCTGGTTGGACATAAACTATCCCACTGCTTTTTATCCATTTCATCCAATGGGGGATTAATAAAGTTGCAATGCTTTAACAGGAGTTAAAAGTGCAGAACTCTGGAATGCACAAGTAGAATTACTAAATTAGAATTCAAAGGAAATTATCCAGTGCTACATCAAAGTAAAACAGTTAATGGACTAAATTGAAATGAATCAGATGTAGCCATGTGACAATTATCTTTATGAATTAAGCGGTGTTTGAAAATTTCACGTTTCTATTAATTTTAGAGTTCACAACCTATTAAACCACCAGAGCTTCTATTTCTTCTTACATTATATTCAAGAAGAAGCATGCCATCTACAGATGAAAACTCATGGAAAGTAATGGACCTTTGCAGTGGATGAGCCTGGAGATGGGCCAGACCATTAAAGTGTGGCTCTAACTGTAGTAAATCTTTTTTCTTTTATAGATCTTAGAAGAAATCTGCCAGAAAAATAACTGGGGACAGCCTGTTTACCAGCTTCATTCTGCGATTGGCCAAGATCAAAGACAACTGTTCTTGTATAAAGTCACTATACCTGCCCTTGCCAGCCAGCAACCTACTATGTATGTAACTATATCATTTTCTGTGCTTTTTAATGGGATTTTTAAATCAATGTATTTAGCATCATTACTCAAAAGCAACTATACAGGTTGGTTTCTATAGTCATTTCAAATTCTGGAAAGCAGAATAAAATCCTACAGACTAAAAGGGATAAATACAAATACCAACCATTACCTATACTGTCTCTGCTCAAGTAAAAACTGCATGAAGCCCACATAGCCTTTCTTTAAATCTCTAATATGCTCATAACAATTTCTTCTTCAGAAACTTTAGGAAGAAAAAAACAATTTGTTGGAATGTCACCAGATTTTGGATCAAAATATGAAGATAGATCCTACCATAGGCAGATCTAGGATTTTGAAAAGGAGGGGTGCAAATACTGGACAGCATAATCATACGTAACACAACATATTTTTCTCCAGTTAAAAAGAAACTGGAAGTTTCACTAATATGTTAGGAGCTGAGGGCTCAATTACTCAGTTTAAATTCGAAACAAAAAGAATTATAACTTTATTGGCATGTGCATTAATCTGCTATATTTTGCGTAAAACACAGCAAACTAAGCAAACATAATTCAAAGTTTTTGATTCTGTAGTGATTAGACTTAAATGTTGATCTCCTTTTTAGGTTCATAGAAAAAAATCTGGTCTTCTTCAGCATCTTGACAGTGCATCCATTGTTTCACTGCAAGTTATTTCCAAACCTGAGTTAATGTTCACTTGAGTTAACATTTCCACACTTGAGTTAATGTTTTTAGCTGAAGTTGAAAAGAGCCTGCAGGGCTATGAAATAGAAACTACATTACCAAGAGCAGTTAACGGACAGTAGAATTGCAGAAGAAAGGATAGCTTGGATTAGTGGAATATCAGGACCATTCAAAAAGAAAAGGTAATTAACATCTGTGGAATGAAAAATTTAGAAGGAATGAAGTAGATTATAATGAGTCATGAAGTCAATTGACTCCCTCACTGTTGCCTGAATCCTGCCAGGAAGTTGGTTTTAAACTCTGAGGGAACCAGGAATCAAAGGGGAGTGTGACTGCACCAGTGCACATCCCCTCATCTGCATTTGGATCCTACTCACTATAATGCACCATTTTATCATTCTAGAATATTATTGTCTAAGCACCTCACTGAATAGTCCAAACTCTGATATGTTTCCCCCTGGCCTAAAAATGCAATTTTGGGTATGCTAATCTGTGACTGAACGATTTGAAAGAATGTTGTATTAAAAACATGGTTTGATTCTGATAAAATGAACAAACAAACTGGAACACTGTAAGGTGCAAAGAGCCTCAAAATTAGCTAGCGCTTTTAATCTTAATTGTGTGTGATTCAGTTCCCATCTGTAAAAGAGAGACAAGAACACCCCATTACTTTACCATATTGTTGTAGAGATCATTTATATTTGTGACATACCCAACAAACGTATTAGTGAAGACTATAGAAAATTAATCACTTTGTCTTCAGAATAGGGTTTAAATAGTGTTAATTGAATAAAGCATAAACACATATCAACCAATAATGATAAAATAAAATATTTAATAGCTGCTACTGTAGGGAGCACCATTCATCCTATACACTGAATGAGTCTACAGTCTTCTGAATATATAGTAGGTGATCATATGAAGAACATGCTCAACTAATTTGTAATGGATGCTATGAGATTTTGAAATTTTTAAAAGTAGTTAGGTGAATTGTATGTTGGAGAAAGTTACCGAATGAGACATGATCATTTGCTGCTAAGTAGACAGGAAGTCAGAGGCTTATTCTTCTGGGCTAGGGACAGATATTCAAAAACACTGAGCCTGAATTGATTCAATCTTTGAAGGTTAGTCTAACCTGCAAAGCTTGAATTGATTTGAAGGTGGATAGACATTCCCTTCTCATTCCAGAAATGCAGGCACATGCCTTCAGTGACTCAGGCTAGAAGTCCTTCCACAGGACTGAGCTGAGGGGTGTGTGGCCAGGCCCAGGCAGGACACTATGATTAGGGACCCCTCCCCCATCAGCATTTAACAGCCCATCAGAAAACAAAGTCTCGCTCATTACAAGCTCTTCTTAAACAGCTTTTTCCAAAGGAAGGAATGCAGGGCCATTACCATCTGAGCTGTTGATTACCTCCCAAAAGCCCTAAGCAGACACTGTCCTATCCACCTTACACAGCATTAGCTAGCATACCGCATGCTGGCTACAGTCTGTGCTGTGAGAGAGATGAGGAAGGGATCTCTGCTTAAGCAGCGAGTGGTGAGAGGTGGGATGCAGGGCATGGGGAAGCCAGCAACCCTGCTGTGCCTGCAAGTCTCTGCCAAGCTCCCACCAGGAAGCAGAGGGAAGGGACCAGCCCTGCTGTGGAGCAGAGAGCCCTGCCCAGCTCAGAGAGCATGCTGGGATGCTGGGGGTGTCTGGTTTAGTTTAAACCAGCAAAGAATCTGGGACAGACATTGCATAAACCAGTTTAAGCCAAATCAGTTAAGTCTGATACTACATTCAGCCAGGTTTATCTCAAACTGGTTTATGTGCACTGAACATCTGTTCTGTTACAGGTTAAACCAGTTTCTGATTATTTAAACTGGTTTATGTGTAATGTCTGTCCCTAGCCCTGGATAGATCCTGGTCCTTCCTCCCCAGAACTACTCATTTGGAACACTGGAGGTTGAGGGGAAGAATTGATTGGTCCTGAAAGGAAAAAAGCAAGAGGAGATAAAGGAAAAAAGATGGGTGATCAATGCTCAGCACTATGTTTTCTCTGGTTAAAAGAAAATGTTAATGGTCTTTTCGAATATCAATCCTGGAGTTAGATGCTTAGTAATTGTGTGCAAGTATTTAAGTGATTTTGCAGGAGCCATAAAATAAAACAAGAATAATAATCTAATTAATCTGAAAAATCTGCAAAGTATCCTGAGATGAAGCTTACAATGGGAACACTGAAAACACTGGTACTAAGGAGGGTGCATGCCAGAGAAAAGTCAGGCTATGACACTGTACAATTAATAGTTGGATCACAATGCATACACACAAGAAGACTTCATTGCACTTGAGCAGCTGTAACTCTGACATTTCCTAAGACTGAGCTCTTGACTTTGTTAGCTTTAGTGCTCTTTTAACATAGACTATTTTTCTGTAATTAGTAGTTTTTTTTATTCCAGTCAGTTCCCCCTGCTTGTCATTTGTTCCCTCTGTGTTTGAATCAGACAGGTTGCACTGCCTAAAAGCCCAGAGAAAATATTGAGGGCACTTGAAAGATAGCCTCCCTGCTCCTACTTCTGGTGTTTAGGACCAACACAGCCCACAGAAACCCAGGACTGCAATTGCAAGAAAATTCCTGCTCAGACTTTGGTTGGAACATGAACTTGAATATGTGCAAAGTTTATTTTTCAGCGACTTAAAAGTGTCAGTGGATTGTAACTAAATGGTAAAAAGCAACCTCTCTGCACATAGAGACTAAAATGCCTCAAAATGGTCATTGCTATTTTTAAAAGGGATATCTTTTAATCTATTTTCTCTCACACCATTATTAGAAACTGAATAGTTTTGGCTGAAATAAAAATAGAATAAATAAAAATCAGTCAGAGGCAGACACTCCTCAAGGAAAATTAGGATGCAAATCATTCAATTTTGGCAAAGTTGTAAATAACTAAAATGAGACTTATTATGAGACATATGAGCCAAAGTTCAAAATAGGGGTGGTGTTACCACCCCACCCTCCATAGTTATAACAATTAGGAATCAAGTACTGTACATTCCTATTGCTAATGATAATAGCAATAGAAATTAATGATAGTTTAGGTCTGCTTCACAGGATTACACCACATCAAGTAATCCAGAAGTATTAATGAGAGATATTTGGCAAATGTCCATTATCTATTTAAAGCTGGTCTCTCCAGTTAGGGTGAGTTAATAAAATAAGCAGGAAACCTTTTCAGCATGAACAGTAAACCTCAAGCGGATAGCCCATATGTAAAAGTCTATATATTTAACTAATTGTTTTTCTTTTTGTGATTTTTTTCCAAATATTTTGTTTGTTTGAATTCTTAATGTACCATGCGTTCCTACTGGATCAAGAGATATGGACAGTCAAGCAGTTAAGCATACAACAGTAAAAGCAACTAATGTTTTGTATCTGATTCACAGACATCCCTTCACACCTCCCAAGCTCAATGCATATATTGATGAGGCCAAGACATATGCAGCAGAATATACCCTTCAGACCTTGGGCATTCCCATCGAAGGCACAGAGGCACCTGCCGCAGCACCTGCTTTTCCAGGTATGTGAAGGTCTGTACTGACGCTGTCTTGTTAACTACTGATTCTGTATAGTAGGATTACAGTGATCTTTTGACTCAAGCCTATGTTTCCATTCTTCCTTGTCTGTATTATTCGTATATGAGATGATATAATGGCCTATGTAATGACAACTTGCTGGGATGAGGATGGATTTTGAAACATCATATTATGGCCAGAGGTATTGGAGGAGAAAATTTGTCTTAAAAAAAAAGAAAGAAAACTGAAGAAGGGGCTAGATCTACTTCAGAACTTTCACAAGGTTGGGGGTTGTCCAGTTCTACAGTTATGTTGGTCCATTAGACAAAGGGTACTGTAACAAAGGGTACTGACTCAAAATGTAAGTTGTTTCACACTTCTTCAGATTTAGAAGGCTACAGGCTTATTGTTCCATTTTGAGTAAAGATCCCTAGTAAACAGGTTTTAAAATTAACAAAAATGCCTGGGAAAATTATAGAAAACAAGCCAGAAACATAAACACAATTTACAGGCATTGCATTTACAATATTATGTACTGTGGATGTGCTTATGATGTACTGGGAACCCCTTGTGCCAAACTGCACACAAGGCATGCATTAATCAGAACTACTGAACTGTATGGAGCATCTCAAGGATGAATTCAATAAAAAAAATCTATTCAGCTTCCTGCCACAGAAGTCCGCAAAAGCCACAGAAAAATCAATTTGTCTGGGTTGGTGAAGGCTTCCGTAGTATGTTAGCCAAATGGACTTTTTATTGAATCTAATCCCCATTTACTGCTTAATTATAATCTCTCCTGTTCTTTCACCCTCCCTTATTTATTTGTCTTGGAAGTTTGACAAATAGATGTACATTAAAGTTTCTGCCTACAACACACACTGCCAGTGGTAGATATCCTTGGTCAATGATGGCTGCAACTCTACTTATCCCTGGCCATATCTATATGCTCTGCTCTTGGCATGGCTATAGATTTCCCTGCCCCTGTTGCCCTTGATGGCTTCTTCCAGTTTGACCCATTCAATGATTTTCACAGTGGATGGAGCAGAAACTGATATTAACATATTGAATAGAGGCCTACAGAATAAAGCTGAGCAAAAACAGGAACCTCTCCCTCAGGGGAAATTCTGATACTTGAACTTTTTTAATCCTGAATTGAATAAAAAAGTTAAAATATCATTGTGGCAAAGCATTTTGTTTTGATTTGTTGAACTGACCTGAAATGCCTACCTTAAGTATGATCGACATTAAACTGCATTTAATGACACATCCATCATGGGAGTTCTAGTCTGGGTTCCCTAATGTCCACATCTCCTACTGGCCAAACTCCCTGATTATACCACATCTCCCTTTATTCCCCAGAAGTTATGCAACTTCCATAATGCACCACATTGTTGGTCAGAGAATAGACCGTTTTGTATGGGAAGTGTTGTGGGAGGTGTTGACCACTTAAGTAGTTTGGCCTACAGGACAGAACAGAGGCAGTTTATGCTGACTTGTTTCATAACTAACTAGGGCCGATTCAACAAACAGAAATATTTTGATCTAAGCCAGGTCAACCCAAAGCAAAATATTTTGGGTTTTTTTCAATAAATAACTATCAATTAATGTCAGCAAAACTGAACATTTTCCATGGAAAATTCATTTTGTTAGGAAATGACATTTTCAGGCAAAAAAAAAAACCTCGATAGGAAATTCCCAAATACTTCTACTATGTAGTCATATATGGTGGAACTTTCATAGAAGCGTACAAAGTTGGGTTGGAAGGGACCTCAGGAGGTCACCTAGTCCAACCCCCTGCTCAAAGCAGGACCATCCACAACTATATCACCCTAGCCAAAGTTTTATCTAGCCAGGTTTTGAAGACCTCCAAGGATGGAGCTTCCACCACCTCTCTGAGTAACCAGTTCCAATGTTCTACCACCCTCCTATTGAGAAAATTCTTCCTAATATCTAACATAAACCTCCCTTGCTGCAACCTGAGACTCTTATGCCTTGTTTTGCCATCTGCCACCACTGAGAAAAGTCTAGCATCATCCTCTTTTGAACACCACCCCCCAACACACACACACATACTTTAGGTAGTTGAAGGCTGCTATTAAGTCCAGTCTCAGTCTTTTCTTCTCTAGACTAAATAAACCTAATTCCCACAGTCTTTCCTCATAAGTCATGTCCCCCAGCCCCCTCACTATTTTTTGTCATCTTCTGCTGGACTCTGCAATTTGTCCACATCCTTTCTGTAGTGGGGGGGCTCAAAACTGAACACAGTACTCCAGATGAGACCTCACCAGCACTGAATAAAGGGGAATAATCATTTCCCTTCACCTACTGGGAACAAACCTAGCAATGGAGCCCAGTATGCTGTTAGCCTTCTTGGCAACAAGGGCACACTGCTAGCTCATATTCAGCTTATTGTCCACTGTAACCCCCATGTCCTTTTCTGCAGAGCTGCTGCCCAGCCAGTCAACCTCCAGCCTTTACTGGTGCATGGGATTGTTCCATCCTAAGTGCAGGACTTTGCACTTTTCCTTGTTGAACATCATGAGATTTCTTTTGTACCAATTCTCCAATTTGTTTAGGTCACTCTGAATCCTAGCCCTACCCTGCTTCATATCTGCTACTCCCTGCAGCTTGGTGTCATCTGTAAACTTGCTGAGGGTGCTCTCTATGCCATCTTCCAAGTTGTTGATGAAGACATTGAACAAAACCAGCCCCAGAACCCACCCGTGGGGCATTCCACTTTATACCGGCTGCCAACTAGACATTGAGCTATTGATTACTACTCTCTGAGCCCGATGCTCCAGACAGTTTTCTATCCATCTTACAGTCCATTCATCCAGCCCATACTTCCTTAGCTTGCCTGTGAGAATGCTGTGGGAGACCATATCAAAAGCCTTGCTAAAATCAAGGTATACCACATCCATCAGTCTCCCTGCATCCACAGAGCCAGTCACCTCATCATAGAAGACAATCAGGTTGGTCAAACCTATCTTGCCCCCAGTGAATCCATGCTGACTGTTCCTAATCACCTTTTTCTCCTCCAAATACTTAGAAATGAATTTCTTGAGGAACTGCTCCATGAGTTTTCCAGAGACTGAAGTGAGGCTGACCATTCTGTAGTTACCTGGATCCACCTTCTTCCTTTTCTTTAATATGGGCACTATGTTTGCCCTTTTCCAATCATCCAGGACCTCTCCTTATTGCCATGAGTTTTCAAAGATGATGGCCAATGGATGTGCATTCACATCAGCCAACTCCCTTAGCATCCTTGGGTGCATCCCATCCAGCCCCATGAACTTGTACATATGCAGCTTTTCTAAGTAGTCCATAACATGTTCTTCCACCCGCATTACAAATGATAAACATCTCTCCTCCTTAATATGTAATATTCCTTCTGGACACATTTGTGGTAGGAAGTGCGGTAGTGACTGGTGGCACATAATTTTCATCATTTATGCAGACATCTCCTTCATGATACATGGTCAATAACTTTTATTACATATCCTTCTTGTCCTGCCCTCCCCATATGTGAAGTGGATCTTATGGGCCTATGGTAACTTCCATTATTAGTTCAGAGACAGCTAAATACTGGGAACACATAATGCTATAAAAATAGGGACATTTTGGAAAATTATGGGTTTAACAAATAACAGGTAAGTAACTTTGCTAATCACATATTGTTACTACAGGTATGATCATAATGAAGAGGAAGTTTATCACGAAGGGTAACAGCTGCTTAACACTGGGCGCATCTACACAAGACACTAAGGTGATGCAGCATTGGTGGGCACTAAGTGTGATGTCGCCGCTACCGCACAATAGCAATGAGCTACTGTGCAGTAGAATCAAAAGCAACCTGTGCACCACTGGGACTCTGCAATAATGGAGGGTACTGCACAATCATTTAGTATTTGCTAAGGGGAGTACTAAATGACTGCACAGTACCAACTGTGCAGTCAGGGGCACATGTAGACATGCCCACTGATGTTGTCAGATGTAAATATGTTCAATTTAACACAAATAGGCTATTACATTAACAGTGAAATCTCCATACGTTTATTTCATACACAAATGGATGGTTATCACAGCTGTATCATTCTCTGTGGGTATACTTAAAAGATATGTTTTATTTATGTCTGTTTTCCACTACAGGATTCACCATCACCAATGCAGCTGCAACTGTAGCAGCTACACAGCTGAAACAAGCAGTGACACTGGGACAAGATCTAGCAACTTATGCAACATATGAAGCATACCCTGCCTTTGCTGTGGCCACTCGTAGTGATGGTTATGGAACTTTTTAAAAGATTTAGTCTACTTGTATTTAAATCAATACTTTCTGTTAATCAAGTGGGGGGGAACTACTTCAGTCTGTTAATTATTATGATCTCAAAATTTTAAATCTAATTTTAGAAGATGGATTAGTTTAGTGATAGTTTTATACTTCTAGACTGAGAGTTTTTTTAATTGTTGGTATATGTTTCATTATAAATTAGTTAAATCAACTTTCACACTTAAATAAAACAAGCAAAAACTGAAGACAACAAAACAGAAACAAAAACCCACTTTTGCCCAGAAAATAATTCTTAAAATTTCTTAAGTATACATCACTGTGCATGTTTACATGTAATCATCCATGCTGAAAACAGAAACATTCCCAGTGAGCTGCTTCTTTAAAGTGTGTGATTTAATCAGACTTGCAATTGGCTAAGTGTGATATCAAACTCATGTTCATACTGCACAATTAGTGCACAGTTCTAAGACACATAGGGCACATCCAGATAAGTGTGCACCTGTTGCAAACCAATTGCACTGCACATGCAGGCACAAGCTGTGCTGCTAATTTGCAGTGGAGTGGGTTTTTTGACATTGGGAGATACTGAAAAGAGCAGGGTGGTACATGTGGTGGCAGCATGTGCCACCCAAAAACAGAGTCTGGCTGTCTAGAGCCATATTCCAGCTGCCAGCTAGGTTCTGCACATTGGATTGCCACTGCTGGAGCCCCAGGAGGCCCCCAGAACCCCAGGTAAGGCTGCTGGGGCCACCCAGACACAACTATATGCCACTGCTATTTGTTCCTGGGGAAACACACGTGCACACTCATCTCCCACTTCCCTTGATGCTGAATATCTCTCACTAGAACATTAGCGCATCATACAAATGGACTGAGCAGGGAATAAAAAAATGTGAGAGCAGGACTTAGGGTGAATGAAAGGGAATAGAAACCTCTCACCAGGATGCTAAATGGTAGTGGATTTTCTCCATGGGCTGTACTTTACCTCCCAGCAACTTCATGACAGTAATGTAAGAAATTATTGGGTACTTCTCTTCTTACCCTCAGAAAGCTCAGGAGACTAGGGGTGTGCAAAGCAGACTGTATTCGAATTGGATTTGGATTTGGCTCAATTCAGGGGATGGTGTTTCAATTCTCTGATTCGGATCACTGTCCCAGTTTGATTCGGCTGAATCTAAAAATGAAGATTCGATTCTGATTCAGAGAATCAGTGATTCAGCTATAGACACAGCTTTATATGTTTTTTCTACATAACTTGACGTACCAGGCATGGCTTGTGAATGTTGAGATGGTGGGGCAGATGGAGCATCCTACGGGGGGGGGGGGGGGGGCCCCCGCCGGGGCGCC
>NW_017729003.1:1666213-1678524 GCF_001723915.1 Gavialis gangeticus | reverse complement strand
AGCTGTGTCTATGTCCGAATCATCAAATCTCTCTGAATCAAATCAGAGGCTTCTGAGTTGATTCGGAGAGATTAATGGGTCTCCTGGTTTGATTCAGATTCAGAGATTTGGCTGCTGAACTGGGCCAAATCTCCTCTGAATCAAATCAGAGATCGAAGCTTTGCACAGCCCTACAGGAGCCCCCTTACTCCTCCACAACAAAAGTTTCCTTCCTCCCTATAACAAAGTACCCTACAATACCCCTATACCCAGGTTTGTCATCCTCTTTGTATCCCCAGTGTATAGCTGTTCAGTTCTCATTATACTAGCCACCTGAGTTTCTTTCTGCCTTTCTTCTTCTTCTGTGCATTTAGAGTGAGGGATTTTTGTCTTGTCCAATGTGGCAATTCACATTCTTCAACCAACAGAGTGCTGATTTTCTGCCTGTTCATTGCTCTGAATCTAATCAGTTATATATGCCTTGATGAAGTCCACCAAACTGGAAAATACCACTATATCTTTGGCCAAACCAACAACATGTAGAATGTTAAGTCACCCATTTTTGCATAGAGATCCTTCACATACCTATAACCTCCCCCCCTTTGAAAATTGCATATGAGGCCATCTTACAAAATAAGTATTCAGTTAAGTAGTCTAAATGAGCTTTTATCACTTAATTTTTTTTAAATTCTGCCCATATCAAAAGCCAGTAAATACTGACAGCAAAAGACAGTGTTCATAAATTAACTTACAAGCCAGCGTTCAAGTGAGTGCGTGCTTCAGAGCGAATTTTTATAGTAGTGGGTACATAGGCAGTTATTGATATTTTATCTCTCACCACATAGTCTCCATAGAAATATGCAAAAACCTAAACAAAATAACTTATTTTACTTCTTATCCAATGATCCTGGTATCCTGGGCAATGCACACGTGAGACAAGTATCTGTTAATCATACCAGAATGTGGACTAAAAGCCTAAGTCACAACTCTGAAAAGACCCACATGGCTGGTTTCTTTAAAAAGAGATCCCAGGAGGCTTGCACTTTGAACAGACCTCCAGCTTGTATCCCATTGTATCTCTATAATATGCAAAACCATGCTAGTTATCTAATTGTGCACTCAGTACAATGGGAAAATTGTCAAATTTCTTAGGAGAGAAGTTCAGTGGAGTCCGTTGACTGCCAGACTTTGCACTTTTAATACTGTAAATATGTAAACATATTGATCTTCAGTTCTATAATCTGTCACCTTGAAACAAGGCTGAAGCACCAGATTTAAATCCTAACTTCCCAAAATTCAGAGATATTTGGATTCGAAGTTTTGATTTAGATCCAGCTCTGATAAATAATACACAAGCTAACAGTGGCATATGCAAAATTACAGAAGTTTCACCTAATCACGATTAGCAGTTTGCAATACTCAGAATAAACTGGAAAAATCAGTACTGTAGATTGTTCATACAATGAACAACCAAGCACCAGAAATGACATAGTTATTAAAGTGCTGACAGTGGCAATCACACAGTGCAATACAAACTTGTTTTTAGAGTTTTAGAGACATCATGTAATGCCTGTGAAGGCTCTCTGATGAAAACTGACCTCATCTTAACAGCATTCTCCTGAATAGTGCTGCAATTTTCTGTAGTTCATATATCCAGAAAGCAAAATAAAAAAAATCCTAACCTAAGCTTCTGGCTTCCTAAATTTTCTATATGAAATCAAGAGTATACATACATATATTTTCTTGCACAATTAGAAGTAACAAGCAACTAAGAACTAGTACTGTCAAAAAGAGATAGTAAGTGCAAAAAGTTTATGTTATTTTAGATAATTCCACACTCTTATTAGTGCCAATATGTTGTGAATATTGGATAAATATAGTTAAGGTTTCTCCTAGATAATATAATAGTACAAAGCATACAAGGTAATATTTTTTTATTTGTATCTGTGAATATAAGCAATTATTACAAGGAGATTCTTAGACCATCATGTTTTCATATTATATTCATCAATCATTTCTTAAAGATCTCAAATACTTTAAAATTTTAGATTCTCATCTTCTGCATCAAAGGCAAAATAAGCACATTCCTTGCTCTCCTCCTTCTGACTCACAGGTCACATAAAACATAAGCTCAATTCTAAGAAATTACCTAGTTCTCCCTACACTGTTTAACTTTAGTGAGAAACAGATCAGGTCCAAAATGTTTAAAGGGTTCTCTGTGAAATAATAGGACACTGTGTCAGTTGTTTTCCTGTTCTAAGTAGGTCTTTTAAAAATGCAAAGCACATTAGTCTCTGAAATACTGTTTACTAGTAACACTAGTGTTGTTTTCTTTTAATATTCTAGTTGACTTGATTTTAGTAGTAATGAAACAAATGTATAAGTTGCATACCACAGTTTCTGGTATTGTTAAACTACTATTATTCTTAAAGTGTTTTGCAGTTTTGGTAGAGAGACAGGGCTGACTTTTAATATTCTGGCATATATCTATGTACTATCTGAAATTTATATACAACGCTTACTAGACACTCTCCAGGCCTTTCTAATTGTTTTTAAAATCCTCACTTTTTCTTCTGTGTTCATGGTTTCCTGTTCTCCGTTGGAAGCTTTAGCGTGAACACTTTGTTTAATACTAGGTGTGCTACAGTTTCAATAGATATTTAGTGCCCTTAAGAGGCTCCTATCAAATTCATGCCCCGATTTCACATCATAAGATTGCTTATGCTTGCTCATTCTCCAGCTTGGACTTTGTTAGGTTCTTTTAAGCATTTTGAAAAGTTAAAAGGCCAGATTCTATTTTCACTTGCACCATCTTTACACCAATATAAATCCAGTCAGTTCATTAGTTTTACTCTTGATATAGACAAGCATGAAAGGACAGCCAGGTCCACAGGCTTTGCAAATTTGTAGGAATAATGATAGTTTTACAGCTATAGCATAGGATTCAGTGACAGAAACCCTGTCCTGACACAGACTTCCTTTGACAAGTCACTTAGGCCCAGATCTACAAAGAGAGATGCCTTAGTATGCTTATGCTTTAGTTTCTTTTTCTGTAATAGATGCCTTGCACTTTCTCATCCTTCAGGAGTTAACTTTATTAATGTTTGTATAGATTCTTAGTGCCTTCATGGGGAGTATTGCTGATGTACACAAGTAATGTAAAAGGGAATCATTTGGGATTACCCACTTTGACAGTGTCCTCTTTGGACTTTGAAAAACTAAATAATAGTAAAGAAATCACACTAAACACCAAGTCTTTGGTGTTCCCTGTTCATAAGAATGTAACAGTAATACAGTTGTTGTATTGTCAAAAGCTTATTAATATGTCAGGACCACTGAAATGAACTAGCTATATTTCTTCCTCTTCTTAATCAAGCAAACATCTCACTGATCTCATGAGGTGTTTTTCGGGAGAAAGAGTAAAAGTTCTGGTCATATTTGATAAAGTTCTGTACTTCTGTAACTGCTACAACTAATGAGGCTTACTTCTATCTATACACTGTCTTGTTAAGATGTTTAAAAAAAGGAAGAAAGAAAATGTATTTTCCTCTGCAAATGCCACGCTGCACTCTTATGCTAGCAGAGCATGACAGGAAACCATTTAAACCAAAGCCATTGTATTCAAAGGTTTAAATAATTAATAGTATTATTGGTGTTTTAGCTCAATTTTCTCTTATACCTATCCATTTTAAGTCATTTTTGGTAATGATACCCTAGTGAAGACTGCCAATGAATAATGTATCCACACCTATTGTGAAAAAGACTGTTGTTGGTAGAAAATGTTTCCCACTTTTGTGTAAGTAACTATATATGGCTTTTTTCCAGCTATTTATATACGGTAAGTTAGAAAAGGTGCCAAAGCAGAGAGACAGGAACAGTATTAAAACTTGTGTGCATAAAGCACTTATTTTTGTACTTTTAGTACAATATTTGTATAGAGTTCTAACACTGTGAAGTGTAGTAAAATCACATGATCCATTAACTGGAAAAGAAATAATTTGTTTTGAAAAAAATGAAGTAAAATTGGCATCTCAATCATTAATTCAGGGAAATTTTGAATTGGATTAAATATTGTACAGCAAGCTAATAATTCTTGGTTAATCAAATGGCATTACGTGTATTTTGAAGTACTATTAAAACTTTCAAACTAATACGAAAGTTTCAGTCTTTTTTGTTGGTTGCCCTGAGTTTTATCTAGAAAGGGCATTCTCTGTATTGGTGGTAAGAATACAGTTCAGGTTCTGTTGAGATCATTATAGAATGCAGGTCTCAAACAGTCAGCAAGCCTTTTATACATGCCAAGATTTAATAAATGCATATTGCTTTGATACATTGAAACAGTCTGATAGTATTCTCTTTCTGCTGTATACTGAGTCATGCTGCATACAATAACTATGTAAAAAAATAGAACTGAGTTGCATCTTTAAGCTAAAGATCAAGAGGACTTTATTTTTCTCTCATATAAGGACTCACTAAAATTAAACATTATCTCTGCCACCTACTGGAAGAAAGAAAAAGTAGGAATAGATGTATTTAACAATTCTGTATCCCTTAAGACTCAGAAAAAGGCAGTATTAAGGACCAAACTCTTGTAACCATCCAACTTCTAACCACAAATAAAACAGGTAGAAGATGATTGAAACCAAGGTAGGTCCATGTGTGGAAACCAAGCCTAGAATTCATACTAAGAGCAAGCCAAATACAACTTGCAAATCTCAAAAATATTTGACTGGATTTTCTTCTTTAGACTGAGCTACAATGGACATGGCATAGGCAACCTACAATTAGAGAACTAAAGCATTTTCAGAGCAATCTTGTGTCTTCTGCTCAACTGCAGTCCATCAGAGCAGAGAGTACTAAATTGCTTTGTACAGGCAAGGTCAATCTAGTGGTTCAGATAACAGCATTTGTTTGAAAGCTGGCCAGCCCTGAACAATTACTAAAACAACTATTTCTCAATAGCTCGCTGCATTTTGTCTTCATGGAATGTCACAAAGATCCAAATTCAAGCTTTAAATAAAGATCTGGTTTGAGACACACATGTAACTTCTGTTACTAAAATATGTAAAGGAAAATTTATAAATGCCATTAAAAGTAGGAAGTTGTGATTGTTATGGAAAATAATGCACCTGAATCATAACAGGAATAGGGGAGGAAGTTTTAGTCAAGAAGCATATAGAATTTGGGATACCAGACTCCCTGGTACCAGCACGTCCAGCTGAGCCTGCATGTGCCTCTTGCTGCGTCTTAAAGCAAGAGGCACTCTAGGAACATATTGGCAGTGTGGGCTCAAAATTTGATATCTGGATATCCAGGTAACAAAAAAAAAACCCACCCAGAAAAAAGCAGGGGAGGGGAGGTTTGATACCTGATACCAGGTATCTGCCTGCCCCTTGCCCTGATGCTTCAGCATGCTGTATGCCCATGCAGGGCAAACAGCGATGCAGGCTGCAGTGACCTGGACCAGTACTCCATTCCAGGTAAGTAGGGGGTGGGAGAGGCTGGGGAGGGGCTGTAAGGGTGCAGGGGACTGTAAGGGGGCAGCCCAGGAAGGGTGGGCCCCCCACTTGCCCCCCACAGGGCCCACATGCCCCTCCCCATATGGCCCCAACCCCCCTGCACAGCCCACAGCTCACCCACAGCAACAGCAGCCATCAGGGCACTCAGGGCCTCCTGGCACAGCCCCTCCAAGTGGCACAG
The DNA here is from genome assembly GCF_001723915.1 of Gavialis gangeticus. Classification (NCBI taxonomy): domain Eukaryota; kingdom Metazoa; phylum Chordata; order Crocodylia; family Gavialidae; genus Gavialis; species Gavialis gangeticus. The sequence continues at coordinate 1,672,845 of NW_017729003.1, read as the reverse complement.
GGCAGCTCAGCCTCTGCAAAACATCATGCAGGCCCAGCTCAGTTCGGCACAGCACCGTGTGCTTTCGGGCTGCAATGGACTATTCAGGCTGTCACCCAGGGCCAAGCACCACCCACGGGGACCTCCTGTTGTGCTGAGCCAGGTCCTATGTGCATGGAAGTGGCCCAGCTCAATGGTGCATAGGGCCTGTGCATACAAGACCCAACCCAGCATGACAGGCAGTCTCTGCAAGTGGCACCAGGCCCTGGGTAACAGCCCAAGGGGCCTGGAGCTGCCCAAAAATGCACAGTGCTGTGCCAAACTGGGTGGGGCCCATGTGATATGGCAGAGGCAGCGCTGGGTGCCAGGCAGGTGAGGCCAAGTCACACTTCCCTGCACCACATGGGGGGGCTGTGCTAGGAGGCTCCAAGTGCCCCGATGGACACTGCTGCTGCAGATGAGCTGTGGGCCATGCAGGGGGGACTGGGGACATGTGGGGGGAGCATGTGGGCCATGTGGGGGGATGGGCTGGGACTGTGGGGGGATGTGGTCCATGCAGCGGGCTGGGGCCCTGTGCCGGGGCATGTGGGCCTTGCAGGGGGGCTGGAGCCCTGCAGGTAGGGCAGTGGCTATATGGGGGGGGCAGTCCATGCGCTGTGTGGGGGCTGTGTACTGTGGGAGGGCAGGGGACCCACCTCTCCTGAGCAGCCTCCCACACCCACAGTTCCCCCCACAATCCCCAACACCTACCCACACATCCCATGCCCCCCACATCCCTCCACACACCCCCACCACACCCCTTCCCACCCCCCTCCTGCAAACCCTACATCCCTTCATCACAAACCCTGCATGCCCAGCTGCCATACAGGATGAGACCTGCTGGCAGGAACTGTGGCTGCTGGGGCAGCTGTCCCCACATTCTAGTTAGTGAAGGGGTCGGGGGAGCTCTAACTGTTTTATGATAAGAAAACCAAAAGCAAACATCAAAACATAAAGATATTTGTAATTTATTTTATTATGATGATAGAGACACTGGTAGGCTTCCAAATGGCTTTAACTTGTAAATATATCAATAAAACATTGCCCAACTGGTCTCCGTCTCTGTCTCTGTCCATTGTTTTAATTGTGGAAGAGCATGGATTTTTGGGGTACTTTAAAGACTGAATTTGGGAACTTTTATCAGAGATTTTGCAGTTTTTAAATAGGGAACACCAGGATTCTGGCTAATAGGACAGGTGGCAGGACTGAGGCAGAGGAACCTGCTCAGGGCTGGTACCCCGGATCCAGCTGGAGGTGGCCAGGAGGATATGCTTTGACAGTTCAAAGCAGGCCACCACACAGGGAACATCTTCTGGGCAATAACTGCCCAGATGGCAGGGTGGCAGCATACATGGCAGTAGTGCTGCACAAAGGCAAAATGTGCAGCCACAGCCAGAGGTGCAGATGCCTCTGCTGCAGCCATGCAGTCCCCACCCGGGTCTGGCCAGCTTGCAGCCTTGGGGCCACATGCTTTTGCAGTTGGCAGCAGGTCATAACCAAGCAACAGCCCCCACTGCCAGACTGCTGCAGTGAATAGAGGGTACAGGGAACTCTAGGTTAGGGCTGCTTCAGCAGTCCAGCTGGCACAAGGGGCTAGTGTCCCCAGATACCAATTGGCCAGGCCCCAGAAACTCCTGAGAGCAAGTAGCCCTGAGTTGCTGGCCAGGGCTGCTTTTTATACTGCTGATGCCAGCACAGTGCTGGCCTCGGGCTCTAGCTCCCCCTGACTGCAGATTCAGGTGCAGCTGGCCAGGGTTATTTTGCCCCAAGTGGCACAACTTGCCCCACACCAAAGTGCATGTCTGGGCATGTGTACTGAGGCAAAAATCCCAGGTTCAAATTTGTGCTGCTCCTATTTGAGCGGCTGCAAGCGCACATGCCTGCATGTGTGGATGCACCACCTGAATTTTTTAACTCTGCAAAACTCAACTAAAAAAATTATTGCAAAAAGTGATTTTCATGTGGTAGTCCAGGTGCTGGCAGGTGCACCGCTCCTTTGAGAATGTTAATGTAGGTCTGGATGAGATTACGGGGTTAGATTTAATAACATTCCATGCAAGTATTTTTAAAGGAACATATTGCAACACCACTAAGGCATTCACATAATGAATCTAAGTAAAACCATAATTTGTAATCGCAGGCATTTCTCTTCTTTCCTCCTATTTTAACCACAGTTGAATGATTTCTTCAACTGAATAATAAAATCCTCATTGTGAGGACCATGAATTTTATTTGTTTGGCAAAATACTCTTCAGGCACTGTCTAAAAAAAGAAAATACGTTTAACATGTCAGTTACTGGCAAGCAACACACCAGAAAGAGGCCAGATGAGGTAAATACAAACACTTGGCTGGAACTGCTAGCACAGAGGACAATTGAAATTGCATTTATGGAAAAGTTAAAGGGCCAAATTCTCTGATGGTAAAAATAAGTGAAACCTCCTGGAAGCCAGTGGAGCTGCATTCCTTTAGACCAGGACAAAGCTTGGTTCTCTAAGTACAAACTTGTTCGCTAACAACTGAAAAGCTGCTGTTTACTGAAAATGTATTTACAGAAGTTCAGATTTCTGTACAATTGTTCTTCTTTCTACTGCTGTGTTGACTGTCTTAAGTAACATTACACCAAATGGAAATTTCATTGCTGACACATAGTAAAAGTATCGTTGGCTAAAGGTAACATCAGGATGTTAATGTATTTGATGCAACATGTTTAAAAGCTTTTCACCAGCAGCTGTTTCAACTGAATAGAATGGGTGGTGCTGCTTATCATTAGTTACAGTGAGTATCAGATAATAGGACTGATTGCAGAAGGGATGTAAGGATTCAGGCCCAATAATGGGTTGGTGTTTTTGTATAGGTCTTAAGAAAACTCAAGCAAAACAACCCTCCCCCTCCCAATATAGTAGATACGGTGCCTTCAAAGAGGACAACATTTGTCAGCCCTCCCCCCACCCCCTGGTATCAGTGCAGCAACATACCAGTGTCTCCTTCCCTGGACCTCTGCCTAAATTGCTAGGCAAATATTGGCAAGATGTAAACTGATCACAGTTCCTGATTTACTAGAAGTTGCATCACAGTCAGGGGGTGCCAGCTACTTAGGTATGACATTCTTAGGGCCTTGTTACATGGTAATTTTAGGCAGCTTCTGGAGGTTGTAACCCCTGGATTGGCTACACATTAATACCTTTTAAGTGGCTTTAAGCAGTCATTATTAGTCTTAAAATTAAGCCATTCCAGGGCAGGATTATCTCTAATCCACCTAATTTTGATCCTCTTCCCTTAAGTGTGGCCACTTTCCACAGCTATTTTGCCCAGATTGAAGTCCTGCAGCATCCCAGGATGCAGTGGCCTCTCCTGAGTCAGGGCAAGTAGAAGTGCCAGGACACAGCCCCACCCCTCCAGGCACATTGGGCAGAGCAAGCGCTGCAGCCCCAGAGCACCTGGCAGCTTCAGTGCCTCTTGCCACTCCTCAGACCACTCTCCCCAGCGAGAGCAGCAGGTCAGTCCTGCCCCTAGCTCCTTGTCCTGACCCTGCTCCCCAGGCCTCTAGTGAGAAGGCACAGCTGTGCAGATGAGGGAGAGTTAGAGGTGGTTTTTCACCTTAAAGTGCACCTGCACCACTGAGCCAAACAACACTAAGCCAATTAATGTTTGTGAGGCTTTCAGCGTAAGGTGTAATAAGGCCCTTAGTCACAGTATCTGAGGGAGAGAGGGCTGGGAATTTTACCATCATCCCAAGTCACCAGTTGGAAAAGATCCCATTGGTCCCTACCCGTCCTTGTTAATCAGACAGTGCCCAGTTGGCTGCAGTGGACAGTCAAGGCTCCCCTAATGCAGGAACCCAGAAACCTCAACATTTGGGGGAGTAATGAAACCTTCCAGACCTCATTCTTAAAGTGTCTTGGTCTGCTCAGTGATTTACCATCAGGGCACCAGCATATTGGAGAATTTCCTGAATTGCCTCAGGCACCAACTACAGGCACAGACATGACAGGTACACTCAACATATTTACCATGAGCTTAGACCTAGCCCTTTCCAGGAGGAAGTAACAATGGGAAAGTGCTAGCAGAGCAGCGAACTGAAGACTCAGATGGACGTTATGCTCAATAAGGGACTTATGTAGCTAAGCATTTGTTGAATGTGACAAAGGAAAATATTTGGATGATATATTACTATATATATGAATATTTTTATTCATGTACTGCCAGAAAGTGAAATGGAAGTACATTGATGACAATATCAACAAAGAGAAAGTCACGATGTCAGAAAGTTACCAAGTTACAAAACAATTGAGAGTAACCTCATCCTATCCCAAACCAGTCATACATTAGCCTTCTATTTAAAAAGCACCATATCCCTGTGTCCTTGTTACATTAATATATTAAGCTGTGATATGGAGGTACATGTAACACAGAGAGGCAACTCATGACTTATAAAGTGAAAGCTGATCCAGGCCAAAAAGGGACTCAGAATTTGGGTTTTTGGGTTCTATACACAGCCCCCATCTGGGCTGAAGCTCAAGTTCCCAGGCAAGTGCAGAATCCATTGCCTGACAAAAATGGTCTGTGGAGTATAAAACAAAGGAGAAATGTTTTCTCTTACATAATTTCAATTGGAAGTGTTGGGCGAAGGGTGGGGCTGCACAGGGCATGCATCTGGCAAAACAAGAAAATTCAAGGTAACAAACAACATGATCAGCTAGAAGATAGCAATATGGGATATAGGGTACCTACAGGTCAGGAGGAAAAGGTCCCAGCACCAGTTAGCTGAGTAGACAATCTAAATCAGCTCCTATTCAGTGAAAAATATTCTGAGAACATCCTTTTGGAAGTCTCAATTCTTTTCAAGAGGACAAGAAAGAGTGGCATTGACAAGCTAAAGGAGAACACATCTTAAATATTTACTTAGAAGAATGTGGCATATTTCTGTAGCCAAAATGTGAATTTGGAAGGGAAAAGTTGCTGACTACACAATTAAGTTACAATAACTAAGTTTAATCTAATCAAGTCTTCAAACAAAATTCTACCCAAGGCCCTTAGTCATGTGTACTATACCAGTAGGTTCATTTTGGAGCAGTGTGGAAGATGTTCAGAGAAGGTGACATTTAATGATGCTATTATTAGTAGCTTGCTAGAACTGCCAGCCCTGGGACAGGTCTGATCAGGAGCTATATCTTGTTACCATTGATCTTGCCTAAGAGTAGACAGAAGGTTAGGGAACTTATTCTTTAAAATAAGCAGACATTATTTTTTTTTCTATTTTACTATAAATTCTGTGTTCTACCCACTCCAATGAATAAGCTATATTAATGCTGGCTTTCACTGTTTGTGATAGACAGCATTATGATTAGCTTTGTTTCTGCGTTCCTCAGTCTGTCAATGAAACTAATGAAATCTAAAGGTAAGGAAGATTTCAGTATTCTATTGACATTACAGATTTCTAATACCAGGCAAAGACTTACTTACATGGAGGAAAAATTGAGAATACACTAAAATACCCTGAAACAATTTTTGAAGAATGAAGGAGATTCTAAACTTTTCTCCATCAGAAAAAAAAATTCTGACAGATCTATTCTACTTAATTTAAATGCATTGATTTTCAGATCTACCTCATTTAACCTTACTTACTTCCTGCTTTTATTTCTTTTTAAATCAAGAGAAGCACCAACTTCAATGTTTCTTTTTCCTTAAAAATAATCCTTAAGATTTCTTGGAAAACCAAGATGCTGAGGTTCAGTTTTTTCTCACAAATGACTAGATGATAACATCAGACAGCAATGAGATTTTCTTTATAAATTCCAGGGGATGAAATCTAAAAACTAAACTCAAACCTAAGAAATTATTTAAGGTGATAGGCCTTCACTGAGCAATAAGAATGCAGCTGACACTCAAAGGAGTATTCAAGGTCATTCATGATAATACAATTGATAACATGGAAAATTTCTAGGTAGCCACATACTATTCTTATGCCAAAAAGTTTCCATTATGTTGGGGCTGCCCTCACCCTCTGATACTGTGCTCACCGTCTAATGCCCTCTCAAGTATCCAGGGCAAATGTCTCGCCTCGGTGATTGTTAAACAAAGATAACATTTGCCTGTGGGTCATAGATTTTTCCTATGTTGGAAGCTAGGCAGATGTTCATAGCAGTACAACTAATCAAATAAATAGCAAAATCCTATTCCTATGCTCAAGTCCCTGAAAAACAGTTAATGAAAAAGATGAGTAGTATAAGGTAGATGCATCCACCTCCTCAGTGATTTCTGTGACTTAGTCTTCAGGCAAAGATGGTAGTCTAGAATAAGCATGTTGTTGCAATGTTATATAGGTTACATAAATAGGCACATAAGCATAGGCACATTACAAAAATAGGTACATTGGCACTGACTTGGGTGCCTGCCTAAATACACTTAAGTGACTAGTAGGTGGAATAGGATCTAATGTGTAATGTTTCCATCAGACCTCCCCCGAGGCAGGCCCTCCCACCTCCAAACTTCACAGTCCCAATATTCCTAACTCCAAAAGTTTAACAGTCATGAGTTGGCCCCAAATGGTGTCTTTACATGTGCTCTGGGGGTGGGAGGGGAAGGCATTTTAATTAGAGCGCCTCTCAGGAGC
>NW_017729003.1:1639921-1661213 GCF_001723915.1 Gavialis gangeticus | reverse complement strand
GTGTTGTTTCCCACCTCCAAACTTCACAGTCCCAATATTCCTAACTCCAAAAGTTTAACAGTCATGAGTTGGCCCCAAATGGTGTCTTTACATGTGCTCTGGGGGTGGGAGGGGAAGGCATTTTAATTAGAGCGCCTCTCAGGAGCCACTCTAATTAAAGTGTCTGCAATGTCTTACGTATTCAGCATCTCATGCTTTAAAATGGTGGCGGGGGCACTTTAGCGAAAGTTTGTTCAATAAGGTTAATTAAAGTTCCCCCACCACCATTTTAAAGCACGGGGATGCTGAATACACGAGACACCACAGCTGCTAGACCATGCTAATTGATTTAGATTAATCACGTCTGCTCTGACATGCTATAATTACAGCAGGAGTCCTCCACATCTACAGGCAAGTTTTAATTTTTTTCCAAAGAAACTAAATCATGTTGCTTGTTCTGTCTTCTGACTTTGAACATCTGCAGTCTAGGTGTGAGATTATAGTATTGTCAACAGTATGGCAAGGCAGCCATTGAAGCTGTCACTACAAGACCTGCAGCTAAAAAACCCAACCAATGGCAAGGCCCCAATGGCACTGTACAAATGCCATCTTGTTCCCTACTTGAAAGGCTCACAATTAATGATGAATTTTTTACATCAGAGTGTGAACTGGAACTCACTAGACTCCAGACGCTCATTAGATGGGAACATGTTTTTATCTGCTGAGGTGCATTAAATAAGTTTGAATTGGTGACCAAAAGCAGAAAATTCCGATAGTTCATAAGCTCCATCCTTGAAAAAGGAGGCCAGCTATCTGGAGAGAGAAGTTTATTAAACTAGTTCCTGACCATTTGGGAATTTGCAAAGGCAGCATCTCCTACACACTGGAAGCACAAACAAAAGCTTACACATGCTGTCCTCCATTTGTCTCACCCTGTTCTGAAAGGGACAATTTCTGTTAACCCAGCAAAGATCGCAAAACGCAACAATAGAATCCATTTTAGCACAACATCTAAAGTCACTTCTATACATGTTTCGTAAGATAAAATTGCTCCAACTATTGCTCCAGCATCCTTACACTAATTTGCAAACGCATATGTATTTTTTCATTCCCAGAAGCAATCATCATGGTTTAAACTAGGGGTGGGCAGTTATTTTGGTTGAGGGACCACTTAATGAGTTTTAGTGAGCTGTTGAGGGCTGCACACAAAATTAATGGTAACGATATCATTTTAACAAACTATAGATAAAAAAAACAAATAATATGCTAAAAATAAAACATCTATTATAAAATATTTTAATTTTTTTTTTTAATTTTTTTGGTACTGATTTATGTTTTTTTGAGTAGCGTATATAGAGGCGATTGCATAATAGCTCAAAATAAAATCTCTCCCCCAAGGGAACCAAAACCAACCAGCAGGACACTTGGCCAAGGGAGGATGCCCTCCCCCACCATCAGAGCCCTGATACCAGCCAGCCAGACCCCAAATTAGAAGGGTGCTCCTGCCTCAGCACCCTGACATGCCCCTTAGGAGTCACTTGCACTCCAGCCCCACCTGCTCCCATCCATTCCTCTCCACACTGGACCTACAAAGTGTGGGGAAACCCAGCAGCTCCCTCAAGCCTGCCCCAACACCCTGCCAGGGCTACACCCACCCACAGCCCAGGGGTCCCACTTCCCTCCGGAGGAGCCCCAGCCCCCGGGCACTCGGGGCAGCCTCACCTGGGTAGACGGAATAGGAGCCATGCTGGCTGCCACCAGGAGGCAGCAGGTGGCTGGGCCAGGTCATGGCACTGCACAGGGCAAGATGAGAGGCAGGACTGGGGCTTCACCTGCCAGGAGGCACCCACCTCTGGGCACAAGTATGAAGTGCCCACAACATGGTTCTAGTGCCCAAAGCCACTCCCACCTGCTCCGAGTCACAGGCAGGCAGGGCACCACCAGCCCAGTCCAAACAGGGGTGCTGGGGCCTGAGCATGGCTCACCCAGGGCCTACCACGCAGTACCAGGTGGGTGCATGGGGCTGCTTCTGCCCAGCATCACCTGTGGTGTCAGCAAAGGCTGGAGCTGAAGGCAGAGCTGCCACACACCCATGGGCCAGATAGAGTCAATTAGCAGGCTGGATATGGCCCCTACAGGCTATATTTTGCCCAGCCCTGGTTTAAACAAACTACCTTCAGATCCACAGACCACCTCCATTTCAATTAGCAGAGCAACCTGGGAAAATGCTTCATTTTTTCAGTGGAGCAAGGAGCTGGTAGGCTGGAAATCACTGTTGTCTCCTTTCCTGGGTTGAACTCCATGGTGTTGTAGCTGTATTTGTTTTACTAGACATTCCCAGCTCCTTTCTTTTAGATTGCATTGAAAGGACTAGCACAGACCCTACCCTACCATTCTTCCACCTACTCCTCTTTCTTCAGCCTGAGCCTGAGCTATGCAATAAGTTAAGGTATCAAGAAAAAAACTGGTAAAGTTTTTTTCAAGGAAACAAAAGCAGTGATGGACAGAACTTATTCTATTGTTTCTCATGACCCACCATCACTTTATGATCTGACCTATGTATATTTACCCAGATATCTAGTCTGCATATAATCTGACACTCAGGAAAGTGGTAGCATACAAATGGACAAGAAGTAGCAACTTGCACAGAGATACACAGCATGTTGAATCATGGGCATGTGCTTAACAAGACAGAATAATAATATAGTAATTCAGGTCAAATTAGTTATAAAGTGTCTGTGTAAGGTGCAAAGTTCCATCACATGACTGACCTATGATGTGAATGCATTCCAGTACAATTCAGAATATCACAGGGCAGATCCCTATGAGTTCCTTGAATAGCAACTACAAATCTGATCCAATGTCTATTAAAGACAACAAGTCTTTCCATCTTCTTCCAACAGCTAGGATCAGGCCCCCATTTAGCAACACTTCTGTAAATAGCAAAGATTAATGATAAACTTGAAAAAATAACATCCCTTACCAAATTAAAAAAATAGTAAGACTGCATAAATTCTGAATTGCAAAAATATTATCAGAAGAAATGTAATGCAATATAAATATTTCAGTCAATTCATATACTGTGTGTGTTTGTGTGTGTACACATACATATAGAGATATACACACATATATACACACACACCCGATATACATAGATACATACATATGAAAAATGGAGCTCTAGATTGCTGTCTACACATGCATTGGAGGTGAAAGGGCAGCTGGTTTACAGTAAGAGAAGTAGCCATAACTATTAATTCTAAATCAAGCAATCTAACATTAGCTACCAGTTTCCTTGAATTTTACCCACATTTATTTATTTAGTGACAGCCTTGTTTTTGTGCAGAATAACAGTGCCACCTACTGGCTAGAAAATAAATGATTTTTCAATTATTGCTGTGTATGTGGTATGTTTAACATGCACATAGCAAAATTCACCTAAATTGCACTACAGAAATGGAATTTTTCAAGAACTTAAAAAATATTTTTTTATTTTAATTCAGAATACATTTTTAAATACTTAAAACTCTCACTGGGCTCATCTACATAAGATGCTTAACTTGGCATTAGCATAGTTTACTGAGAAGTAAGCATGTGCATCTACATGTGCACATAGTTACTTTTCAGTAAACCTCCCTAATACCCAGTAAATTTGCTACCAGCAAATGCAAGTAGCAAATTTACTCAGCATTAGTAATGGTGCTGTAGCGCTTGTGTAGACACCTGACCAGGAGCAAAATCTGCTCCTGGTCAGCCATCCACCAGGGGACAAGAGATTGCTGCCTGCTGCCAGGGCAGTCTCTGCCACAGGAGCCCAGGTGGAGGCTATGTCCACCTGCCCCAGCAGCAGGGAGCTCCAAGCACCCCCCAACTCTGAGATCAAGATCAGGGAACAGAGGCGGGGAGATCCTTATCCACCATTGCGATCAGGGAGTGGGGGTCTGAGAGACCCTTATCTCCCAGCAGCAGCTCCGTGACTAGCTGTCCCACTGGAAGATCAGGGTAAGGGGCTGGGGCCTGCCCCTCCCCTGAAACTCTTTCCAAGCCCTGTGCCTCTGATTCAGGAGCCAGGGCCAAGAGCTCCCAGCTGCTGGGGCAGGGGGACATTGTGGTGGAGGTGGTAGGTTCATTGCAGGGCTGCAGGGAACTGGGTGCAAATCAGTTCCCTAATCCTCATATGTGTAGACGCCTACCCAAAAACCTTTACTGTGCAGTATTTTACTGCACAGTAAATCTAGGATGGAGTAAGTGAATGTGTAAACACACCCACTGAGAAGCAATTCTGGTTCCCAATTAGCTACAGTACAAATATTGGTATCCAGAGTTCCAATATTTGTTTGTGTACTGCAAGTAATTAGATCATTACTACCACCTTAGTAAAGCACTTTGAGGTATTTATACAAAACTACTGCTGTAAATAAGTAAAAAGTATTAATATTAATGGTTGAAAGTAAATCTAATTCTCTGCACTGCTCTGGGCAGTTACATCAGACACTGGAAGTCAAATCACTTTTGCTGTGTTGTTGGCCATACAAAACCACAGAAATAAAAAAGGAAAAGCCAATGCGGCTTTATCCTAAGCAAGTGATAGACATAGTACAAAAGCAAAGCAAGTGATGTATGCAAAGAACAGGTAACTCCAGGGCCTCATTAAATATAAATCCAACAAAGATTTAGTTCAAATTCAACATACGCGCAGATAAGGCAACCCCCAGGATATCTTCACATTTCAAACCTCAAGCATGACAAAGCATCTAATTGGAAAATCCATTTCATTGACTTTGTAGATGTTAAGCCCAGAAGGGATCATTATATTCATCTAGTCTGATTTCCTGTATAACATAGGTTATAGAATTTCATCCTGATTTCAAAGACCTTTAGCTATATTACAATAGCATCTTTTACAAAGTGCTTATCAAGATTCTCCACTCTAACCAGAGTGGTCTTTCTGCTCTGTTTCTTGTAAACTATGAATGCACTATTCCCACTGCTCTTCTTGCTGACCTTTCATTTCTAGAAGCCAGTCATAGTATGGTATGGACCAGTGAGAAGCTCTCTAATTAAGGCACCTGCAGCATCTCGTGTATTCAGTGCCCCGTGCTTCAAAATGATGGCAGGAGCACTGTAACTAAAGCTCGTTCAATGAGCTTTAAAGCACACACCCCCCCCCCTCGCCATTTTGAAATGTGGGGATGCTGAATACATGAGACGCAGAGTCTGCTGGACTGCACTAATTAGCATGCTCCAGAAGACTCAATTAATCAAGTGAGTCTGATGTACTGTAATTACAGTGCATTGGGGCAGCATCCCTGCACATCTATAGGCATCCACAGAGACTAAGTCAAAATCCAACCATCCACCTTGCAATATCTGCTTCTCACAGGGTTCCGAGTCTCCAGGTGGAAATCCCAGAATATGGCAGGAACCCAGACAGAGGCCTACCTCTGGCTTTTCAGACAGAATCCATCATAACCTCCCTGTGCCTCTGAGTTTTAGGCTCTGCATCTGGAATCTTCTATGTTAGTTCCAGGGAATACATATATGCAGCATTTAATATGGTTTCCTTAAAAAAGGGAACATAGTCTAACTCCAACATAAAGCACTAGCTAGAAATACCCTGGGGTGAAGTTACAATATAACATCCCTCTCACCTCTCTCTGGAGGAACTAGAGAGTCCCATCCCTTTAAATCTAGTAACTCTGTAGCTTATACTTGCCCAATATTTATGACCATCTCTATTAAAGTGTTGGTGCATAGGAAGTTGGGTAGGTAAGTACCATGAAAAATGTATTCAAACTCTAAATGACTGATATCTTCTCCAACGTGAAGACGGCCTGTCATTTCCAATTGCATGGCACAAGGGAGACAGCATTCACTGCAACCAGCTTTAACAATAATTTAAAGAAACTGGAAGCTAGCATGGCAGATGCAGTGCCTTGTTATTTCTTCCTGACTCTCATTCGCCTGCTGTATGATCCAGGACAAGTCATGTTGCATCTTTGTGCTTCAGGTTCCTCATCTGTAAAATGGGGTTAATGATACTTCCCTTCCATTGTAAAGCACTGCTGCATATGGATGAATAACCTGCAGTATTATTATTACCATTACTGGTGTGAATGTGACACTGATTGATTAGGACTGAAGACAGCTATCTAGCAGTTGCTCAGCATGAAAGGATTTTTCAGGGGTAGTGTCATTCATAGGGGGCAGGTGTCTACACCAAAACAGCAGGTAAACAAATACTGTTATTGCCATGTCTGTGACAGAGAGCAAAGAGTCTCACTTCACTACAGTTCAGTAAAAAAAAATATGCATGAATTTCACAGTGTTTTCAATCAGGCCTTTTCAGAGAAGCAACTTCTCTGTCAGGACAAAGAAGCTAAGTACAGACATTTAAAAAGCCTAAGGCAGTATTGATCTAAATTACATGGTTTTCTGTAATCAGAGTAGTTTATGCTGGAAGCAAACAGAACACACATTTGCCCTTTGGGCAGGGAGAGGGGGAGGAATCTTATACTGGGTTCTGACATTTTGAAATCAGTCTGTGCACTGAATTTCTTTTCTGTTACAGATGTAGACTGGTTTTACGTGCTAAACTTCTGTTCTGTTAGGAGTAACAGTTTCCAATCACTTATACTGGTAAAAATGTAAGGTCTGTACCTGGCTAGAAAAAAATATCAAAGAATTGTAGAGGAAATGCCCACTGCTCAGTGGAGCCTGCTCTGCAAGTTTCCACTCTGCATGGATAAATAATGTGCTTTAGTGCTGGCAGTTTCGATTTTAGTGAAAGCAATCTGCTGCCTTCACTCAGCGCTACATCTACTTTAAGCAACAAGTCTTTCGTGAATATTTTTCATCTTTATTTTAAATTATTAAAAACTCTTTCAAGAGCAAATAAAGCAATAAGCTTATAGATATACCGGTCCCCTTCCCTCATGCTGTTCCAGTGTTACATCAATAGGGTTTTTTTAATAACTGGATTAAATAAAAACTTCAAATGTTGGGTTTGTTTAATAGCTATAGAAATAATATAGCTAAAATTTCCTAACAGCTAGGAAAAAATCAAGCTAATTTGAGGGATAACAAATATTTTGTCCATATTTGGCACATCTAATTAATGCAAATGTAATGTACAATGAGAAAACAATGCTTATTTTGTTTTTTTTCTTCTTCACCACTAGATGTTGCTACAGATGTGATTGGGGGGAAATCACATTATACTTTTTTGAGGGGCAATTTCAAGCTTTAAATCCTAGTGATCTGCATTTTAGCAAGGCACAAATAAAATTCCTAGTTTTCAGTATATAACTTCTGCCCATTACTATTTATTTTCCTGTATTTTAAATAAACACTTCCCAGTACCCCTATTAAATAAAATTGAATTTGCCTATAAAGAAAACTTAAATATCAGAAGGAACTGTGGCACTGTCTGGAACATAGAAATGGATTTTTAAAAAAATCTTAATTTCTGCCAAGTTGTAATCAACTGCTTTGATAGATAAGGCACATAGATGCCAATACATTTCTAAATAAACAAATATACTCACCAGTTACCAGTCATATGCATTGACATATTATAGCTGGTTTGCAAAATTTGTTTTTGCACAGTAAATAATTTAGAATCATAGACTCATTGAAAAGTAGGTTTGGACGGGATCTTAGAAGGTCATCTAGTCCAAGCCACTGCTCTTCCAAATGCCCAACCTAAATTTCCCTTTCTGCTACTTAAGAACACTGGGAGCCTATACACATACACTGAAGCTGCTCTGATGTGCTGTAATTACAGTGCGTTGGAGCAGACTCGATTAAGTGAGTCTGCTGGAGCGTGGTAATTATCATTCTCCAGCAAACTCCAGCATCACATGCACCAGTGTCCCTGAGCTGAAAAATGGTGGTGGGGGTGCTTAAAGTGCCCTGACCACCATTTTTTCAGTGTGGGACGCTGATACACATGGCACTCCGGGCACTTTGAAGTAGCTCCCCAAGCTGCTCTAATTAAAGGTGCCCCTGCCTTGCTTTCCAGAGCTTGTGCCCTGGGGCCACAGAGAATGGTGTCTGAAGTCTGTTATCAAATCCCCCCTCGGTCTTCTCTTCTCTAGACTAAACAATCCTAGTTCTTTTACTCTTTACTTGTAATTCATTATTCCCAAACTGCCAATTATTCTGGTCACTTTCTGTTGGATTCTAATTTGTCCAAAACTTCCTTGAGTTCAGAGCCCACAACTCAACAGAAGACTCCAAGTGAGCCCTCAACAGTGCCAAACAGAGCAGAAGACTTGCTTCCTTTGTTTTGCAAGGGATCCTCCTATTAATACAGCCAGTGTGCTATTGGGTTTTTTTGCAACAAGAGCACACTGTTGGCCTACCACATTCCCCCCCTCCCCCTCCCTGCCAGTGCTTTTTTGCAGTATTGCTGTCTAGCAGGTCATTCCCTAATCTGTATTTGTGCCTCTGACTGCTCCATCTCAAGTGCAGGACTTTACATTTGTCCTTACTGAATTACAACCAACTGTTTTCAGTCTACTTCAAGTTGATTTCCTGCTGATTCAGAATAAGCAACTGGTTATTGCTATCCTTAAGATGATAAGTATTCCTCATGCATAATGAGAATTTTTGTGCAATTCCATAGGAAGAAAGACTGGCTATTTTACAAACCAAAAGATAGGCTGCTTCCTATTTCAGTATCTGTTATACAAAATAGGCAGTAGGTTTGCCTGTTTTACAGGTAATAAGCACATTTCAGTTGCACATTTACCAAAATCAGCATCAATGTATCTATTAAGCCTATTGTCCAACACATGTATGCGGCTTCTTTTTTTCAGCAGGTATTTTATGTTTAATAATTGATTGAAGATATTTACTCATTGCAATTGTGCAATATTTCTCAGTCCAATATGCACAGATTCTTAGGCCAGTGAGACTAACTAGCTCACTTCACATCTCCCTGGCCATGTTCCCAGGATCCCTTTACATTACCAATGTGAAAGTTGCCAAGGAGAATAATCCACACAAGCCTCCCTATGATCTGATGCTCCTTTCAAGCTAAAACACAGCAGCTCCATGCTGGAAGGAGAAGCCAGAGTGCCAAGTCACCAGAGTTTAGCAGGGAAGAAGTGCAGAGCTGCAGGGAAGCATGTTTCCCAACTCCTCATAGATTCATAAATTGTAAGGCTGGAAGGGACCTTGGAAGATCATCGGGTCCAGCCCCCGCACCAAGCAGGAAAGATAACTGGTGGTCAGGTGATCCCAGCAAGATGACTCTATAGTGTCCTCTTGAAGATTTCCAGGGTAGGCAACTGCACTACCTCCAGAGGGAGCTTATTCCACAGTCTGGACACCCTGACTGTGAAGAAATTTTTTCTAATGTTGAGCCTGAATCAATCTTCCAGGAGTTTGTGGCCATTAATCCTGATTTTTCCCTTGGGTGCCCTGGTCAACAGTTGCTCACTGAGCCCTTGATGTACCCCCCTAGTGTAGTGGTAAGCTGCTACCAGGTCCCCTCTCAGCCTTTTTTTCCTCAGGCTGAAGAGTCCCAGATCCCTCAGCCTTTCCTTGTATAGCTTGCCATGTAAGACTCTTCTTTGGACTCTCTCAATCTCGTCCATGTCCTTGTTAAAGTGTTGTGCCCAGAATTGGATGCAATACTCCAACTGCAGTCACACCAGTGCTGAGTAGAGCAGAAGAATGACCTTCTTGGTTTTGCTGGAGATGCATTGATTGATGTATGCCAGAGCATTATTTTCCCTACTGGCTACAGCATTGCATTGCTGGATCATATTTGTACTGTGATCTATTATTACCCCCAGTTCCCTTTCATTTGTGGTGCTAGTCAGTTTGGTGCCACCAAGCTTGCAGGTGCGTTGGGGGTTGCTCATCCTAAGGTGGAGCACTTTACATTTCTTGACATTGAACTTCATCAGGTTCCAATCTGCCCAATTTGCTAGCTTGTCCAGTAGGGCTGTGGGAAGCTTCCGTTTGCAATTCAATTCAGACAAGATTCAGCCCGATTCAGAGGCCAAATCTCTGAATCAAATTGCTTGAAGCTTAAAACTTTCTGAATCAATTTGGAGCCTCCGAATTGATTTCTAAAAGATTCAGAAAAGATTTGGTGATTCGGAGGTGGTGTTTCAGGGGAAACAGAAACTTAGAAGAGGGAGGGGTAATGGGGGGGCAAGCACTGACATCTCTAGCAGGCCAGTGAGTGTGATTTCTCCCTGAGTCCCCTTCCAATCACAGTGTCTGGGGAAGGAACATACAAACAGCATAAAATCCTCTGTCTGCAGGCTTTCTGTGCCTTTTGTGATTCTGAGCAACAGCGTCAGAAAGGTACCGGACTGGCCTGGCTTCCTAGTCACCTGCTCCTTTTTGTTCTTAGAAAGGATTGAATAGGATATAGCTTAGCTTAGCCTAGAATCCCTCTAGGGACTTATCCAATTCATTTCTTTCCATTTATATTTGTTCTGTCTTTTTTTTTTGCAATACTTTTTTTAAAAAGAAAGCTCAGTGTTTTCCCTGCAAGTGTGATCCATCACTGTGCAGGGAAGCACACATTACACACACATCATAAAAGAAGTGAGATATTCATAGAAGAAGAAGAGATTGTATATAGTTATTAATATTATTAGTTATAGTTAGTTTACATACAGACTAAAGACAACACAGAAGTCATCAGATAGAGATTCAGATTGAGATTAACACACACAACACAGAACTCAGAGTCCTAGAAGAAGAAGAAGAAGAAGAAGGAGGAGGAGGAGGAGGAGGAGGAGGAGGTGGAGGAGATATATTATTTTAGGTATACAACACAGAAGAAGAAGAGGTAGTAGTAGTCACACATTCACACTAATAGCATATCATAGAAGATGACACCATATATAGTTATTAATAATCAATCATAATCATAGCAGAGCCCACACACAACACAGGGTAAAGAAAATACACAACACAGAAGTCAGACACACACACACACCTTTTGCAGCACAGGAAATATTAATATGAAGCGTGCTGGAAAGGCAGGTTCCAGGTCTTCTGGCAGGGGAGAAAGAGTGCCTAGAGGGGGTAGAGGGAGAGCTAGAGCTGCAAATTCCATTCCCCCACCCCACCCCAAACATAGACTCGTCCTCTTCCCTAGCAGCCATGAGGCTTCTGCTGCCAGTGGAAGCAAGGAGGTGGGAGCAGTCCCTTATGTCCCTGTACCTGCACCACCTGCACCTGAACATGGCTAACTCCAGAAATAGGCACCAGCAGCAGACTGTCTCCTCCACCCCAATTTCATCTCCCAGCATGAGCCTCCCACTGCCAGAAGAGGAGCTGGAACCAGGGGACCTGAATGCCCTGGCTAAAGCAATTCTGGGGACTGAGGAGGAATCTGAGTTTGTGTTCCACACTCCTCAAAGTTCCTCTAGACCCAGGAAAGCACCTTGAAGGAGGCTGAGGTTGAGATTGTGGAGGCTCATGCAAGTGGCTCAGCTGAGTCATCTCCTCCTGCTGTTGTGCCTCAGCCCGCTGAGGAGGGGGATAAGGCAGAATCCCCATCCTTAACCCAGAAGTGGGGGAGTAGTGTAGTATGGGATCATTTTGAAGTAGCAGATGATCCCAGGTTTGCTATCTGCCAGCACTGCTGAAGGCAAATGATCCAGGGCAAGGAGGTGAAACACTTCACCACCATGGCGATGCTGCTGCATCTCAGGAGGCAGCACCCCCTTGCCCTTCTTCCTGATCATTCTGGCACCAGTGCAAACGTGGCCAAAGGGATGTGCCCCACTCACTCCAAAGCCCCCATTCCCCCAAAGCAGAGGCAAGCCACCTTGGAGTGGTGGGGGAAAGCTGCAGATGTGGGGAGGGGAGCATTCCCAAGACAAGTGAGATTACCCAGAGTACTGGGGAGATGCTTGCTCTGAATAGCCAGCCCTTCTCCTTAATTGAGCAGCCAGGGATCAGGCAGCTTATGGTGCTCATGGCCCCATCTTACCAAGTGCCCCATACCCACCATCTTTAGCAGGATGCTGGTGCCCTCCCTGTATGAGGCATGCAGGAAGTACTTGAGGGAGGAGCTGTGCAAGGCAGAGCTGCAGGTAGCCTTGTACTTCACATCCAACATCTAGAGCAGCTGGGGTGGTGATCACACCTACCTCTCCCTCACAGAGCACTGGTGTGATCAGTCAGGCCATTGGTGGGCTCTCCTCCAAGCCGAGGTGCTAGGTGAGTCCCAGATGGCCAGGGAGATCATGATGGCCATGAACCACATGGTGCATGGGTGGCTCTTTGGGCAGGCTGAGCTCACCCACAGGTT
Source organism: Gavialis gangeticus (assembly GCF_001723915.1). Classification (NCBI taxonomy): domain Eukaryota; kingdom Metazoa; phylum Chordata; order Crocodylia; family Gavialidae; genus Gavialis; species Gavialis gangeticus. Next base: position 1,648,942 of record NW_017729003.1, on the reverse strand, counting down.
CATGGTCACCTACAATGGGGACAATATGGTCAAGGCTGTCCGTAATGCCACTTTATTGGCATCCGCTGTGTGGCACACAGGCTACACCTCATAGTCAGGGATGCCTTGGAGGGGGACAGAGCTGCCAGTGATGGCACCGCTACTACCACTACGAGCTAGCTCATTTAAAAATTCAGGAGGGTAGTGGGCTACTTGCACCGCAGCATCAAGCAGGGCAAGGTGCTGCAGGACAAACAGGCAGAGCTGAGCATCCTGCAGCACAAAATTATGCAGGATGTAGAGACTTGGTGGAACTCCACAAACCTGATGCTGGAAAGTCTTGAGGAGCAACACAAAACCATCCATGAGATGGCTTTGCTTGGGGAGATCAGAATCAGTGGTCCCCTGAACAGAACTGAGTGGGGTATCATCTCCCAGATCTTGGTAGTCCTGAAGTCCTTCCTCGAGGCCACTGAGACCCTCAGTGCTGCCGATGCCCTCCTTAGCCAGGTGATCCCCCTAGTGAGGGAACTTGAGAACCAAATGGAGAAGTTCAAGGGGATCAATGTTCCTGGCTGGGGCAAGCTGCTGTCACCAGACATGCAGGCACTGGTAAGGCAGCTGAAAGAGGGCATCAGGAGATGGCTGGAACCCTTGCAGTCCAGTACAGTCCACATGCTGGCAGGCATGTGTGATCCAAGGGTTAAGGAGAGCATGTGCACTGGCAACACCAAAACCCTCGAACACTGGATGCAGGTACTAGTCAACAGAGTCAGGGAGGCAGAAGGGCAGAGGTGAGGGGACATGGAAGAGGCGGATACATTTTCCCGTGACAGCACTCCCAGCACCAGCACTGGCACCAGCCAGTCTCCTCCATGCCAGCTGTTGCCAATGGGGGCCAAGGGCATGGCTTCAATGCTGGGGTCCAAATGCACCAGACCCCAGCCTTGGCCAGGTAGTACTGAGGCTTTGGTGGCTACCTATCTTGCCGAGGATGTGGAGCTGCTCGACTGTGACACCTTTGCCCACTGGGCAAGCCGCAGCCAGATGTGGCAGGATCTGGTTATGGTTGCCCAGCAACACCTGTCCTATCTACCAACAAAGTAAGAGGGTGTTCAGCATTGCTGGGGACGTTGTGACATCCTGTCACACCTGCTTGGATCATGGTTTGGTGGACTCGTTGGTGTTCTTGAAAGGGAACCTCCTGTTGCTGGGGTTCCCCAAGCTCCATCTGCAGATGGACTGAATGCCACCCTCCTCACTCCATGTGCACCTATTTCCTTTATTCATTTTTTAAAAAACAGTTAATGTCCTGCTCTCAGTTGAAGGGGGCACTTACTCCATTACCAGCCAGCAGGGAAAGAACATGTCTCTGCTGAGCTCCTATGCCAGGATAAACTTGGAGGTATGAGCAGGGGCTATGGGGAAGGAGGAGGCCCCGGGTCCTAGGCATGGCCACTACAACTGCACCCTGCCAAGGTAGGGAGGCCTGGTGGCACTGCAGGTGGCATGGTAGCACTATAAATGTCAGGACTGAGGATTCCCCTGGTGAAAGGCAGGTAGGAGGTGCCATAACTTCCAGCTAACACACACGTGCACACAGTTCTGGCTGGGGAAAACCCAGACCTGTCACATCTTTGACAGGCCTGAGACTTGCTGGTTCCAGTGGAGTTGCAAAGGTCCAGGTAAGCTCAGCTTAGCTCCCTGGGATGCCAGCTTTTGGGTTGAAAAACCCTTTATCAGGCTAAGGAAGTACCTGCATTTGGTGTGTCTGCTGGCCCTGAATGGAAGGAATAGTAAAGAAGCCAAAGGCTGGCATGCAATGCAAGCAAGAAAGCCAGTAAGTGAAAATGGAAGTGGAGGCATCAGGGGGTGAGGGGCAGGCTGGGGTGGGGTGGAAGGAAGGGGGATGTAGCAGCACAGGTAAAATTGCAGAGGTACCTGGGGAGTGAAGATGTCCAGAAGGTTACAGTGTGTCAGAATTCCACTATCTAATCTATATTGAGTCCGTGAGTTTCTGTACCTAGGAGGCTGATGAAGTGCAGTTCATAGGCCCAGCTGTGAAAAGTGGTTTGTAAATTGTTCCTCTTGGGATCAGACCTGAAAGACTAGAGACAGAGTGTTTTTTTGGTGAGGAATGTGCCCCCACAGGTAGTTGGGTACTGTTGTCTTTGATAGATTCTGGTGTGCAGTTTGTGGGGGTACCAGCGATTGTTGGCAGGTTTTGTGTTTTGGGCTGTCAGAAGTTGGCTTCAGTTCTGGTGATGAGACTAGGTGCTTGTTTGAATTTTCAAACCACTTTTCAGAGCCGGGCCTATGAACTGTACTTCATCAGTCTTCTAGGTAGTAGGTATAGAAACTTATGGACTCAATATAGACAGTGGAATTCTGACACACTGCAACCTACCAGACATCTGACTCCCCAGGTACCTCTGCACTTTTTCCTGTGCTGCTACATACCCCTCTCCCCACCTCCCCCCAAGCCTGTCACCCCCTGATGCCTCCATTTCCATTTTCACTGCCTAGCTTTCTTGCTTGCATTCCATTCTAGGCCAGCCTCTGGCTTCTTTACTATTCCTTCCATCCAGGACCAGCAGACACAACAACTGCAGGTGCTCCCTCAGCCTGACAAAGGGTTTTTCAACCCAAAAGCCTGCTAAAATACATTTCTCTAACTATACAGTCACCCTACTAAAAAGACACTAGGTTGTCTTACCTGTTGCCATTTTAAGTTGTGGACTGAGATGATGCTGTAGTGGAGGAGGAGGCCTCACTGGGGCACACTACTATGTTGTGTAGAGGCCCCAGCGCCAATGAGGGCACAACCTAACACACACAAACACACACAGAGTCACACAGTGAGGGAACACCTTAACAGGCACACTAGAGAAGAAGTAGCTCCTACCTGAGAGGAAAGAAGGGCTCTGTGACAGTTTGGCTACCTGAGATGCTGCTAGTGCTACTATGCTAGTGCTCAGTCAGTCAATAAGTTATTTACCTCTTGCTATTTAAAGTTGTGGACCAGACTGTGGCTGTAGGGGAGGAGGAGACCTCATTGGGGCATACTACCGTGTTGTGTAGAGGCCCCAGCACCAGTGAGGGCTCACTTTAACACACGCACAGTGTCACCCATCCATGTCACAATTTTTGCCTGTCAGCAGCCAGAGGTGTAGGGCCCCAGAAGCCAGAACCCTCTGCATCTATCTCCTTGAAAGCTGGCAGGCTTTGAGACTGCAGCAGAGCCTAGGAGCAGGTCTCCAGTAGTTTTCACCCCCCTGTGCACTAAAATACAGACACAGTCAGTCACATAAGCACCCATGTCACGAGTGTTGCTTGTCTGCAGCAAGAGGTACAGGGCCCCAGAAGCCAGAACCCCTGCACCTATCTCCTTAAAACTTAGCAGGCTTTATGGCCTCAGAAGGGGCTACCATCCCTGGAATTTTCATCCAAATCAGCCAAAAAAATTAGTTATAGATATTTCATTGATTCCCCGTTATACTTTATGGCTGAATCTCCGAACCTCTCCAAATCAGCACCCAATCTTCCAAAGCCGATTTGGCAAAATCAATTTGGAAAAGCGATCCAAATCTCCGAATTGAATCGCTGACCTCTGAATCAGCCAAATATGAATCCGAATTGAATAGTTCCTTATTCTCACAGGCTTACTGTCTAGGTCTGAATGTATCTGTAGCCTATCTTCAAGTGTGACCATGCTCCCCCATAACTTGGTGTCATCTGTGAACTTGACCAGTGAGCTCTTCATCCCCACATGCAAATCATTGATAAAGATGTTGAAAAGTACTGGACTAGGCACCAACCCCTGTGGGACACCGCTGCCCACTTCTCACCAGGACACAGATCCATTCACTATGACTCTGGGTCCTATCCTGCAGCCAGTTTCTCACCCACCTGACCATCTTGGAGTTAAGCCCACTATCCTCCAATTTTCTCATGAGGACATTGTAGGATACTAGATCAAAGACCTTTTAGAAGTCAAGGTGTACAATGTCAACCTGCTCTCTCATACCCAGGTGGTGAGTTACCTGGTCGTAGAAGGAGATGAGGCTGGTAAGGCAAGACCTGCCTGCAACGAAGCCATGCTGGTTGTCATTCAGAATCTTACCTTCTGCAAGCTTATCGCAGATAGACTCCTTGATGAATTTTTCCATGCTCCATGTTCCCACTGCACTGAACTCCAGGGGCTCCATGCTCCAGCTTCCAGTGTTGAACCTGTGTTTGGGGAGAGGCTGGAGCCCCAATATCAGGTCTGGAAAGGGGTAGACAATGGGCTCACAAAGCTAATTGAGGTGACCAACGCTGTGGTATTCAGCAGTACAAGAGTACGTGCCCATCTCAGTTTTATTTGCTAGATTAAGATTAATCAGGAAAAAAGATAAAAGATGAACAGAACAAGGATTTATAAAATAACAAACAAAAGAAAAGAAGAGCCATAATAATAGAAAGTCACACAAGGTCATGATAATACAGAACTGGGATTGCAAAACTGAGAATAAGCAACAGGTTTATAACAATAGTTTCATAGTGCTTAGGGTCGGAGGGACCTAAACAGATCATCAGGTCCGACCCCCTGCCCCAGGCAGAAACAAGTGCAGGGTCATAACACCCCAGGCAACTATCTGTCCAGCCTCCACTTGAAGACTCCCAAGGTAGAAGAGAACACCACCTCCTTTGGGAGGTCCATGCAGCCCTAACTAGAGCCTGGCAGCCCTAACTGTAAAGTAATGTCTCCTGATGTCCAGCCTGAACCTTCTCTCTAACAATTTGTGGCCATTATTCCCAGTAACCCCCAGTTGTGCCTGGGGAAACAGAGCCTCACCCAATTCCCGCTGGTCCCCCTAGTGGATACTTGGTAATAGTTTACCAAGAACCAGAATCCAATGGGAGGAACAACAAACCAAAGACTGGAAATAATTCAATCAAGATGGGGAGAAGTCCAATCCTATCCAAATGGTGACCTGAGCAAGACACTAGCACTCCACAAAGCCTGCACTCTAGCCAGCATCCCAGCCAGAGGGCAGCTGTGATGCTTCTGTGTCCTAAGTACAGGCTGACTCACTCAGGCCTAAGCACACTGCACTTTGGAGCTCCCTGGACTAGGGACAGAAACTACACGTAAACCGGTATAAATGATCATAAACCAGTTCAAATCTGTAGGGCTGTGTGAAATTTTACCAGCTGTTTCATTTCAATTCTGTTTTGACTCGTTTCAAGCTCAAAACAGAGAAATTGAAACAAAATGATAGGGCTTAAAAACAGCCTCGAAATGAAACAAGGGCAGTCGAAACATTTCAAAAGTTTTGAAACATTTCCAGTTTCAAAACTCAAGCTGGGCTTGCCTGCACAGAAACAGAAAGTCAGGAGAGGGAGGGGGAAGAGGGGGAAAGAGTGGGGAAGAACTGCTCTGAGATTGACTGTGTGTAGCTGGCCAGTGACTATCATGCTTTCCTGAGGTCCCTTCCAATTCCAGTGCTCTGGCAGAGGGATGGAAAAAGCATAAAAGGCAGCATTGCTTGAACTGGCCTGCTTTCTGTCACCCATGTCATGAGCTTTGCTTGTCAGCAGCCTGAGGTGTAGCTTCCAAAAAACCCTGGCACCTATATCCTTGAAATCTGACAGGCTTCATGGCCTCGGCAGGAGCTACCATGCCTGCAGTTTTCATGCTGCTCTGGCTTAATACACACGTGACATGAGTTTTTCTTTCAAGATCTGAGGTGCAGTTTCCCAGAAATGCCTGCACCTATCTCCTTGAAACTTAGCAGGCTTCATGGTCTAAGAGGCTACCATGTATGCAAGCTTTATCCAAATCGGGCAAGAACTGACAAAGTTATAGGGAGTTTTGTGGTTCCCCATTATAGCCTATGGGCAAAATGTCGAAATAGCGAAAGTTTCGAAAAAACGGAACAGAGCAGTGCTTTTGAAATGAAATTAAACTCTAAACAAAACACTGTCCTATCAAAACCTTGAAATGGAAGTTGAAACAAAAAGATGCTGTTTCTGTAACACAGCAGAAGTTCAGCACACACAAGCCATTTTCAAAATAGCTGAAACTAGTTTAAGATAAACCTGGATGGATGTAGTATCAGACTTAACTGATTCAGGTTAAACTGGTTTATTGAACTCCTGTCCCAGATCCCCTCCTGATTCAAGTACTCACAGTTCCCCAGCATCCCAAGATGCTTTGCACCTCCCCCACAACCCCTCCCCCTCTCAGGGTAGGCAGGTTAGCCTTGGCCCAAGCTGTCTGCTCTAGCAAAGCATGGACGCATGCTCTATGATGGCTAGAAAATTTTATTTAGAGGTTTGCTTTTGGGAATTGGCTTGTAGGTAAAGTACATATTGCATTAGAACAATGGTCCAGGGAAACAGCAAGGGGTCTGGGAGAAAGGTAGCGGGGGGGGTTGGCATCTGTTTGGCAGGGGTGGGCAGAGGACTTTCCACAGTCCATCCCTCTCTCACCATCTTCCACCCCAGGACAGGAATTTCCAGAATGCAGGGGACCTTGAGGAGGGAAGCCACAGTCTCCATGCCCCCATTCTTGCCTTATGCTCTCACCATGGCAACCCTCTTTCCAGCACTGGAGGGGCCCCACCTGCTTCCAGACACTGCCATTCCCTTGGCAGTATTGCTCAGGAGAGAGGGTACATTGTCTGCAGAGCGGGAGTGGGGGGCTGAGAGCAGTGCATGCTGGAAGACCCAAAATTGTTCACTTTATCTCCATGGGAACAGATTGCCATTACTGCAGCATGATGACCTGGGTAGCACAACCAAGAGCTAACAGTTGCCAGAAATGGAGTAAATTTGAGATGCTTAGGGAGCACTTAGCAACAATTTTCCCTCGTTAACTCATGGACACTTCTGTTTCAAGTGTCATTAGCACATTGTGAGGGTAAACAAAATGCTAACCTCCATCCATTCATGCATCTTATTTGGCTAACATCCTTTGAGGATCTTTTGCTAGGCACTTAAACTGAATGTGTCTGAAATCCATCCAAAAGGCTCTTTCTAAATGTTCATGCTTGTTGACTTGATTATAACTCCAACCCCTAAATTTCACATCTTAAGGATATAAAATTATAGGTTTCTTGCTATCCTTAGATTCCTACAAAATATAGCCCAACTCTACCTATTATATTAGCCATCATACGTTGTCATTGACTTTCATCTTTGCTTTGCCAGCACTGCCAGTCTTCCCTATTCATTTTTAACAACTTCCAAGCTTTCTCCCACATTGGGTACCACACGAGTGATGTTCATGGTTACTAAATTATGGAAACCTATGGTTCTGATTCATTTCTAGTTTACAATGGCTTTCCCCCCAAGCACTTTAATTGAGTTTTATGGATCTATTTGTGGCTTAGAAATAGTTTAAAAGAATAATCTCTAAATCTCACTAATGAAGAATTAGATAATATTTACCTCAGTATTTCCCCAGAAAATAAATTTTGAGATTTTTTCCTGATGCGTACTTCCACACATCATTTATATAATTTATTTTGATGCACTATGAGTTTTGACAATCCTCCATACTTTATTAAGTGGACTAGATGGTCCAGAATAATTCCGCTTAAAAACAGCTCTTTTGGAGAGACAAAACATTTGATAAAGAATAAAAATGCAACTGAAATTGATGATGTTTATGAAAACCACTCAATTATTTATTGGAATGAGAGTTGACTAGTATGAGAAAAGAACAGACATGAACAACCACAACAAAAATACATTAAATCAGTCAAAGATGATTGAAGACAAAAATAGTCAAAACATTAACAAGCACAAACTGAAGTACACATTATACAATACTCTAAGGACAACTCTAAATTATATATATATATCTCAGCAGTCAGCAACCTATGGCCTGCAGAGCTGTTTTACCCAACCCACAGTGCCAGAGGATTTTGGAAAAGTTTTTGTGGTTGAGGGGTCTGCCCATGCAACAGGAGAAGTGGTGGAAAGGCTGCAAAGGTTCCAACTCTAGTGGCATGGCTTAGGTTGGAAGCAGCCTGTTCTCAAAGTCAATATGTTAAAACAGTCCCCACTCCAAAACAGTCCCAACAACCAATACATATACTTCATATACACTGGAAGAACAACTTCTAATTATGGATGTGTATAACATCTGAATTGTTCACATTCTTTAAAGGTAGCAACTTTTTTTGACAAGAGGGCAACTACAATTTTATTATTTCAAATGCTGAAGATGTGCCTTTGAATGGATAAAACACAGTTGGCTTCAAAAGTGGTTTTACCTTACGGTACCCAAAGTATTGTATTTGATAGACACCTGGTTCAGCAGTATTTGGGATATGCCATTCTATTGTAGCATTGCTGCGACCACGTAATCCTTTGGACCAGTAAAACCTAATGGGAAGATAACAGTAACTGATCAAAAAAATGCAGTGTACATTAATGAGTTCTAATAATCCAACTTTTCTAATGGGCTGAAACAGACAGATCTGAAAGTCAAATCATTGTGAAAAAATGCTTCTCCACTCATGTTAAACAATCCAGCAATTAAATTAATCATTTTTATTTTTGTCATGACTTAATATCTCTTGGTATTATTAACAAAACAGATGTAGCAAAAATAGTGAATAGCACTGGAATATAGCTGTTAAACTACACACTAAAACATGATATATCTGTTGCTTATAGAAGTATTTTATTAGATAATTATGTGATCCTACTAACTGTATTGTCTAAGTACTACACAGCACTATGATGGTTATAATATTAATTAATTTATCCTCCACTTCTTTGTGAGATAGTAAAATATCTTGTCACTTAATGGAAGGGGAACCTGATGCACTTAAAAATTAAATAACTCTAAACCTGTAACAGATCTGGTCAGCCCAAATTTTCTGAATCAGTCCTGTAGCACAGCCACAACCTTCCTTCACACTTACTGTGCAACTGCTGAAAATGTATTTGGGAAACAGAAGGAATCTAGATTAACATACTGAAGCCTGATACTATTTAACCAGACAGAATATACAGCTCAGCACTACAAACTTCCTACCATGG
>NW_017729003.1:1619419-1634921 GCF_001723915.1 Gavialis gangeticus | reverse complement strand
GATACTATTTAACCAGACAGAATATACAGCTCAGCACTACAAACTTCCTACCATGGACCCACTCAAATCTCAAGAGGAAGACAGCAGCCCTAGAATATCTCAAGGCTCAGTGATCCAGGTTTTGTAAATTCCCTTTTGTCTTCAATCATCTTTGAGTAAACTCAGCTGTTGCAAGCGCTGTATTGGGAACATTGTGTCTTTCATTTTGTAATGTAATGTGTTTTTACTGGAATATCTCCAAAGCCATAGTGCTCCTCAGATGGACATTTTCAAGTCTATTTTTTTTTACTGATGTGCAGGAAATGGTGATAGTTAAGTTATCAGTTTTTATTCAAATTAAACAACAACTGCTTTACACAGTGATTGGAGAAAACATCCCTTTATAGTCTTTGTGTGTGGCCTAACTTTAACTCTGTGAATTACAATTCTGAAAGTCACATTATCTTTGCTTACTGTTGTATTTCTTTCTGTTAACATTGGTAGTTTTACCACACTTTGCTTTTCCAGTTCCTTCCCCTCTCCCTCCCCTTCATTTCTAATCTTAAAATCAAAGAGCAAAGTCATTAAAACAAAAAGCAAAGCCATTTAAAAGCTTCCCCTAAAAAAAAAGTATTGGTGGAAATATTTTGTGCCATTCTTATTGTCATACTATTAGGTGGTATTGCTCAAAGTGTGGGGAACAGGACTGTAAATCAGGATCTCTGGATTCTTCTCCTGGATCTGGCACTAACCCCTCTGTGCTATATAAGGTAAGTCTTTTCTAACAATTACTCTCTCCACAGGATTGCCATATGTTAATACACACTGCTAAAAATATAATAAAAAATTCTAATATAATAAAGGGCTTAGTCTGTGTGTCTGTCTGTCCATAATGCTTTTGGCCAACTGTGCATGGACCACTGAGGGAGGGTGGCAGTTGCCTGCGTGGGCCCAGGCAGTGCGAGCCCAAATTTGAGCTGCTGCTGGGGAAGTTTGTGGTGGCAGCAAACACCCCCAGCCACCCCAGCAGCAGGGCTTCCCCATGCCTCCCTACCTGGGGGTGGATCACAGTGGCAGTGCCTCCCATCCCCGATGCCCCTCAGAACAGCTGGCAGGGAGGGGGAGGCAAAGTGGGGGGACACAGTGGTGGTTGTTGTCATGGCCAGGCAGCAGAGAGGGAGGGAGGGGAGCAGAAAAGGGGCACTGACAACAGCCGGCAGGGGATGACAGGTGATGGGGAGAGGGGGAGGCAAAGGGATGGTCTTGGTAGCAGCTGTTGTTGGGGCCGGGCAGCAGGGAAGGAAGGAAAAGAGGGAAGCGGGGAGGGGAAGTGGGGTGTCACAGTGGCAGTGCCTCCCCGCTGCCCAGCCCCAACAACAGCTGGCAGGGAGGGACGGAGGAGAGCGGGGACAGTAGGAGAGGTGTGGGGGAAGCCCTGCTGTGAGGCGGAGGCAGGCAGGGAGTGGGAGCCCTCGTGCAGGAGGCGGCAGCAGCAGAGGGAGTCTTTACATGGCCGGGAGTGAGTGGGGGGAAAAAAGAGCAGGGGGCATGTAAACACTCCCTGAAATCTGTCATTCTTGATGGGCAATTAGCTAGTATACAGTTAATAAACATGAGCACACAAGAATTTCCCTTAGAACAAACTAAAAATTACACTACAAAAGGCAAGTGTGGGGGGAGAGACAGCCCCAGAAAGTGGGAGTATAAAAGCACTGCTCCCACCCCTTCTATCCTAGGTACAGTGCTGAGAACTAAGGTGCTAGGCCTTTAACTTGAGCCAATATCATATACCTTCCTGACTCTGTGCTTGAGGTAAATTCAGATATGAAGGCAGAACATTCCTCTCTGATTCTGCCTCCTTCAAGTCTAAAGTAAAGGCTGCTGATGTTCAAGGACAGGAACTCTGGGCTAAAGTCTGGGTATTTTAAAGACATAATCAGGCGTCCCTAGAGAAAACCCAATGTAGGTAGGAACGATCTACACACTGAGGCTGTATCAAAAATCAGGCCTAATGCAAAGGTTTGCATAAAAATATTGTTTTTGCAGTGTTAGCATAGACCAGTTTGAGGAAAATCCAAATAGTGCCTAAACCTGGTCCCTTGGGTTTTTATTAATGAGATCACTGAATTGAAAATATTCAGTGGAATTTGTGAAATAATGTTGTGGGAGTTACTCACCTGGTTTCCCAGGAGGCATCATTATGTACTACACGCCAGCTTCTAGAAGCACTCTCATATTTCTCTACTGTAAGGAAGGTGTGATCAGTCTGGAATAAAATGAATAGCACTAGTCATATACAGAATGGCCAGAAGAGTGAGCCTTCCAGAGCCTAAATTTAAACTGAAAAACAGGTGATACTACTTCATTTTTGACTGATAAAGCACAACACTAAACTTAACATATAATGCAGGATATATAAAGCAAACTACTTGTGAAAAAACTGCAAAAAAATTAAGTTAATCATCATCAATTTCCATCAAAGATTACTGATAAGATAATTCTTCTCCATTTTTAATAATGTTTGCCTCTGTAGTAAAAAACTAAACAGTTTGAAATTACTTTGAATTTCAGAATGAAAGCTCTGACTTTCATTGAGTTGTACCACAGTATTAAGAAAAATGTCTGGATTGTTTATATCAGTGGGGGCCAAACTTTTTGCCAGACGTGCCACAAATTAAGTCCCATATTCTGCTGAGTGCCATTCCAGTCCACTTACCCACCTGATCTGCTGATCTGTTTTCCTGTCCCTGCCCTATCTGCTGCTGTACTGCCTGCTCCCTCCCCAGTCTGCCATGTGCCACTCTCACAGGCTGCTGGTGCCACAAGATGGTCACTCCTTGCTTATGTCATCAATTTAGTATTTGAAGACTGTCATATTGAAGTCATTTATGTCTATACATACAAAAAAGGGTGAAAACTACTTCAGATGAAATAACTGGAATGCCATATGAATATTTTTGAAGGGCTTGGTGCAGTAGCATAAGGAGGCACCAGCCCAGACACCTGTTTGCTAAAGTTCCTGGGTCTTGAGCCATAACAAGGTGCCTTATACCCTCTGGCACTGTGTCCTGAATTGGAAACAAATAAGTTGAGGAGTGATCTTGAAAAATATGAAATAGAGGATAATAAGAATAAATACACTAAAAATGAAATGAGACTTTTTTTTCAGATTGAGAAAAGCAGAAATCCGAACAGGGGAAGGACTTGCTAGGCTGCAGTACTGCAGGAAGAGAACCTGGAAGAGAACCATGAGCTGAATAAGGGACAACAGTGTGCTCTTGTTGCAAAAAAGAAATAATAACATACTGTGCATCACTTGCATAAAAGCATCACTTGCAAATCAAAGGGAGTGAATATTCCACTCTATTCAGCACCAGTGAGGCCTCATCTGAAGTACTGCATCCAGTTTTGGTCTCTGCCTCCAAATTAGAAAGAGTCCAGAGAAAAGCAACAAAAATTACAAAAGCCCTGAGCAACATGACATGAAAGGCTGAAACCAGGATTATTTAAGCCAGACAAGGGAAGATCAAGGGGGAATTTGCTTCCTCCCACCCTTCCTACCTCTATGTTCTTTTGTTTTATTCTCTTTTTAAAAACTTCACCCAAGAAGATTGATACACAAAAGCAACAGCAATTACTAAGCATTAACCACTCTGAAGAAGAAAACAAAAACAAAAATCTGACATCACTTAATATTACTTACCATATTATCTGCACAATTTCTGGGATTTGCACTTACAAAAGTTACTTCAACAACTTCTCCCTGAGAAAATATCAGAATATTTGTGTAACTGGTTCAATGTTACATATCAACAATATTTTAAAGATATTCTCATTGATATTACCATATCATCCTTCTTGTTGCTACAGGATTGAAGCTTATACTAGATGCATGTCACATGCAATTAATGCTACACAATAAACTCTAGAGCCATTTAAACCAAAGTACACTGCTTCCAGGTGCAGCATCTACATATGCACCCAAGACAGCAGCAATTTTAGCTGAGGTGGAGCAGGCCCAGGCTGACAGGAAGCATGAAGGATCAGCCCTGGGCTTCAGGTGGTAGCACCAAGTGGCAGAGGGGTTGGCAGGAGCCAGGGGTCTGATCCTAGGCTGGCTGAGCTGACTGGGCACAATTTGCGCCTGGTGCTCATCATCTACACATGTGTTTGGTCACACTTAATAACTCTGGCATAAGATAGTACTGTCCCTGACTACTATTTTTGGTGGATTTAATTAGTTTATTGCACCCTAATGCCAGCACATGTGTAGACCATGACACTTTACTGAAGAGCTAATTAGTCTACGCTCCAGTAAACTGCATGTGTAGATGCATCCACTTTCCCTCTCTGTAGAGGGAACTTTCCCTCTCTATAGAGCCATAACGTCTCACTCTCCTGATTGCACTCCGACTCCTGAATTCTCACTGTTACATTAAGAGTGTGTTTACTCTGCCTACGCATGCCCAGGAGCTCAGAGAAGCCCACCATGGACACTCAATTCTATTTCATATATGCTAAAGCCTTGAAATGAGACAATCTATTCTAGCCTCCTTTGCATGACTGTGAGTACATGTAGTCTGCCTCATGTATTGGTACATGCTCAGGGTCCTTTGAAGATGGCTCATTGCTCATTTCTAAGACTTGGCATGTGCCAAGTGGGAGGTGTGTGGGCAGGTATGCTTCACAGTTGTTCTGCTGCGTTTGCCACAAGAGCAGTATAGACATGGCCTTACAGCGTGATGCTGTTAACTGCTGAAGATAAGTATCTCATTCCTATTCTGTAGCAACTTAGAGTTTACTTGTAAAGAAACTGTAACACGACTTTTACCATTTAACCTTTTTACATCTAGAAATACCAAGAGGATTCTTCTTCAAAGAGAGATGTCAAGTGTTCTTTTCTTTTCATTCATCAATTCTAACCAAATTTCATTTAAAATATTTTAATGAAAGATAGGCTGTCTTTATCTTGTTCTTTTTCTAACCAAAGGACAAATTATGTTTATAGAAAGCCACTTATACAGTTATCTATCTCTGAAATGCCTGTACTTTTCACAGTAGTTCATTCATTTGCTTTTTCAAAGGGAATTTTTGGTTTACTGCAATAAAAAGTAAGGAAGAAGATTTTTTTGGATTTAAAACCAGTTTTTTCAAATTTATGAGAGCTATATCAATGCCTGAACATTTCTCAGCTCTCATTTGTTTAAACAAGAGCTCAATAAAACTAAAATAAATTTAATTTCAAATTTCCCCAACACACATATAGAAAAGTTAGGTTGCTGTTATAATCAAGCTTCATAAGTACTTAGTCTTGATACCATAGATCAGATGTTACTCTTGTAACCTAAGTCCATTAAAATCAATGGTGTCTTGGATTTACACTGAAATGGTGTAAAAGCATGCACAATGCCTATTTGGAAACTTCACGCTAGTTAGCAATATGATTAAAAATTGACAAGTGCTTCAAAAGATTAGTTAATAAATGACATTACGCAGATATTCTTACCACTCGGTAATGTTGTTTTATTTCCTGTAATACATCTCCAAATGTTTTATTCAGTGGTGCTACATCAGGTAAAACAGCAGGTAACAATGAGAAGTTGGTTACATTAAAAAATGGTGGCTCTGGACCTTTGGGTAAATCCTGAACTTCATGCTGAAAAAAGAATGTGTGTGTAACATGGAGAAATTTACTTTGACAGTACCACTATAGTACAAACATGACCAATTGTATGCTGATGCTGTCCTATTTTCCAAAAATTCAAGAAACCAAACATGCCATTTAATAAAATATAACAATAATTGGTTTGAATGTCAACTTGTAATACATTCACCAAAAAGTACAGTGAAGGGTCCTTGTTATGCTACACTCAGTACTACTTCATTCTGAGATATAATCTACCTATAACATCAGCTACAACCACTGTCACATTGCTTAACTTCTTAAATCCTAGAATGCTCAGGACCTTAATAGTATGATACTTATGTACAAGCACGCAACTCTTTCATGTTTGAATTTACACACCACAGGATCCTGATTCAAAATATGTGACAGAGAATGAAGCCTTTTTTAGATTTTTGCACATCCTAAGACATGTCAGGGTTGAGGTCTTGATCCTCAAGATATTTATATTTTAAAACGTTAACATTTCATGATTCCAGAAACTGTACAGACCCTAAAGATCTGGGCTTACTGGGAAAAAGTGTCCCTTCTCACACACAGTTTGGTAAAAAAAATTGAGAATAATTTTAAGTTTAGATATATGCAAGCTTTACTAGTTTCGTATCCCACGAAGGAAAAAGTACTAACAACCTGAAAGCTGATCTAAACCACATCCAGCCCTGAACAGCATTCAGCCAATAATTTTAACAGCCCAGAACTACCAAAGGACAGACCCACACCACTGTGACTCCTTTGACAGGGTGACAAGTATAATGCCAGCTCTCTACCACCGGGAAATTCTTTTAATTAAATGGAAATTCCCAGGGTGCTGGTTGCTAACCAGATTTCTGCTAGTTTTGCACAGTTAGAGCAGTGTAAAGCAACTAATATACTTACTTGAATCCAAGATGAGATTTCTTTCCTCATCCAGTATGGGGGGAAAAGCCCCTCATCTTGGATTTGAGTGCAAGGCAGACAGGGGACAGGTGGCTGCAGTGGCTCTGACTCCACCTCTGAGCCTGGCTGCAGCCAGAGTCAGAGCCACAGCAGCTGTCTGCCCACCTTATGCCTACTCTCTGAAGCCTCTGCCCACCCCCATCTTCCCCTGCAGCTTCTGCCCCCTCACCTCCACTTACTGTCAGGCACAGCTCCAGCTCTAGCTCCATTCCCACCCCAGGCACAAAGCACATGGAAGCTCCATGCCCTGCCCAGCCAGTCAGTGGTGCAGCTCTGGCCCAAGGAAGCTGCTGCATGGCCAGGTAGGGTCCACACTCCTGTGTGCTCCATGCCCCAGGATGAAATGGAGCTAAAGCTCATCTGACCATGGTGGGAGGGAGAAGGGGGGCAGAGACAGTGGACAGGGAGAAGTGGAGAAAGAAGCAGAGGCTGTGAAGAGAAGGTAGGGGGAAGAGTCTGCAGGGGGCAAGTGGCAGTGGGAAAGGCAATGTAGGGGGGAGAACAGGCTGCAGGGAAACAAAGTTGGGGGGAGGCAAAGGGCAAATGGGCCACTTGTGTCTCCCAGAGCCATAACCCCCATCACTGCTTTCCTTAGTATAGCAGTGTGGGGGAAGAATTTAACATGCCCCTTCAATAATTAGATTCTATACTTGGAAAATTTAAACGAATTCATACATTTCCATATATAGGATCTAATTATTGGGGACGTTGTCTTAAGTATGAAGTTATCTTGGATTTGGGTATTTTGGATCTTACCTACCAAGGTATGGTAGATAAGAAGAGAGAATCAGGGACATAGTATTTAAAGTATAGGAAGGTAAATATCATGTAAAACCTATTTGCAAGGCAATATATACAGGTTTACCTCGCTTTATGCTATATGTGTATTCCTGGAAAACGGTCCATAACTTGAATTTGCAAAATGGGAACATACTTTACAATGTAGCAAATAGGAATACATTCCAAGACCTAGACTGTACTGACCCCCAGACCCATTTCTACCACTTTTACAAGACAGTTTTGGTACTCACTATCAGCAGATATATGAGCACAGGGTGGTAGTGAATGTTATCATAATGGGGATGGCAACTACAGAAACATGTGTCGCAGACAACAGGTGAGGAGCACAAATCCACACAGGAGACTATATTTTGATGCCTGTCACTCCCACAATGCACCACACAAAGCACCTGACTGCAGGCTTCCACCACACCAATTGCATAAGAGCAAATTTACCTCGCATATAATGAATTTTTGGTATAAAAAGGTTCATCGCATACGAGCTATTTCGCACGTACAGAACCCACATAAAGTGAGGGAAACCTGTAGATATGAGCACATATTGGTTTCAAAACATCATAGCAGCAGGCAGTATACAGAAAGCTTTGATTACCGTAGCTATAGCCCTTGCCAGCCTTCTGAACAGCTGAATATAAGCAGATAGTGTGTGTGGCCCATAAATGGTGGATGCTGCCTCATATCGTTGAACCTACAAAATAGGAGAGAAGATCACTGCATTTCTTGTATAGATCTTGTTGCTGCTGTTATTTTTTGTGAAAAAGAATAATCGTTCTGCATACACATAATCTTACATGAATGAAGAGTACACAGTAAAACATATTTTGAACGCTTTTTTTTCTTATAGCAATTTATTTACCTGATATTCTTCATAGGTTGCAATATAATGGGTATAAATATTACACAAGCCTGCAATTATAACATTCATTCCATGTGACCCTTGGGATTCAAATTCCTTTAAAACAAATGAAAATTATTATAAATATAGAATTCCCTTAATAAAGATCAAACATACAATTATAAAAATCATGTATTTGAAAGTCAAATACCTAAATCTTTTTAAAAGAACCATGGAAATAAATAAGAAACTCTACGACAATCTTAATGATAATCTTAATATGCGTATGTGATGATAGGATTAAGAAAGGGTTATTAATACGTTTTTGGTCACTAACAAAAATGTCAGTGATGTAAATGGTAGATTGTTAGGGTTGTTATAGTTTCTGATTTTTCTCATGTGTCACTGTGCTGCAGATATTGAATCCTGCCCTCAGGGCAGACAATGACAAATCTGCTTAGGCCAGGACATTAATGTGTATAGTACAATCTAGTGTTTCCATTTGTGCGTATGTGTATGAGTTGCTTTAAAATCTCTGGTTGAAAAACTAATATCTTCAGAATATGAAGGGGAGAAGAACAATGCAAACTGGAGACAGATGTCAGGCTGAAGAAAAATGCATAAACTCTTGGAAGCCCATTTCTTTCAGTTTTTAGTCAGTAACTTACGCTTTTAACAGCTTCTCTCAGTCTACGCCCAGACATTGTTCTGTGAAGATGAAAATAATGTCAAACGTAAAATAATATAAGGCAGAGAAAGTGCAATGGACTGAAATATAGAGCAGGTTGTAATCAGTGATAGACAAGCCTCAGAAGAGCATGCAGTGTGGTGCGCCCAAGGTTCTTTCAGCCTGAAAGGTTCAGCTGAATCTCCCCTGAATTATCTGAATACTGAATAACTCTGCAACTGTTTGGCATTTATAAATCACTAACAGCACATAAAAGAAAAGTTATTTTATAATATATTACCAGCCAGTTGCAATGCTTTATAGGGCCTGGATGAGGTCTAGAGTTCCTTTAATTACTCCATTGCATCAAAATACCTACTGATAGTTCAGATGTGCATCCCTCTCACTCCCTATCCCTACCCTATGTTAACCCCCTCACATATTCTCCTGGAGTCCTGATTTTTCACATTTCCCATGGGTCTCTCACTTCCCTGCCCCCACTCCACCCCCATCCAACATCTCACTGTATTATATTATAATAGAAAAGTCAAAACAAAATGTTTGATCTTATTGAAACACCATCAAAACAGGAATGTCCAAATGATTCAGCCTGATTCTCTCCCTTCAACAATCTTCCTAAAATCAACCTGTTCCCTCTTATGATGATTTCAATGAAAGTACATTTTCTCATGGAACATAGTTCACCATAAAAAAAAGTTTACAGGTTCTAGGAAACTACTTTTAACCTAAGCTATACATTGGTAATATCTTTTCTACAAAAAGGAAAGATAAAATTGGAATCCTCATTTTACCAATAGGCGACTAGAAAGGGCACTGACATGTAAGGCAGCGTTTTATAGCACTTTACATACCTCAATAACAGTTACGCAGCCATGTAACCACAGTTTTTGGCACTTAAATTCCATTTCATGCTGCCAACATACTTACTGCGACAGTGACAGTGGTGGTGGATGGCCCTTAAGGGTTCTAGCCCAATGCCTGAGTCCGTCAGGACAAGTGCCCAGAGAGCGGGAGACCTGAGTTCTAGGTCTTCATCGCCAGGAGCTGGTTTGAACCTGCATCTCCCTGCTTCCCAGCCAAGTACTCTAACCCGTGGGCTACAAGTTAGGCATTATCCAGACATCTCTCCAACACTCCTCTTCAAACTGACCCACTGCCCCTTGCATTTAATATTCATTTGGATAAAATGAACAGAGAGCAGTGGGTAAGATCCTGACCCACTGGGAACAACAGCTCACACTAGAATCTAGGTTGCTCCTTTCCAGGACAGCCTTCACTGCAGTGAGCCACAAACCCTTCAAGTTGTTCATCTCCTCCTAGCTCCACACATCCACTTTCTTGCTTGCCCTTGGTGAGTATGCTAACCATTAGGTTACAGAGCTAAAGCATGGAAAGGCCCTCTATTCCCTTTAGCAGCCAATGCCCACTAGTCGTGGAGTTTTGCCCTGCTGCAATTTCAAGACTTACAAGGTGTATGCAGGCCAGAGCAGGATCAGAAGGCGTGTGGAGTCTTGCATGCTGAACTGCAAACTGTGCATAATTGCCAGGTATATGGCAGTCATGCAGCTACCTAACAAAGTAAACAAGTAGCTAATTAAAGTGAAATAGGAGTTTTAGCATATAGCACCATGTACTGGTTTGGTGGCAATATGCAGTCTGATCTCTCTTCTCTTGTACATGTACAAGTTGGATGTAAAAGCAGTCTGCTCTGTTATTCTGAATAAGAGTATAAAAAGTACATACGTAAATTCTCCTGGAACAGCAAGAATTGCCACGGACCCAATGGTAATGATCTGAACATCAACAATTTCAGGGTGCCACGGATAAGGGAGCAACATCTAAAAAATGGAATGTAGGAAAATATTTTTAAGTCCATGAAATATAAAACCTCAACTACTCT
The DNA here is from genome assembly GCF_001723915.1 of Gavialis gangeticus. Lineage (NCBI taxonomy): Eukaryota > Metazoa > Chordata > Crocodylia > Gavialidae > Gavialis > Gavialis gangeticus. Next base: position 1,624,099 of record NW_017729003.1, on the reverse strand, counting down.
TCTGTTTTGGCATTTTCTATATTAATAAAGATATTGATACAAATACATTTTAGTTCAAAGAAATGTATAGTAGCTGTTGAAATGCATGTTTTGCCATACTTATTTCTTTATATCCCATGTACATTACTTTATGCAACCATCCTTGGAAGCATGACTTACTAGAAAAGACTGAAAGAGCTAGGCTTCTTACGTCTGAGAAGACAAAACTGAGGGAAGATTTGTCAACAGTCTCCAAATACTTGAAGGACAGTTACAGAGAGGATAGAGAAGGGTTTTTCTATGTGGTCTTAGGAGATAGGACTAGAGCAATGTATTCAAGCTGCAGCAAAAGAAATTTAGGTTGGAAATTAGGAGGAACTTTCTGATTATGAGGGAAGTTAAGTACTGGAACAGGCTACCTAGAGAAGTTGAAAGCTTCCAGGCATGGAGCTTCCACACAAGCAATTGGACAGGGTTTGGCTGAAATGGTTTAGGCAGTCCTGCCTTGCGCAGGGGCTGAACTGGATGACCTTGTGAGGTCCCTTCCAGCTCTATTTTCCTATAATTCTTATAAATTAAGAGTGGAAGAAACTTATTGTATTATCTGCTCTGTCTACATGTGAACTCTGGTTCCTTATACTAAATTCTTAAATGATTTTTCTGTTCAATCTACAATGACTAAAGCAATAGGTTTTCATTTTCTTCTCTTGGGACATGATCATGGCCAGGAATTATTTTACTTTATATTTTTTTCTGTGTAACTTCACTCCATTATTCCAAATTAACTTACTTGACACACTTAAATTCTTCTCCCTGTTTGATGTGTTTGGGAAGCTGACATATTACAATTCAATATACTAAATGTTTTTACTTTTTCTCCACAGGCCAAAATTCCATGAAATAAATTATTTTAGTTTATTTTAGCATAAATTCATTATATTAATAAAATGTTTTTAATGATGAGCTACCCAGAACAGAATGAAATGGCTTTGGTATAAGATAACCAATCTTATAAAGGAACAAGTTATCAGAATCTTATAAAAGACCAAACGTTTAGGAAATTGAAGTTCAAAATCATATCGCTTTAAAAAGAAAAAAAAGAAAAAATTTCAAATCTTGCTAATGAGCTAAATTTTCAAAAACACTTGAGTCTAACTCTCACTGATGTTTAATAAGAGAGTTATGCTTGCACACGTCTAAATCAGGGGAGCTTGAACCTGGCCTGTGGGCTAGATCCAGCCCGTGCAGTTGAGGCAGAAAATTTGGCAGAAGGGAAGCAGCAGCCACACCCCTGCTGCCCAATTCCTGGACCCATGGGAGCCCCAGAGGCTGCCACTTCATGCTAAATTGGACGTGCAGGGTGGTGCAAGGCCTGATCCTGGCATAGAGGCTGCTCAGGGGTGGAACGAGACACAGGTCCAGGTGGGAACAGCACAGGAAACCAGGGCACAATCCCAGTGTACAGGGACCAGTCCCAGCACATGGGGCTGGACAGAGATGGGATTGGCATGGCATTCAGGGGCACGTGTAGATGAAATGGAGGTCCTAAATTGAACTGGTGGGTTTTAAAAAACACCGTGTCAATTTAGGGCTGATTAAACCCCTATGTTGTGTACACACCCTACTGACATACCTGCCTCTCCAGTGGGGAGAGGAGGGCAAGCTGCCAGCAGGTGGAGTGGTCCCTGGGCTGCAGTGGGGGGCTGGTGCTTCCCTCTGCAGCAGCAGCAGCCCTCCCCAGGCAGCACCTGCCCACAGGCACCTGGCTCGGGTGGTCCCGGGGACACCACAGCCATGGAGAGAAGCATCAGGCCCCCATGCAGCTCAGGCAGGCAGGCAGGCTCCAAGGAGTCAAAAAAAAAGATCAGGCTCGCCGCTTTTCTTGGATGAAGCCTGCCTTCCCGGGCTGCTGCCAGGCTGTCTGCGGGGCTTCCTACAGAGCCACAGAGCTGCATGGAGCCCAGTGCTTTGCTACACAGCTGTAAGGGCAGCAAACTAAAACTCCTTGGAGTTTTAGTTTGCTGCACCCCAAGTCATTTAAGGCACGTTATGCTACTGAATTTCCTACAGCAGCTGGAATTAATGCGCAATACACCGCCAATGTGTACAAACACTGCCACCATTAAATGGTGCAAAATCATTTAGCCATCTTTAAAGTGTCACACACACGCCTCTTGTTTCATGTACGCACAGCCCAGGTGTATGGAGGCCAGCTGAGACCACATGGGGCCTGATCCACAAATGAGGGTTTGAGCGGATATAGAACAGGGCCCAATCCAGCCCACAAACTGGCCCTGTGCTACTGCTCTGGCTCACAGGGCAGAAGATTGAACAGACTGCCCCACTTTGAATAGGGCACAAGTCTCTGGGGCTTATGCATACTGCTGCAAGAGTGGGTCCTGGTGAGGACAAGGAAGACTTGAGTCTGCAGCACTAAAGGTTCTTTCCTTAGCAACACTGCCTCTTTTTAGACTGAATTTTCCAGTCATTTTACTAGGATGAGTCCAATTTTCTTATTTTCCTGTTCTCCATGGATTTCTAAATGGAACCATATTTAACTCTATGTAGTGAAATATTCAGAACCTTGACATGTTAACCAAGACAAAAGATTTGATATTCCAATGACATTATCTTTTCAGTCCAAAATTTCCCAGAATTACTTTGAGCAAGTAGAAAACTCTTGTACCATTAAATTATATATTTTGGCCGGCAACCAAAGTTCTAACTGATCTTTCATGCATCACCATATTAATTCTTACATAAAGACAACCTGATCTTGAACATTTTCTGGAGTGTATACAGCACATAGATATATTTCCTTCATTGTGAATTATGCCCATCTTTTCCCCAAGTTAAGGTTCATGACAAATACATAGGGATAAAATACTCTTTTATGATCAGTACACTTCCTCGCATCTTTTACTCTCTTTCAGAGTATTGAAAATTTGTTTAGGTTTACTTCCTATTTTCATGTTTTTTAAAAGAAAATTCTCTTTAAAATGTCATACCATAACACAATTCCTCATCTACTTCTTTACGTCACTGGTTTTATTATGGTTGCAATGAAAATGAAAATCATTCCTCTAGGTCTAGAGAAGTCCAGAATAAATCTGTAGCGATGCTATATTAATACATCCTACCTCTCCTGTATTAAAAAGTATTGGCTTAGGTTTGTGGCAATCTTTCGTTTCATTGGATGGTGCTCCAAGCAGCTGATCACGAACAGCATCCCAGAATGGATCTCCTTCTACAGCACCTGCAGGTGAAAACACATTTTTGCTGGTTTTTCCTTGACATACATATGTCAAATTCCTTACTTGCATTTCCCAGAAATATTTATCTATCTAGACTGAGATTTTTAAATGAGTTTAAGGGACCTGTGTAATAGGGCTACACTAAATTTCGATGGGTGTTTCGTTTTAAAGCTGCTTTGACGTGTATCAAGCTTGAGATAACTAAATTGAAATGAAACAAAACGCTTCAAAACAGCTTTGAGATGAAATGAGAGTACTCGAAAAGTTTTAAAAATGTCAAAACATTTCAAATTTCAAAGCCGGGCATGCTTGCAGCTAAGTAGAAACTAAGGAGAGGGAGGGGAAAGAGTGGGAAAGAACTGCTCTGATATTGACTGTGTAGCAGGCCAGTGACTGATCCTTCCCTGAGGTCTCTTCCAATCCCAGTGCTCTGGGGGAGGGATGGAAAAACAGCAAAAAACGCATTGTATGAAGTGAGCTTTCTCTGCCTTGAGGTCAGCTTATTGAGCTGTGTCTTCCAGCAGTTCTGCATCAGGAAGACTATCACTTCCTACTTGCATCTGTTCCTAATACCCTTTATTATTATGTTCATTCCTTTCAATTTATTCATCCCCCAAAATCCTCTTTTTGTGTTTGTTAGTCTATTTTGCTTCTTTTCCCCCAGAAAAGAAATCTGTGCTTTCTCTCACAGTGTGCATTCCATTCACTGTGCAGGGAAACACAGCATATATTGCATATTATCATATGCAATTTATACAGGAACACCTACATACACGTATATATTTTATTTATTACATAAATACATACATACAATTATCTACATATATTACATAAATACATATTACATTACAGAAGAACACAGATTTTCCAACACACCAAAGACACTATGAAGCGTGCTGGAAAGGCAGCTGGCAAGCCTTCGGGGAGGGATGGAAGACGGGGTAGAGGGAGAACTGTAAGGCCCCCCCTCACCCCCCAAACTGAGACATATCCTCTTTCCTACAACTAGCAGGCATGAGGCTTCTGGTTCTACTGGCAGTAAGGAGAGGGGAGCAATGACACTGCCTGAGTCTGCATCCCCTCCAATAGGGGAGAGGAGTCAGGTGTCCAAGAAGAATGGTCGCTCCTTAAGGAGATGATCCTCCAAGCCCAAAGAGAGGTGATCCCAACAATGGATCAAAGGAAGCAGGAGGGCGCAAAAGCCCCCATGGCTCACCAAAAGCATCTGAGAATGTCTCCTAGCTAAACGGGAGGCATACACCCAATGGAAGGGAGGGACCATCACCAGGGAGGACTAGACTGCGGTTGCTTGGGGATGCAGGGCGGCAGTCAGGAAGGCCAAGGCAGAGATGGAACTGGGACTAGCTACCCTGATAAAGGACAACAGAAAGTCCTTTTTTAAATACATGGGGGGCAAAAAGAAGGTACCGAGTTACATGGGGCCCCT
>NW_017729003.1:1611915-1614419 GCF_001723915.1 Gavialis gangeticus | reverse complement strand
GATGTGGACAACATGGAGAGGGTCCAGAGGAGGGCCACTCACATGATCAGGGGGCAGCAGGGCAGGCCCTACAAGAAGAGGCTACGGGACCTGAACCTGTTCAGCCTCCACAAGAGAAGGCTGAGGGGGGATCTAGTGACCTGCTGCAAACTAGTCAAAGGGAACCAGCAGGCATTGGGGTAGTCCCTGTTTCCCCCAAGTGCTACCAGGAGTGACTAGAAATAACGGTCACAAGCAGGCAGAGTGTAAATTCAGATTACACATCAGGAGGCGCTACTTCACGGTCAGGGCAGCTAGGATCTGGAACCAACTTCCAAGCGAAGTGGTGCTGGCTCCTACCTTGGGGGTCTTTAAGACAAGGCTAGACAAACACCTTGCTGGGGTCGTTTGACCCCAGTACTCTTTCCTGCCATGGCAGGGAGTCAGACTTGATGATCTGTTCAGGTTCCTTCTAACCCTACAAACTATAAGCACCAGCCATACCCCCCCCAAATCACGATGAGAACAAGCAGCACCAGCATGACAGTCTCCTCCACCCCTGTTTCACTTCCCAGCCTGAGCCTTCCAGTGCCAGAGGAAGAGCTGGAGGAAGAGCCAGAGCTGGATCTGAGTGCCATAGCAAAGGAAATTCTGGAGAAGGAAGGGGGAATCATCTGAGTTTGTGCTCCACACCCCTCAAGTTTCCCCTAGAGCCAGGCTTCCTTCCCCAGAAGGCACTTCAGAGGAGGTTGAGGTAGAAGCTGTTGAGGCAAGTGACTCAGCTGAGTCTGCTCCTCCCATTGCTGTGCCTCTGCCTGCTGAGAAGGGGGAAAAGGCAGCATCCAAACATGCACCCACATCCCAGGAGCAAGGGGGTAGTGTGGTTTGGGATCATTTTGAGCAGCAGATGATCACACATATACTATCTGCCTACACTGCTGAGCCAAAACCGGCTGGGGCAAGGGAACAAAACACATGAGCACCACAGGGATGCTGATTCATCTCTGCAGGCACCACCCCCTTGCCCTTGCTCTTCCTCAGCCTGGCAACAGCGGGACCATGCCCAAAAAGAAGTCCCCCTTTCACTCAAAAGCCCCCATCCCCCTGAAGCTGAGGCAGGCCACCATGGAGCAGTGCGGTAAAGGAGGGCACACAGGGGGGCGCATCCCAAAGCGAGCAAGGTCACCCAGAGCATTGGGGAAATGTTTGCTGTGGATGGTCAGCCCTTCTCCTTTGTTGGGTGGCCAGGGTTCAGGCAGATTATAGCGCTCGTGGCCCCATTGTACAAAATGCCCACCTGCACAAGCTTCAACAGGACAGTGGTGCCCTCCCTATATGAGGCATGCAGGGAGTACTTGAGGGAGAAGCTGCACAAGGCAGGTCTGCAGGTGGCCTTACACTTCATCTCAGACATCTGGAGCAGCTGGGGTGGAGATCATGCATACCTCTCCCTCACAGGGCACTGGTATGACCAGGCAGGCTGTTGGTGGCCTCTCCATCAAGCCGAGGTAATGGATAAGTTCTTCACAGCAACCAATATCATGGGGGCCATGAACCACTTAGTGCAGGGGTGGCTGGTTGGGAAGGGCAAGCTCACCCTTGGGTTGATGGTCACCAACCATGGAGCCAATATGGTCAAGGCAGTCCATGATGCCAAGTTTGTTGGCATCAAATGTGTGGCACACAAGTTCCACCTCATAGTCAAGGACACCTTGGAGGGGGACAGGGCTGCCAGCGATGGTGCCAGCACCACCAGCAAGCTCATTTCCAAATTCAGGAAGGTGGCAAGCTACTTCCACCAAAGCATCAAAGGGGGCAAGATGCTGCAGGACAAACAGGCAGAGCTGAACATCCTATAGCACAAAATCATGCAGGATGTGGAGACTCAATGGAACTCCACATACCTGATCCTCGAGAGGTTGGTGGAGCAACAGAAGGCCATCTGGATGGCCTTGATAAGAGAAACTGGGATCAGTGGCCCCCTTAACAGAGCTGAGTGGGATAGATCTCAAGCCCTTCCTCGAGGCCACCGAGACCCTCAGCACTGGTGATGCCTTCCTTAGCCAGGTGATCCCTGTAGTGAGAAAACTTCAGAACCAAATAGAGAACTTTCAGAGGATCAATGTTCCTGGCTAGGGGAAGCCATTGTCACCAGACATGCAGGCACTGGTCAGGTGGATGAAGGAAGGCATCAGAAAATGGCTTGATCTCTCGCAGTCCAGTATGGTCCATGCGCTGGCCATGTGTGACCCAAGGGTGGAGGGGAGCATATGCAGCAGCAAAACCCTGGATCACTAGACAGAGGTGCTGGTGAAGAGAGTCAGGGAGGCAGAAGGGCACAGGCAGTGGGACGTGGAAGAGGGGGATTCACTGTCCTGTGCCAACACGCTATCCACCAGCCAGTCTCCTCTTCCACCACAGGTGCTGCCAATGAGGGCCAAAAGCATGGCTTTCATGGTGGGGTCCAGAGGCACGAAACCCCACCATCATAGATTCATAGATTTAGGGTCGGAAGGGACCTAGTA
>NW_017729003.1:1588358-1611288 GCF_001723915.1 Gavialis gangeticus | reverse complement strand
AGTAAAGAAGCCAGAGGCTGGCACGCAATGCAGGCAAGAAGGCCAGTCAGTGAAAATGGCAATGGAGGCATCAGTGGGAGAGGGACAGGTTGGGGGGGGAAGGAAGATAAAAGTGGTTGTAAGAGGTAAAAGTAGAGAGGTACCTGGGGAGTCAGATGTCCAGTGGGTTGTAGTGTGTCAGAATTCCAATGTGTACATTGAGTCCATGAATTTCTGTATTCAGGAGATTAATGAAGTGAAGTTCATAGGCTCATCTGTGAAAAGTGCTTTGTAAATTTCATTTGAGGATCAGGCCTGAGAGATTAGAGACAGGTAGTTGGGTGTTCTTGTCTTTGATGGATTTTCAGTGTGAACTCATTCTGGTGTGCACTTGTTGCTTAGTGTCTCCTATGTATTTTCCATCAGGGCATTTGGTGCCATGATGGAAATATGTATTGTAAAAATAACTCCATACTGGAGCTATTGTTGGCAGGTTTTGCACATCTTGTCATGGCATGGTATGGATCCAGTCGGTGTATTTTGGGGTGTAGGAAGTTGGCTTCTGGTGATGATATTAGGGAGGTTCAGTGCTTGTTTGACCACCTTTCACAGACAAGCCTGTGAACTACACTCCATCAACCTCCTAGGTACAGAAACTCATGGACTCAATATAGACATTGGAATTATGACACACTACAACCCACTGGACTTCAGATTTCCCAGGTACCCCTCCACTTTTACCTGCTACATTCCCCTTCCCTGCTACCCCATCCTGTCTCTCATCTCCTGATGCCTCCATTTCCATTTTCACTGACTGGCTTTCTTTTTTTTAGTCCATTAGGGCCATGACTGAGATGAAGCTTGCAGCCCCCCTATCTATTATCTTTTCTGTCATGGAAAAGTCTTAAGTTATGGGTGCTGACAACACAGAAGAGTCAAAGCTAGCATGCGCACTTTAGTCTTTGAGTGGAAAATTCCAAGGCTCACCCAGCACGTGCCCCCTGGGTGACCCGAAGGCCTGTCAATCAAACGTGACCTACTTTTCACCATGCACATGCTCAGCTAGATACAAAGCTCAGTCAAACGCATGCTCAGTTCTCTGACTGCCTGACATAATCAGACCAGAAAATTCTGTGAGGGGAGCATTCTAATTGGCCACTAAATTCTTATAAAAGGTTAAGGAGCCCCTCCCTTGGGGGAAGACCCGCTGAACTGAGGACAGAGGCTGGTTCACAGGGACTGTCCCTCAGTTAGGCTCTGCGGCCTATCGGTCTCCTCCTATAGCGATTTTCCGATTCGTTCCTATTGATTTTCTGGCTTTCGATTTAATTGGCACCGGCTACGACTATGACTTCTGATACTGATTAACGGACTCTCAAACCGAACCTACCTTGATTCCACGGCTTCCGATCTCGGCTTTCATCCTCGACCATCCATCTGTCCCATCGTTCCGGCATCGACCTTGGCACTGTTTCAGTCAACTTTGGCATCGTTTACAACCCGCTTTCGTCCATGCTGGACTTTTGTTTCATTACAGTTCCATTGTTTGTCTGTCCCTTTTATGAACCATTGACCAGCCCTGGGACTATTAGGTTGAGCAGCCGCCCCTAGCCCTCCGGGGTTAGAAAGCAAGGGCTCACCTAAGAACCCCATGGGCCAACGGACCCCTTTGTTGTTTATACTGTAACCGAAGAAATTGCCTATGCCATCAAAGCGTAAGTTGAAATAAATCCACCTTGGTACTTATCAACACGCTTCTGTGCCACTCAGACTCTACCGCCACTAATCCCAACCTGTTCGCAAAACTCTCCAATTGCCACCCCGTTCCACCATGACCCCTGGGACCTTCATGAAGGGGGTATCCCAACATTTTCCAATAAGACATTGTGGCAGGCAAGAAGAGAAGGTACCCACAGAGTAGAGCTGGCATGGTCACAGGGCCCTAGGGGTATCGTGGCCATCTCTAGGGACCCTACTCCATGACAAAGTGCAGTTTCTCAGAAACCCCTGTACCTATATCTGCCTATAAACTGGCAGTCTTCATAGCCCCAGCAAGTGCTACCATGCCTGCTGTTTTTACCCCACTCCACCTTAACACACACGTGACTTGAGTTTTGCTTGTCTGGACCTTGGGGTGAAGTTTCCCAGAAACTTTTGCAGTTCTCTCCTTGAACCTTGGCAGGATTTTTGGCCTCAGCAGAGGCTATCCCTGCTATTTTCATTCAAATCAGGAAAGAAATGATAAAGTTATAGGCATTTTCATGATTCCCCATTATAGCCTATGGGCGAAACATCGAAACACATCAAAACAGCAAAACAGTTTTGATGAAACAAAATGGAACAGTGCTTCAAAACGGTGAAACGAAACACTGTCCCTTCAAAACAGCGAAACAGAAGTCGAAATGAAATGGTGCTCTTTTGCACAGCCCTACCGCGTAAATCATTTTCAAATAGACATTTAACTTTTTAGGTTCCTTTATAGATCCTAGTTCTAACTTATCAGTATTTCTAATGTGACTGTCACCATAACATCTAGGTAATGAACATGAGTTATAGGGGTGTGCAAAATGGGCTGTATTTGATTCAGATTTGGCCCAAATCAGGGGAGATTGATTTGACTCATTGAGTCGGACCACTGTCCCAATTCAATTCAGCTGAATACAAATCTGAAGATTAAATGCTGATTTGGAGAATCAGTGATTTGGCCATAGACACAACTTTACATGTTTTTTTCTACATACCTTGAAGTACTAGGCACAGCTTGTGAACACTGAGATGGTGGCTTTGAGTGTCCCACAGGAGTGTTGGAGGGGCCCCCACGCACTCTGCAGCAGACCTGGAAGTGGACCAGAAGTGCTACTGGTCCACTTCCAGGTCTGCCACCGAGCATGCTGGTGACTTCCCTGCACTCCTGTGGAATGCTCCATCCGCCCCACCATCTCAGCATTCACGAGCTGCCTGGTACCCTGAGGTATGTAGAAAAAACATTTAAAGTTGTATCATGAGTGACTACATACAGCTTGGAAACTTATAAGTTTATTAGGGGTGCTCATCAGGAGCTGGGGAACGTCTGTTCACCAGAGTGCCCCAAGGGATGACAAGATCGAATGGTCACAAACTCCACCGTGACCAATTCAGGAAGAACTTCTTTACTGTCTGAGCCCCCAGGGTTTGGAATAGACTGCCACCAGAGGAAGTTCAAGCACCCACTTTGAACATCTTCAAGACACATTTGGATGCTTATCTTGCTGGGATCGTATGATCCCTGCTGACTTCCTGCCCCTGGAGCAGGGGGCTGGACTCAATGATCCTCCAGGGTCCCTTCCAGCCCAAATGTCTACGAAAACTATGAAATCTATGAAGGACAACTGGTAACAGATAGGATGGCTAAAGCAGAGATTCTAAATTAATTATTTGCATCAGTGTTCCTGGACACGAAAATGAATACGCATCCCATTAGGACTTTAGACAAGCCCAGGATAGATACCAACCCACCAGCAGTTCATGCATACCTAGTAAGGGGGCATCTGGAGGGGCTGAATGTATTTAAGTCAACAGGCCCTGATGATCTTCACCCTACGGTACTTAGGGAATTAGTTGGAGTCATAGCAGACCCGCTGGCACAACTGTTCGAGTACTCGTGGTGCTCAGGACAAGTCCCAGAGGATTGGAAATGTGCCAATATGGTCCCTATTTTCAAGAAGGGGAGGAAGGAGGAGCCAGGTAACTATAGACCAGTTAGCCTCACCTCTATTCTTGGCAAGACCTTTGAGAAAATAGTTAAAGATCACATTTGCGGGGGTAAAGTAATGCTAAGGAGCAATCATCATGGGTTCATAGCAGGCAGATCCTGCCTGACCAATGTAGTTTCATTTTACGACCGGGTCACAAAATGCTTGGATGAGGGAACAGAAGTAGATGTTGTTTACCTAGACTTTAAAAAGGCCTTTGATACAGTGTCACACCCAATTCTTATAAATAAACTAAAAAACTGCAATGTAGATTATTACACAGGGTGGAAAATTGCCTTATGGGAATGCACCCAGAGAGTGGTGGTAGATGGGTCGGTTTCTACCTGGACAAACTGTAGGCAGTGAAGTCCCCCAAGGCTCTGTCCTGGGACCAGTACTATTCAATGTTTTCATTAGTGACTTGGATGAGGGAGTTGTAAGCACCCTGTCCAAGTTTGCTGACAGCACAAAACTATGGGGGGCAGGTAAACACACTAGAGGGCAGGGAGCAAATCTAAGAGGATTTGGACAGGCTGGGGAGGTGGGCGGAACAGAATAGGATGAAGTTTAACAGGGATAAGTGTCCTGTATTGCACCTGGGGAGGAAGAATCATCAGCACTCCTATAGTCTGGGAGGGACCATTCTAAGCAGCACAATTGCGGAAAGGGACCTCAGAGTCATAATCGACTCCAAAATGAAAATGAGTCACCAGTGTGATGAGGTAATAAGTAAAGCTGCACTCTTTGTTGCATAAGTAGGTGCATCACAAACAGGTCCAGGGAGGTGATACTTCCCCTCTATGTAGCATTGGTCAGGCTGCAACTGGAGTACTGCATCCAGTTTTGGTCACCACACTTCAGGAGGGATGTGGATAACCTGGAAAGGGTTCAGAGGAGGGCTACCTGTCTGGTTAAAGGCCTACAGAAAAAACCCTACGTGAACCAATTGGGAGACCTTAACCTCTTTAGCCTCCACAAGAGGGGGCTGAGAGGTGGTCTTGTGGCTGCCTAAAAACTCATTGCTGGGGTCAGCAGGAAGTGAGGGATACAATGTTTACCAGGGTGACAGTCAGGGTAACTAGAAACAATGGACACAAGTTAAAAGAGAGCAAATTCAGGCTGGGTATCAGGAAAAAGTTCTTCACAGTGAGGGTCGCCAAAATATGGAACAGGCTTCCAAGGGAGGTGGTGTTGTCCCCTTCCTTGGAAATACTCAAAAGGAGATTGGACAGACACCTGGCTGGGGTCATCTGACCCCAGCGCTCTTTCCTGCCCAGGGCAGGGGGTCGGACTCAATGATCAAACAGGTCCCTTCCAACCCTAATAACTATGAAACTATGTCCGAATCATCGAATCTCTCCAGATCAATTCAGAGTGTTCCAATTCGATTCAGAGAGATTAAAGGGTCTCCTGATTTGATTCAGATTCAGAGATTCAGCTGCCGAATTGGGCCAAATCTCTGCCAAATTGAATCAGCTAATGAAGCTTCGCACAGTCCTAATGACTTACATAAAGGACCACCCAGAAACTAGTTAGATCTCCCATCCTGTTCCTGCTTTAAAAGAGCTGTCTCTCTTTTCTCCGGCTTCTTGGTGTGTACAATAATGGATTGTTGAAATTTAAATATTTTAAATAGGATCATAAGATCACGACCCTTTTATATATGTCAGGAGATCATAGTTAAACCAATAGTACTCATTTGGAAAATGAGGCTACTAATTGGCCAAGTGCACTAGCTGAATTATAAAAGCACATTGTTAGTCTAAGTAATCAAATCACTTAAAAGTCCACTGTTACCATGTGATCTGATCAGAACAATGGGAATTCATAGTCCTCTTTGTGGATCTAGGAACTAGGAGCAAAAGGAAGCAAATAAAAAAATTAAATAAAAGTGCTAATCGTAATTGTGTAGAGAAACAATTAGGAAGAATTTGTAAATATAATATCCACTGCAAGCAGACAATAATTATAAATAGATCAATGTCAGAATGGTTAGAGGTATCAAGTGGGGTTCCACAGGGTATGCATTCTGTGTTGTTTATCTTCTTTATTGGTGATGTAGATTGCTAATAAAAGGAACAGAAAGCTTCACAAATTTGAAGATGGTACAAAATGAGGACAGACTGCAAACATTTTGAAGGATAGGAATAGAATTCAAAAGGAACTCGATAGACTAGAGACCAGGGCATTAGACATCAGAAGAAAATTGAGTGAAGAGAAAGTAAAAATGTGAGGTGTTACACCAAGGCAATGAGAGTCAAGTGCACAAATACAAAAGAGGAGATGATTGCCTAGGCAGGAAAACTACTGAGAAGCACTGAGTTCTAGAGCAGCAGATTCAACATGAACCAGCACCATGATGCAGTTGCTGAAAAAGCATGTGCAATTTTGGAGTGTATTAACAAGAATATTGTATGTTAGACAAGACAGGTGATAGTACCACTCTACTTAGTGCTAGTTAAGCCTCAGCAGAAGTACTGTGGGCAGTTCTGGGTTCTGCAGTTTAAGGATACAGAGAAACTAGAAAGGGTCCACAGGTGAATGACAAAGATAATCATAGAATCACAGAAATTTAGGGTTGGAAGGGACCTCATGAGGTCATCTAGTCCAGCCCCCAGCACAAAGCAGGACCATCCCCAGCTAGATCATCCCAGCCAAAGCTTTGTCTAGCCAGGTTTTGAAAACCTCCAAGGATGGAGCTTCCCTCACCTCTCTGGTTAACCTGGCTCCAGTGTACAGAAAAAAAAATTAGCCCAGCCATGGCCCTAAATTGAGACTTAAGATCACTTGCCCACACCCAGACTTAAATTACCAGCCTTTTTGTTCCCAGCTCACAACTCAAGCCCTTCAGCCACAGAAGAGGTCTAACATCCATAAAGTGGCTAAAATTCAGTGTATCTTAGGAAAGGTGAGAAAACTTGGTATGCTGGGGGAAAGGAGAGTAGGAGACCCATGATCGCAGCTTTCATATATTTGAGAAAATTCTATAAAGAAGGGGAAAAATAAAGTGTTCTCCCTTGCAGTAGAGGAAGACACAAAGCAAAGTTTTTACACTGAAGGAAAGCACATTCTGATTAAATCTCAGAAGAAAGTTACTTCCTGTCAGAACAGATGGGCAATAGAACATGCTGCTTACTACAGGCTTTCAAGAAGAGGCTGGTAAGGCATTCATGTGGGGTGGCATAGGAACAGCATGTCCTGCATTCATGCAGAGGCCTGAACTAGATGACCCTTGGGGCGCTAGTACACATGATGGGGGTTTAGTCCTCAGGGCTTTATTTTATGCCTCCTAAACTGAAAAGGTGGGGCACAGAATAAAACACTGAGCACTACTCCGTTTCAATTTTTCCACCCCAGTATGGTGAGAAGCCTGATCCTTTTTTTTTTTTTTTGTCAGAGCTGAAGCCTGCCTGCAGCTGGGAAGCAAGCTGCTGGAAGGCTGAGCAGTCCCCGAGCTGCAGGGGGCCCTGGTCCTTCCCTCTGCAGGGCTGCCTGAGCGGGCTTCTGCCTCAGCTCAGACTCCGCACCCAGCTGAATCCAACTCTTCCCTGACCCTGAGCAGCACCCAGCCTGCTAGCAGCCCACCCAGGTGGCCCCTGGGGGCACCACTACTGCAGAAGGACAGACTGGAGCGCCCTGCAGCTCAGGGGCAACTCACCGTCCCGTCCCGTCCCCCCCCAACTGCAGGAGAGATGAGCAGGTGCCTCTACCTCCACACACAAAAAAAAAAAAAAAATCAGGTTCCTCACTGTTTCTGCAGCCTCTTGCAGCCATCAGGATGTCTGGGGCTGCCCAGAAACAGGTTGGCTTGCCCCTGGGGCAGCATGGAAAGGTGACAGAAGGGTGGCTAGGTTTGCTGGTGGAAGTAACAGTGCATGGGGTGCAGGCTACTAGCTCATTGGGTCCTGCTGCAGCTTGGAGGCACCCAATCCAACATTTCCCTGAACCCGCCCAAGCTTCCAGTGCCTCATGCAACATCCCCAGCTTGCCCCAGGGGCAGCATAGGAAGGTGGCAGGAGGGTGGCTGGGTGTGCTGGCAGGGACAGTGCACAGGGTGCTAGAAGCCCAGGCTGGCTCAGTAAAGTGTTGGATCAGGTGCCTCCAAGCTGGGGCAGCACCTGGCCAGCAAGAAGCCCACCCAGGCTACCAGTGCCCCAGGCACCACCCCCGCCACATTCTCCAGCCACCAGCAAACCCAGCCACCCTCCTGCACTGGCCCAGGGGCAAGCCAGCCTGTTCCCAGGTAGACCCATGCATCCTGCCAGCCTCAGGAGCCTGCTGAAGGCAGAAGCAGTGAGAGGTCTGATCCTTTTTATTTTTGACAGAACTTACCCACCTGCCCTGTGGCAAGGGGGGTGAGCTGACTGCTGCATCATTGCAATTTGCAACATTGCTAACTAAACTACATAGTTTGCAATGATACAAACTCACTTAAAACCTCAAAAACTCTTACCATGTATAGTGTGATGCCATTAAACCACACAAAGTGATACCTTCATCACATGTACATGGTAATGGCATCATGTGTACAAATGCCCTTGATGCACCTTCCAATCATTTGACTCTGTGAGACTAAATAAAAAATGGAACTACCAAGATATATCTCCTTCAATAATTCTCTTGTGTATTGTTTTCTATCTCCATGCTTTCAAGACTGTAAGCTATTCAAGTCAAAGACCACGTTTTTCTGTTTTTGCACAGTGCCATGTAAACGAAAATGATCAGCCAAAAAAAATCTGTAGACTTTCTTCATTGCTTACCTTGCGTGAAATTGAAAGCTCCTACTCCATCAATAGTACCGGCAGCAAAGCTGTAGCCCAAGGCCGGTTTACATGTTTTAGCCTTAATAAAAGTATTATTAAAATTAGGTTATGTACTTTATCACCTCCCAGTCTAAAAATATAACAATTTTTCATTGAGAATTACTGAGAGCTCCTTAACTTTACCCAAGGAAGTTCATAGTACTTACTGTGTGTGTGGAATTGAACTGGACGGTGACGTCACTCATGTTTACCCACTGGTGAGCTGAACTTAGATTTCCTGTTATCTCTTGGGAAGCTGTTGCATACAGTTCCTAAAATATATATTGTATTTATTAAAATTACATACAACCTTCTGCAAATAATCCATTTATTGAAATATAGCAAATGGCATTTACAAATAGCTGCAAGGCAGAGAAATTATTTTGGTGAAGCCTCAGCTCCCTCCAGGGCAGCTAAAGGACTGATGGCTTCTAGGTAGAAGTAATGATGCACCTAAATCTAGGCAATGCCCTTATACTTGTGTAGTAGACTGCTGAGATGTAGTTCATAACCTGCTGAATCCTTGCTGCCCTGTCAAATATCACTTAGGGCATAAGAACAAGGTTCCTTACCCAGTCTCATCTTATGCCACTCTCTGCATGTCCCCTTTCTCTCTTTCAGAAGGATGGTTTCAGACAGTGTCCTTTGTGCATTTCTTCCATTTCACAACTAAAATGTACATTTTATTCTACAATTGGGAAAGATGAGCTGGACCAACTATACAGTTGTTTCAATAAAAGATATCACAGAAAAACCCTTGCATCTCATACATTTCCTGGACCACCACAACTACAAGAACATTCTAGCTCTACAATTTTATTCTATTGAAATGGCAGCTGATATTTTTGTTCTTTTGCTCTTTTATAATCTGTGTTGACAGTGTTCCTAATAGCACCATTAGTGAGTTAATGAATCTATCCTTTTCTGTAATTATAAGCAGCATCTTAATAGTTACATCCCCAAACTCACTTTATTCATCCATGTTGGCTAACCAAGTAGGGTTCTGCACAATACCCTATCTGAAAATAAATTATCTAGGCCGAGTACAGACGTTAGACTTATACTGGTATAAGTGATTGGAAACTGGTCTACAACCATAACTGAACAGAAGTTCAGCATATATAGACTGGTTTAAAAATGGGAGGACCCAATCTAAGATAAGCCTGGCTGGATTTGCTCCAAAATAATATCAGACTTAGTGATTTATATCAGACTGGTCTATGGAACTTCTGTACTAGATCCCTTAGTGACTCAAGTTAGGTTGCAGTCCCTCAGCATCCCAGGCTGTTTTGTAGGCCCATGCTAACCTCCACCTTTCACAGGGTGGCATGCTAGCCTCAGCCTGTGCTCTTCTGCTCTGGCTTTCACAGAAACAGCTACAGACACAAGGTGGGGCTGCATTGGCTATCAGCAGTGGCCAGGTAGCAGGGTGGGGCCAGCCTCAGCCCAAGCCAGCACAGTTGGGGGTGGGCTTGCACAGTGGGGTCCTCTGCTCCCCTCTCTACTGCCAGGCCTGCTTGACTGCCAGTGTGGCCCCCAGCACCACCTCCTGTGTGTAGCTGTCAGCTGGGCTGGGCAGCAGAGGCCCTGACATGCAGTGCCCCCCTCCTCCCCAGGTTGGCTGGCTCAGGTCTGGAGAGGCCAGGGCTCGGTCCCCATGGCAGGGACCTACTCTCCCTCCCCCACTCCACAGCTGCCAGCCTGCTGCTGGTGGGGGGGGGGGAC
Organism: Gavialis gangeticus; assembly: GCF_001723915.1. NCBI lineage: Eukaryota > Metazoa > Chordata > Crocodylia > Gavialidae > Gavialis > Gavialis gangeticus. The sequence continues at coordinate 1,601,051 of NW_017729003.1, read as the reverse complement.
AAGGGGAGGCTGGGGAGAGGTGCCACACTGGCCAATCTGGGGTGGCCAGCTGCTCAGCTGGGCTCAGCATTCCCTGGCAGTTTGCTGAGTACCCCCAACCTGCTGACCTTGGCCAGTGCAGGCAGCCTGCATGCCTCACCCACCAAAGGGTGAAAATCTCTTCTGTTTGCTTTTGGCCTAACCTCAGGCTCTTAGACTAAAGCATGAAACTCAGTTTGCTTCTGCCTCAGGCTTGGATTTTCTGCTACTTCCATAGTATGACCTATATTTATAAATAAGTTACCCTGAGACATAACCTTGCTGCTTTTTCTTAGTTACAGGAACTGCCTCATTTTCCATTCATGAGCATATAACTATAGCACCTACAGCTGTTGCTTAAACAGAGGAATAATATTGGGAAAGAATTGAATATATTTATATATTGATTTAATACCATTTAGCATCTGGAACAAGGAACAGAACCAATGAGCACCATTTGTCCAGCTGCTTTTCTGGAGATCAGCAGCAGACTAAGGGCCTACTTACATGTTAATTTTAGGCAGCTCCTAAAGCTCTGAACCTGGGGATTGTCTGCACATTAATATCTTTAAGTGGCAGCTCAGTGTTATGCTACTCCAGGGCAGGAGCCACATAAGCCAGCTCCTGTTCTGCATAACCCAGGCACTCCACACAGATGTGCTGCTGAAGTTAAAGGTGTGACCACAAGCTAGCACTAAACTGATGGGCATTTGTGTGGTTCACAGTATAACATATAAGAATGCCCTACATTTTCAGTAACTTCTAAATTCCAAAATAGTCATCAGCTTTGGTGTTCAAAAGCAAATCAGGCCTAGAACTTCATATAGGGTTTAGTGAAAAATTATACACAATGAAAGATGTTGGACACTGAATTAATTGTTTATGTATCTAAAATCTTGTGAATCTAGTTTCTAAAGCTAATAGCAAAAAGAAAGTCTCAAGTTAAGGAAAAACAGATGTCTCTATCAGGCTGTAGTCAAGGCACCTTTGTTTCTGTCCTTTTAACACCACTCTGGATCATTGTCTTCCTTGTACTTGCTTGCAAATACCTTGCCCAAATGGATAGCCTCTTCACTAGATATATAATTCTAATTTGTTCATTAGCTGTTCACAACCAAAAGATAGCACCGTATTTACTCAGTTCCAAGACAAGGTTTTTTCCCCATTCATCATGGGGAAAACAAAATCTTGTCTTAGAATTGAATATTGAACCATGCCAGCTGGGAATTGGAAACTGGGAGAAGCAGCTGTGCGGGGAGCCCAGCTGGGCGAGAGGCAGCATAAGTAGTGTGCAGATTCCTGCTTCCAGAAATTTCTCCCTGCCCGGCTCCCCTCCCTTATCTCCCTTGCTGGCACAGAGCTGGACAGGGAAGGGGAAATCAGAGTGCTGCTGCTGAGGTCTCCAGCCAGCCAGGCTCCCTGCACAGGGGCTCCCCCAGAGCTCCCAGACAGAGTGGTCGTGACTCTCAGATGTTACAGGCACAGAAGAGCTCCAAACTGGGCCTGCCCCATGCTGAGGGGAACAGCTGTGGCAGTGGACAAATTCCTCCTTCCAGCCTGCTCGCAGCCTGAGCAGAGATGGGGATGGGGAGCCAGGCAGGAAAGGAAGACCTTGTAGCCCTCCCACTCAGCTCTGGGCCTCCCCCACCCCCGTTGTGTCCAGATCAGCGCAGAAAACAGTATAAGGGGGAGAAGGCAGGCAGGGGTAGGTAGGAAGCAAGTGATGGGGGCAGGCAATGGGGAGGGGTGAGTGGGTGGGGGCAGGTACTAGGGGGCAAGGGTCACCTCCCTGCCACCTGTCACCCCACCCTTGCTTTCCCCAGGATCTCCCCCACTGTCCCAACTCCTACTTTCCCCCCTGACTTCCTTCCTCTGCTTTCCCCCTGCAGCTGCTTTCCTGCTGCAGCAGGGGGAAAGAGAGGATGACAAAGTTAAGACAGCCATCCAATGATTAGATTCTAGACATGGAAAATTATAACAAATTTATAATGTTATATGTTTAGAATCTAGTTATTGAGTGTGGAGAGTCATCTTGGATTTGGGTAAATATGGTGTTTTCTTCTTTTTGATGCACTTTTTAATCTTTCAGCAACTAGTAATTTTCTGAAGTACATATATAGAAATACTATGTATGACGTAATAGAAGTTACACAGATTTGGTAACATTGTACAAAGTACAATTTGCTATGTCATAGGTATACAGAAACGGAACAGGAATACCACCCATAATATTAACATGTTGAAGATTATTTCTCTCTAAATGAATCTCATGCAGGTTCCACTGAACTAGAACAGTATCTTCTGACCTATAAATCACTGTCATTTTAGAGCACTTTTATTGTAAACACTGAAAATAGCAATTAAAAAGAAAACTGCTATAATCAAGCCTGCTCTTGTTGCTAATTTATTGGATCTGCTCCAGTTCCTACAAGCTGCTACCCCTGAATTGCTGAGAGAAATAGTATTGCATTTGCTGCCTTTGACAAAATACTGAGCCAGTGAAGGACTGCTCCTATACTCCAGTGGGTTTTAGAAGTTAGAAAGGCTTTTACAAAATAACCACAAAATTGTCACAGCTTTTCTGTGGTGTGGGTGTCCTCCACATTTTACAGACATTTATAGAATCAAAAGCCAAAATTTTCAAACTCTGCGGCCTAATATTAGGCTACTAAATGAAAGGCAACTCAAAAGTTTTATCTATCTTTTTCCTGACTACATAAAGGTGGATTTAGATGCATAGTTATGTATACTATCTTGACTTGGTATAGGTATACTATCTGGACTTGAATATTTTGAGAATGTCTAACAAAGATGATTTTCAGTAACTCACTAAAGAAATTTTGATTTTGCAATTACTGCATTTAAATACAAATTGAAAAAATAAAGGTCTAACCTAACTCACCTTTGCTTTCAAATAGATATTTTGCCCTATAATTTTTGTACTGTCGAACATATCAGTGCCAGGACCCACAGCCATGCACATTTTGGCCTGTTAAGAACAAAAATTAAGTGCAAATAATTAAGTGCAAATTAAAAACATTAATACATAAGACATCCTAGTAGCAGTATGAGGTGCTTATTTTGGAGCAAATTAAAATACAAATCAGCTTCATTATTATTATGAAGAAATATTTACTTTCAATAAACAATCTATAATCCAGGCAGCAAAAACCTTACCACTGATGTGCTATGGTAAGGCACATATTTTCTGTAGCATGCTAGTGCTAAATGTCATGGAAATTCTCAGCAAGTGCATTAAGTTCCAAAACGGAAGATTCTGAATTCAGTACAATTTTTTTTGCATCATTAGCTATGAGGTGATATTGAATTCATTTTATGCTGGGCTAAAATTTTCTGTGGAGTTTGTACAGACCATGCAATTACTTATTAAACATTTCAGTTTACATCCATTTACCATCCAATGCCTTTGACACAATATGTAGTCTCTCTCTCAGTGGAAAAACATGCTACAGGAGTGTCGCAGAGCACCTCGGTGCTCTGCTTCTATAAAGAGGGGAGGTGTGTAGCAGGGCACTGAGGTGCCTGCTACCTATGGAGCAATAAGTAAGGAGCCCAGCTGCTGGTTGCCAGGGCAACCAGTAGAAGTCAGCTGACAGGAAGGGGCAGGGCCTGGCCCCTATGTCATTCCCAGGCTGAGGCCAGGCAGGCAGTTCCCTGCTAGCAGTCGTAGAGGAAGGAGCTCTGCCAGACTGACCAAAGAGGAGAGGCTAGACCACAGGTATAGCTGTGAGACTGGGGGAAGGATAGAGCACCCCTGATGTGGCGGGACTAAGATAGCCAAGCAGCTTGAATTTATATTGTAGCCAAGAGGCTTGAGTTTCTGTTTGCTGTTTACAACCGGTGGTTTGGGCGAGGCTATTAGGGGTTGGAGGAGGCCTCATTGGGGACCCACGGTAGTGTGAGGACCCTGGTGCCAGAGAGGGTGCAGCATTTGGGGTGCACTGACCCCGGCCCCAAGAGAAGAGGAGTGGAAAGTTGGAGGCCAGGTAGGGCCAAGGCTGCCTGAGTCTTGCAAGGGGGTTCGAGACCCCAAAGAGGAGAACTGGGGCCAGGCACTGCTACAGCCACCTCAGCCCACCTGAGAGAGACAAGCCCCAGAGCCATGGGGGCAGCGAGACAAGCCCCAACAACATCCAGTACATCAGTGAGGCTTGGGGCGTGGTACATGGGTGGTTGGAGCCATGCTTGGCCCATAAGGCTGCGCTGCATGGAAACCCCATTATAAGAACAGAACACGTGACAGCAGGAGAAAACCGTGTCCAAGAGGACAAAAGGCAGCCTCCCTTTAATACTTAAGATCAAGACGTGGTGGGTGAAATTTGAGGGTGCTTAAAGTAAACTTGGCACAGTAGGGGCGCTAGAGGAGATCACGGCCACCCCTAGGACCCATCTCCATGGCAGGGAGGAAGTGGCTGCCCTAACAAGACTTCTTAACCCATGGACTCTAGATATAAGTAACAAGTCCAGGACAAAGTGTTCCCTTGCATCTAATTTCTTCAGGGGAAACTAAGATCTGTGCCTATATTTGCAAGTCTTTCGTTATACTTCACCTTTAAGAAAATATATTTAGATCAAATAACATATACTTACCCCACCTACAGGGCAGTAACTTTGGGGGTTATCACAAGACTCTCCTGTGTTTATGCAGTGTGGGCCCTTGGTATTAGGTGACACATCTCCCAGGTTAGATGATGCAAAGGCTGCTACAAAGGAACCCTGATGAAAATGCAAACACAGGTGATTGCCTCTCAGCCTTTTGCAGTGATTAGCATCAATGTACAGATATGACATATCAGATATTTTAATAAAAACCTGTTGATGTAACAGAAAGATGTGAAATAAATACCCATGTAATAAAAATATATTTGTTTGCAATTTCTCAGTTTGTCTAAAAGAAGGTATCATTTTGGAACCAAGAGTTCTAAATTTTGTATGTAATATCCTGCTCTTGATACGTCCCACAGGACCACGGGCATACAACTGGTAGCAACAGAACAGAGAAATTCTCTGAAGTGACTAATGACAATGGTTGCCAGGTTTTGAGGTGCCACATGAAAGGGATGGTCAGAACAGACTGGGCACAAGCTTTCAAATCAAGCTTCTCCAAAACTGTTAATGCTCAATAATGTAACTAGTCACTCTTGAAAATGTAGTCAGAGGTTTTTGCTTTGGGATTCTTTAATTATAACATTTTAACTAAACTTTAACATCAATGCTTTGGATGTACATAGTAATCCTTGGCCTGAGGATCTCAGAGCCTTTTTAATCTTTCACATCTCAGAACAATTTAGCTGTAGGTGAGAACTGTTATTGTTCCTCAACTGCTATTCCCTTTTTATAAGGAAGTTAAGGATCTGACTCAGCATCATGCAGTAAATTAAGTTACTTCTATGGGCAAACTAACCATCTCTGGCAGTGGGACCTTCAAACACACTCTGATGCTCAACGTGGATGTCTCCTAGACTGAAAGCAGCATAGCCTGCTTTTGTAGCATGCTAACTAGCGGTGCTGAGTGACCGTTCCAATTAGCTTGCCCCATCCGCCTAAATAGATGCGACTACACTGCTTCCACTTGAAAAGGAACCTACCAAAAGCTGCATGGCACACTCCTGAACACTGCCATGAAGAGTAAGTTTACTGTGTAGACATGGCCTTGTGGCAGGTGCAGGAATAAAAACCAGGTTTCTTGACTTTCAGGTGCAGTCAAACCCCACTCCTTTTTTCTATGTTCTAATAAAGAAATTTTGACCTGAAATTTAAGTAGCAGACTATTGCTTCAGTGATATTCCCTGACTCATACTAAATGTTCCAGCTAGCGCTCCTATTTTCTCTCTTTTTACCCTCTCTTATTCCCTGTTTCGAATACCCAATCATAGGTATTAAATACTAGCAAACATTACTCCTCCTTTTGCATGACTTTCCCACTTCACCTATTTTTCACTTCGGTTTCTATTGGCTGCTCAGTAACTAAAAGCACTCTAAGTTCATGCAATTTATGGGAACCACTGAACACTGCACATGATTGCTTAAATTAGCATTAAAGTAACAAGTAAAATGTGTAAATCAAGGATGGATCAATGCACCTATATAGTGTGTTCTTTTCTCATACACCATGCTCTTATCTTTCATTTCAGAGGGCATACCTCTCACCACTCCTATACTGTCAACTATTTAGCCATGACTTCAAACATGCTCAGCAGTCTAAGTAGCTCTAAATCTAAACCAAGGTATGTAGGTCTGAATCGATGCTGGGTCTGAGTCTTCAAAAACTTGCCACATTTTTAACATCCATGCATATGTGTATTCCCACTGAAGTTAACAAGATGACTCATTGGTTGCAGGACTGAGGATTTTTTTTTTTATAAAAGCTTTTATAAATTGAGCATTAAAAGTGCTTCTATGGACACACTAATAAACTTCATTATTTAATTTCCAACCCATCATGAGTTTAAAATTTGGACTCCATTTAACAATATGAGGCTCCCTTTCCAGTTCAGATAGGATAGTATTAGAAGGGTTAAAAAAAATTCTGCTAGGTAAAAAAAAAATCAGTTTAAATAGAAGATGTAAATAACGCAGCCACTTTTGTCAGTTTTGTTTTTGTTTATCTATTTGGACAAAATAGTTTGAAAGATTTGTGACCACTTACTCGTCACATTTAAATGTCAATGGAAATACTTTTTTGGTTTTTTTTAAAAAGAATAACGTGGACCTTCAGGTTTTGAAATCCAAACACTGGACATTCCCAAGAATGTACACAAATCAGAAATAGATCTGGAGGGAAAATGAGTATAAAACCCAGGACCTGATCCTACAAATATTTATCCATATGCTTAGTTTTATGCCTGTGTGTAGTTTCCATTGGAACAAATATACTTTGGAAAACTGAGTATGTTTAAAGTTAGAACAAATTTTGAATCTAATCATATTAAAATCTATTCTATGTTGAAGTGCTGCTAATTACAATTTTGGAAAGCAAATATACAGCTGCTGCCTTGCAGGGTCTCCTTTCTATTATTAGAAAAAGCAGTTGCCTTGTAATTTTTCTTCCCTATAATTAGAAGGAATAAATGATAACGTGACTGATGAATCTGTACTGTGTAGCTGCTGCATTTATTCCGCTGCCTGGGATCACTGTTTGAATGAGGCTGCTTCTATCCATAAAAGATATTTTGTTGACTCTTAAATTTTATATTCTCTCCCAGGCCTTGGGGTAGCCATAAAACATTCCAACCTCTCCGGGAAGCAGTCCTTTGTTCTTCTCTTGTTCAAACAGGTAAGATGCGTACCCCATGTTGTCACCATTTACAAGATGATTTGTGTTGTTCATGCTGACTGGGTGAACAGCAAACCAGCTAAAAAATAACCAGAAATCAAATATTAACGCAATTCAATAAATACATTCAACGTATATTATAGCTGATTTATTAATGCCTTTCTTATTGGGGTGGGAAACGGGAAAGGGAGAGACAGTGATAGTAATCTAGAGCTAGATAAATAAATGCAGAGTTCTCCCCATCTCTCATTTCTCTCTCCTCCTCTACCTGAATGCAAACATCTGGTCCAAATTTCCCTTAGCTACTGCCAGCTGAGTCATGCTCAAAACCATTTGGAGAACTCTATTATCTCCCTGCTGACAAAGATTACCCAAATTCATGGGACTATGAGAACTGCTGTGGCTGGCCCAAAGTAAGAAGAATGCAGAGTCTGCTGCTTAAGAAGAGAGGAGGGTCATAGAGCCTCAGGACCAGGAAATTATCTCACCAGGACCCTGAACTGCACCTGAGGGTGTGGACTTTGAGACACTGATAACTAAACTAATCTATGCTCCACCAGTAATAACTCTATCATAAAATACCCTAATGACAGGACAAACTTAGGTTTGTTGCTTCAACTTGAACATTCTCACCTGAAACGAGTCAGTTTCTCTCTTTTTCTCTGTTTCTCTCATTTCTATAGCAGATGTTATTAGCTATTGCCTGATACAATGACAGGCTAAATGCCTAATCCAAAGCTCACTGGAGTCAGTGAGAGCCATTCTACTGTCTTCAATGGACTTTGGCTCAGACTTAACTGAATAGGTAACTTGCATATTGCACTATTTACATGCAACTACTTCCATCATTTTCCTGTTAGAGCTTAAAGTATTTTAGCTTCATTCATAGCTTGACCCCAAATTCACCAGAACAAATTAGCTCACCCGTGCTTAAAATCAGGTTGGCCTCTTGTATTAATTTGTGCCTTTAGCTACTAATGTACACATATTCACTGCATATTAGAGACTGTGCATGTTTATTCCTGCAGTTTCAGTCTTTTCCCCCTTAAATTTAAAGCATGTGCTCATCTTTAAAACCTGCTTACATGCCAAGATTTAGGACTATTCCCACAAAAGAAAGGTGGTTAATAAAAGGGAAAATGTGTTCTCTTCAGACTACCTATTTCTATGTGGCCAAAGAAATTTTGCTCCAACAGCAACAACAAAAACACCCTTTATAGCAAGAAACACCTGGGGAAATGCTAACCCCCAAACAAAAAGCAAGGAGAATTATCAAGCAGGAGTTTGTAGGCAAACTTTTTTGCAACTGTCATCAATTGGCACCAGCCTCAATTAGTTAAGATGTAGACCTTAAAAATTAACATCTTTTATAAATAGGTCCTTGTGATGGTTAATGTACAAAGTTGTGTGATGGCTCCTTGTGACATGACATGAATTTATAGAAGATCTTGTAGAACAGCTGTACTTCTTCCACACTGAATACTGTCTATGAAACACCACCATACTCCCATATAGCCCTCTTTAAAAATGGAGTATAGAGCATAAACCAATGTATAATAATCTCCCTGTACAATAAAGTTTCAGGTTCCCCATAGCGGAGCTGAACCCTAATCAATTTTTTGTATCTTGAGTTCAATGTCAAAGTTCAAATGTTGGCAAAATCACTGCAAGTTTATTCATTTGCCTGGCCCGGAGGCCAGACCTTTGTGCAATGCAGTTCAGCTTCAAATCTCTAAACAGAAAAATATGCCATTAATATGAAACATTAGACACAGCAACTCACCACATAAGGTCAGGTCACTAGTAAGAAAATGACATGTTTTACATGAAATCCAAAGCATTTTATAAAACAGGATAGTAGAAGGGAGATTTTTATGACTTATTTTAGATCCCTTTCATGGGGGGAAAGAGGGGGCAGTGTGCCCCTCAGCTAGGGGAGATTCCCCTAGTGAAGGTACAATGGAAGACATTGGTCAGGATGCTTTCCAAAGACTCCCTTACCAGTCATATACAGTGCAGAAGTGTAGTAGAGGAAGGGTCTAGGTATATGATGGTGTGGAGATTGTGGTGGGGGATGCTGAAGCCCACAGGAAAGACTGGAGGAACATAAAGGTAATTTAAAGCTTGATATTAGATTCACTCCCTTGTCCTAAAGTTTGCATTTTAATGAAGGAAAAGGGGGTAAATGTTATTAATGGTTAAAAAATGAAAAATAATGAAATATAAAAGGCATCTTTTGGGATGAAACTACAAGGGCTTGTGGGGAATGTAGGACTCAGTACCTAATAAAGCCTAGCTCCTGTCCACTCACATCAACCATCTTCAGTATCACCATTTCTTTGTCTGTATTTGATGAATACCTAGATGAGAAAACAGAGAAGCCAATCTCACACTTTGTAAAAAGAGACATTAAATCTGTAATATGGCAAAAAATGAAAATGAAGACACATTACCAGGTTCTTACTGCTATGTTTAAGGAAAGTCATAGTGAATAGCTACTAAAGTCAGTGAGAAATCCACCGGTTGATCTTACACAGCGCTTGTATGTGTTCTGAGGAACTCTAACTCTAACTCTCATTTTGCTAATATTTTCAACTAATTGTTTTACACGACAGCTGCTGAGGTAGCTTTTTAGTCCTGACAGAGTCTGATGCATTTTTAATTTATACCAATCACTGTGGTGTTTAATGAGAAATAGGTAATAACTGAGAATACTACCCCTTTGTACTTGTGGCACAAATGGAATGGGGATCTGCAAAGATGACTTTCAGGTTACTCTCTGCAACCTATATTCTGAAAAGTTTGTGTTGCAGAGGCTTATATCCTGCATATCTATGCACCCTGTAGCCTGAAGAAAGCAGAGAATAGATGCAGTGTTTTATGCCCTGACCCTGTACCTAAATCTTGACACATTTGTTTCAGTTCCAGCCTATGAGTCAGTCTGATTTAGAGGCCAGCCAGGACAGGCCCCTTCAGAGTGTGTAATTCTCTGAGGGTTATTTCTGCATCATTTAAAATCACTTCATGATAAAGGAGAGTAATAAAAGAGTTTCTGCATAATAGAGAATCAGGTTCATGAAATCTGCTTGTGTCTCTCATTTGGCAGCAACAGCACTCATATGTTTCTTTTAAACACAAGAATGTTCCAAAGGGAAGAAAGTCAACCTATACCTTGCAATGTATCATTTCATTCCAAAAAGCCAGCTGGGGTAGATCATTTCCTGGACAAACATTATCAGAAATAATATGGCACACTAGGGCTGTGCAAAATGGGACCTATTCGATTCTGATTTGGCCCGAATCAGGGACAGCGATTCGATCCATTAATTCAGATCACTGTCCCTTATTCGATTTGGCCAAATCTGAATCTGACGATTTGATGCTGATTCGGCAAATCAGTGATTCAGGCACAGGCACAGCTTTAAATGTTTTTTCTACATACCTTGAGGTAGAAGCACGGCTTATGATTGCTGCGGTGCTGGGGCAGATGCAGCATCCCACAGCACCACAGGGGGGCCCTCAAGCGTGCTCAGCAGCAAACCCAGAAGTGGACCAGAAGTACTTCCATTCCACTTCTGGGTCTGCCGGGAAGTACGCTGGGGGGGCCCCTGGCCTGGCAATCGGCCTCAGAGGGACCCCGGGTGCCCCTCCAGACCCAGGAGGCACCAGTCGCTGAGCTAGAGGAGTATGGGGGGCCCCCAGCACACTCCCTGGTGGATCAGGAAGTGGAGCGGAAGTGCTTCTGGTCCACTTCCAGGTCTGCTGCTGAGCGTGTTGGGTACCTCTGCTACCTAGAGATATGTAGAAAAAACATTTAAAGCTGTCTCTATGTCCAAATGGCCAAAAACTGTCCAAATCAATTCAGAGAGATTAAAGGGTCCTATGATTCAATTCAGATTTGGAGATTTGGCCACCAAATTGAGCTGAATCTTGGCCAATCGAATCACAGACCAAAACTTTGCACAGCCATATGGCACACCTGCCCAAGGACACAGCAGGAAAATGAGACACTAAGCACCTTGGTGAACTGGTTGCCATAAAACAACCAAAATAGCCCTTAGTACAAGGCCCTGACTTAGGGCCCTTTATGCCTGAGAATCTAAGAAATGTAGTTCCCCAGTACTATGATCCTGGAATAATTTCATGGCAATTGTTCATGTTTGTTATTAAGATCTATAATTTTTCCCTTCTTTACCTGCGTATTTCAAGTGGTGGGTTCTGAAGATAAGAGTAAGGACTTCTGTTGATCTGGCTGTTTTCTACTAAGCCTTTATTGATAAAAATCCTTCCTCTCCTCATATTCTGGTGTGCTATATCAATGCTCTGAAAATAAGAACAGCAAGAAACCCAGTGCAGTAACAGCATATAAAGAAGCAAATATCCTTTTACAGCAAACATAAGGAGTCCAGACATGGAACAGTGAATAATTACACCTAGATGATCTGAAAACTGCTGCACTTGTATTAAAATACTATGTACTATAAATTTTTAGCAATTAGAACTTATGTCAGTCAAAATAATTAGTATTTTCAATTTATATTAAATCATCATTCTAAAGAAATGCTTTAGCATTTTGTGTGGTGAGTTGACATAGCCTATAAATAGCTATATAAAATATTTTAAGAAACAAGCTGATGGTATGAAAAAACATTAAAAACTAATAACCCAGTGAGAGATCTGAGCATGGAGTAAAAAGCAAAAAATAATACACAGTTTTTCCTTCTTCACCCACTACTTTCTCATTTTAACTGAGAAAATTAACTTTTAACACCTACCTTGACAATGCCATTGACGATGGCTTTAAGGGATGGCTCGATAAACCCCTTGCCAGTTATCATAAAAAGTGTGAATTGGAAGTACCCAGCAGGCCCTGAATGGGTGTGAGTGCCACTCAATACAACATTGTCTTGTCTGTATAGATCCCCATATTTACTCTTCAGTTGACTGAGTACCTGAGGAGAAGATGACAGTTATTCCAGGCTAATTTTCTAACATCTGAGAAGGTAAAGGATTTGCTAGTCCTTGCACTGAAGCAGTAATCCTGGATTTATATTTATTTTTATAGTAGTATCAAAATACATTTTCCCAAACAGGAAAAAATCCTTTAATCTTCCCCATCCCCGAAATACCCACATGTCCATGATAGAACAATAGAAAAAGTATCCCTTTATTTAGCTACAACCCCTTCATGATGTTAAATCTGGCAAATAAAAGCTGCTGTGATTTTTTTTTTTACAGCCAATCTCATATACTAAAGGGCTTAGTCTGTCTGTCTGTTCATCCATAATGCTCTTGGAGCACAATGATTGGTTAGTGAAATAAGCAGAATGTGAAGCGCTGCCATGATGGCGAAGCAGAGGGGACAGAGTGGTGCTAGC
>NW_017729003.1:1583297-1588238 GCF_001723915.1 Gavialis gangeticus | reverse complement strand
GGCTAGCAGCGTTGGAGGTGGCACGGGGTACTGGCAGAGGGGGATGGAGGTGATGGTAAGACAAGCTTCCTCCCCACTCCTAGGAGGTGGCGGCAGTGCAGGGTGGTGGGTGGCAGCTTTCCATCCCCACCTGCCCGCCCCCCCACCCCATTATGCTTGATGAGCAATTTGCTAGTCTGTAATAATACAGATTTATAATAAACGTATTCTGTCTGTCCAGAGAACTCTGGTCATCCCAGCAGCCAATCGCATTGTTTACTGAAACAACCAATCAGAGTGCTCTGGACAGACAGAGTAAGCGTGTTATTGTAGATCCTGAGGCATTTCAAACAGATATGCAGGCAAGTCAGAGCTAGAATGAAGCACCGTGGAGTGGGCAGGCTCTGCTGAAGGACGGGGATAGTAGTGAGGGACCCAGTCCCCCCCCCAGAGCCTTCCTGCCTCTCCTGCAGCTGGGGGGTGAGCTGCCAGTGGGCCCTGAGCTGCAGGGGACCCTGGTGCTTCCCTCCACAGCAGCAGCATGCCCCAAAACCACCCAGGCAGAGTGCCAGTAGGTGGGTGCTACCCAGGGGAGAAAAGCACCAGGGTCTCCTGCAGCTCAGGAGCTGTGCAACGCCACTGTTACTGTATTCAGACAAAGGATAACTAAAAATCCTGTATTTTAAGAAATACTTTTGCAATAAAAGTTTAATTGCAAATGTTTTGTGGGTTTCAACTAGTATTGCTTATTTTCAGAAGGAATATGAGAAATCACTCTGGGATTTGCCACCTTTTATTCTCCTTCCTTCTGGAATTCCTTATTTTCTGCCATTCTCTGCAGTTCAGTCTTATAAAGATTTTTGAAAAGCAGCTTAATTGCTATTTACAAGCCAGCAGTAGCACTTTGGCTACTAAGAACACACTGGAGGCAAGAAAGCACCCAGTGTCACTAGGACCTGACCAGAATACTGGGGGCATGATACTGGATGTTTTTGCTTTTGACTGGAACCAGGCTGTGATATCAGAACCTACTCTGAAACAGCAGCTATAAGCCATGTGTTGTAATTTATCAGAGCAGAAAGCAATTAAATAGATCTTTCCTTTAAAAACATTTCTAAAGAAATTTTCAGAACTTTTTACATCTTCTAAGAACATTACTAATATCATAAAATCCAATATTATGGATGATTCAAGTCAGACATGCTTTTGTGATAAGATTTCCAGTAATGCAAGCATAAAAGAAGCTCACCCTTGGACACCAAGGAATTTTCAGCTGCGTGCACATCTTTTTGTGTCTGTTCAGCAATATGGCCACAAGGCCATTAAAGTAAGTGCTACCATTATTATTACTGAAAAACATCATTGAGTGAATTAAACAAAAGACAGAGTTTATTTACATACCTCTAATCTAAGTCTTTGGGATACCATCCCTATGTCAGCACTAACAAACACCACTCTTTTGGAATTATCAGGCTCGGCCACAATGAAAGCTCGACTGTACAGTCGTGACAGGATCCCACCAGCCAGCTGGTCAGGACTGGCATAACCCATCTAGAGAGAAACACAGTGCCAAGTCAATTTTGCCTGGCTTAATTATTGATATATTTTTAATTGTAGAAATTTCTCCTAGCAAAATTACCATAAGGTCCATAAATAATACCTTAACCTGTCACCTTATCGTAGAAGAAAATCAGGTTGGTTAGGCATGACTTGCTCTTGGTGAATTCATGCTGGCTCTTCCTGATGGCACTGCTCTCCTCTATGTGCTTCATAGTAGATTCTTTGAGGGCCTGTTCCATGACCTTTCCAGGTATCAAGGTCAAGCTAACTGGTCTGTAGTTCTCCATATCCTCCTTCCCTCTCACCCCCCCCCTTTTTTTTTTTTTAAAAATGGGCACTATGTTTGCCTTTTTTCAGTGATCTGGGATCTCACTAAACCTACACAAGTTCTCAAAGAGGATAGCCAATGTCTCCAAAATTACCTCTGCCAATTCTTGCAGTACCCTAGGGTGCCTCCCATCTGGCCCTGCCAACTTGAAAGCATCTAGCTTGTCTAAATAATACTGTTCTGCTCAAGGCTGTCTTTCTCCTTCCCCCATCTTTGTTGCCAGCTGCATTCATCATCTGGTAATTGTCCTTATTAGTGAAAACTGAAGTAAAAAGCCTTCTGTAAATCATCCACAACTAGATTGCCCTCTGCATTCCCTAACGAGCCTATGGTTTCCTTTTACATTTGACATACTTGTAGAATTGGTTTTATTGCCATTTATGTCCCTTGCCAGCTGTATCTCAGATTATGCCTTGGCCTTCCTAATTTTCTCCCCCAATGCCTGTGAGATACTCTTATACTCTTTCCCTAGTACTAAGACCAAGTTTCCAGGTCTTGTAGGATTCCTTTTTGAGTTTCATCTCATTAAAGAGATTGCTGTTTACTCAGACTGGTCTCTTGTTGCACTTCTGTTCTTCAGTCACATCAGGATAAGAAGGCCTCTTTAAAATACAGACTACATTCCTGGACTTCTCTTTGTCTTTGAGTTGCCTCCTATGGGATCCTGCCCACCAGTTCCCTAGATTTGTTAAACTCTGCTTTTCTGAAGTTTGTTTTTCTGTCCTTATTCTCCTTTCTTTCACCCCTTATGATCTTGAATTCTATCATTCCATGGGCACTGGAACTCTAGTTACTGGTGCTTTCCACCATCACATTCTCAACCAATTCCTCCCTGTTTGTGAGCAGTAAGTCAAGAAGTGCTCCTCTCTAGTTGGCCTCTCCATCATCTGTATCAAAAAGTTATCCCCAACATACTCTAGGAATTTGCTGGACTGCTTGTGCACTGCTTTTTAGAAGAAAAAGAAAATTCTCTCATTGGTTTTATTGTTTTCTGTCCAGTGAACACTGATGATTTAATACTTGGTGATTTGGAACATAAATGCAGCTGTGGCTGCTAGATGAAAAAAATTATCAACTGAGGCAATTCTTCTGAAGAACAGTTAATTAAGATAGTCATTGTGTTCAGGAGTTATACACTGGAATTAAGGCAGTCTTTCCCCACACAATATAAGGAGATCCATTTGTAAATTCAAATAAGTAGCCTTGTTGGATAACTGTGTTTCTAATCCCTGGGATTTAAAAGAATACATACCAAAGGGATTTCTGCAATAGGCCCGGTGCAATCAGCCCGGCCAACCCCAATTAAGTAGTTCTTAGAGGCAACAGTTGAAGGATGTTGAGTTGATGTGAAGTTGTAACCCGGGCTAGATGTGGATGTTGACACTAAATGATTGAACATAACAAAAATCAAACACTTGTTTTTACTTTACACAATTTAGCAAGAAGGAATTTATTTATCATGCAAGTCTTCCAGTATATTTATAACTGAAGTACAAAATGAGTAGCTCCAAACAAATAGATACATATATTTTATAAACACTACAGGAAGCTCATTTTGATATCAGGTTCAAAGATGGTACATCTCATAGCCATGTTTGACCGAACATCCTATGGAGTGTGTAGAACTGCAGATCCTTGCCATTGGAACAAGAAATGATGGCACCACAAATAGGATGACAGGAGTTAACAATATGCCAGCCTCTGAACCTCCTTCAATATTTGGATAACACCAGTGTAGTTCAATACCACAAAAAATATTTATGTTGAGTTCCTGAGAGAGGCAGCACTAGTCCACAGGGGTTCCCCCAGTAACCAGTTTGTTTGTTTTTTAACTGTATGTTGTGCATAGCTTTCCATACCTGTGTATATAGACCAGTCCAACTCATGAGCCATGGTGAAATACTGTATTTTTAAAAATACTTCTTCATAATGCCTAACTTCTAAACTTTTCTCTTGGTAGCTTATATGCAGCTGTGCCTTGTCAGGGTTTCGGGGTATGCTGCTGCTGTGGAGGAAAGCACCAGGGTCCCCTGCATCTCAGGGCCCACTGGCAGCTCACCCCCCAGCTGCAGGAGAGGCAGGAAGGCTCTGGGGGGAGGGGGAGACTAGGCCCCTCACCACTATCCCCCCCCCTCTGGCATACCAAAACAGAGAAGTTAAAATTAAAAGCTGGGGTGGGGGGGACTACTACACTGACTACTATTCAATTTGACACTTACCTCTACAACAAGCAAATGGGAAACTAAATAGTTCTAGACATGATCATTCTCTGTCTAACCTATATTTTAAAACTCCCAAAGATGGAAATTTCATAGCCTTTCAAGTTGTTTCTTCTTGTGCACCTGTATAACTAGAAAGTTCTCTCTCATAGTTAATCTAAAGCTCGCTTTTTGCTTTTTAAGCCTGTTTCTTCTTGTCCTATCCCTCCTGGACACAAAGAATAATTGATCACCAGCAACCTCTTTTTAAGAAAGTTGGGTTTTTGGGGGGTTCTTTTGTTTTTTAATTCAAAAGCTAATCAAATCCCCATTCAAATACTTACATTCATATTTGCAGCCCTTGTCTGTGAAGCATTCCCTGGTCCTAAAATTCTTCTGGACTAAGAGCTCCTATCATTTGTGAACTAGGTATCAGAATAACTAAGCAATTTACCATTGTTTATTTCAGATGTGCTCTTGTCAGAGACAAAGTGGAGAACCAGAAGGGTCACTGTAACTGCCGTCATCAACACCAAGAGAACAATAAGTATCACCTCCAAACGCGAAAACATGGTTTTGTCTCTCTTCCCCATTATGGAAACAAGCTGCAAGAGAAAAAGAAGCTAAGAAAGAAAAAAAGAGCCCAGAATGCTAGTGCCAGGTCAGTTGTCCATAAGCAACCTTATCCAGATATTAGAGCTAAATGAGTAACAGACACCTTCCCTTCAGGAATCTCCTGGCTCAGCAGCTGGATGTTTAAACAGGGACTAGATTAATGGTTCCCAACTTCTTTGACTTCAAGTTATCCTGTTGTAGACTCAAGGCAGCTCTTAGCTTTCATTTCTTTTTTTTGACTACAGAAAATAATAGGAAAAT
>NW_017729003.1:1562546-1578297 GCF_001723915.1 Gavialis gangeticus | reverse complement strand
TGTGGACTAGATTAATGGTTCCCAACTTCTTTGACTTCAAGTTATCCTGTTGTAGACTCAAGGCAGCTCTTAGCTTTCATTTCTTTTTTTTGACTACAGAAAATAATAGGAAAATTCTTCTGTTGCAAAAAACTCAGAAAGACCACAACAGGTCATAATGTTTTTAACACCATAAGTTCCTATTTGAAATCTCTGGTTTTATCAAATGAATCATTCTTGCACACCAAACAGTACTAACATTATGTGGCACACCTGAAAGGATCTCGAGGCACACCAGGCTGGCACCCTGGTTGAGAATCAGTGGACTAAATCCACAGTTCCCTTCATCCCTTCAAAGATGTTTAAAGCCCTTCACCAGATCCTGCATTGCATCTGTGGATCATCTTGTAACTTGAAACCTAGTGGCACTTCCTGCTGTGCATGCATCAGAACACATCTGAAAATACTAGAAACCATTGTGCAAATATTTTTTTTCCAAAAATCGGAGACATTGCAAGGTGCTAAATGGAAACTAAGCAAAATGAGTGTTGGTTTGTTTAATGGGGCACAAATCAATGCCCTGTTTAACTGGACACAAAGCAAAATTCAAACCTCCTTTGGAAAATGCAAGGATTGTGATAGACTTTTTTTTTATTCCTTTCACTATAGAAGTCCCATAGTTCAATGTTATACTCAGCTCTCCAAGCAATGCGCAAAGACCTAGGATGGAAAGAAGCTTTAAAAAAGGTCTGAGTGTTGCACAGGAAAACAGAAGTTGATACTGAAAATGGTTTTGCTACCTAAGTTGTTATAAGACTACAAACCGTATATTTTAACTTTATTTGCTGAAATTATCCGAATTAAAATCATCTTAAAGTTAAGCTATTTTGCATTGTACTTAAGTTTATCTCTCTGTCCAAATATTTGCTGCACCACATTTCTCCCACCATCATAATTATAAATTAAAACTAATTAGAGATGATTACCTTTAACTAATAGGTTAGGTATGAGCAGGTTTTTTCTTTTGGTAGTGTGTAAGATTTAAAACAACAGCTGTGTGCAGGCTATCTTTGTTGCTGTAAGGACTTTGAAATGTTATTGTATTGCTCTATTAACTGTATATTTTCACAGTGTTACCTGGCGATACACATAGTCTCAGTAGTGCTTTCCTGATGGAGCTGATAAACTTTGTTCAGCATGAGTGCCCCCAGCCCCCACCTTGGAACAGAGCTGACATTTTCTGGAGGAGGGTTTTGAGCAGAGACATGCCTCTTGTCACATCTATGACAAGTTATGACCCTCTGTACATGGCTCCCTAAGAACTTCTTAAATTTTAATATAATCACTGAGGATGCCATTCCCAGTGGGCATACTCCAACCCTCACAGCTCCTACCTGTGGCTGGACTGCATTTGTACCATCTCCAGTTTCAGGTTTCCTTCTCCCAGTCCTACTGCCAGGCCACCCATCCTAGCCCATTGCATCTTGAAGCAGCCATTGCCTAGAAAGTCCTGGTTTGCCCATAGTTCAATGGGGGTGGTGCATATGCATTCTAGTCACAGGTAGGGGCAGTAAGAGATGGAGCTAGCCCACTGGGAAAGGCATCTTCAGTGATTTTATTATGGTAAAATTGAATTTATTTCATCAGATGATTTGATGAAGAATGCCTTCATTCCAAAGCTTGTCTAACTTTATCCCAACCATACAGCTGGTCCAATAAAAGGTATCACCCACAAAAATCCTTGCCCCTTATGTAATGTGTTTTTAAAAGATAGCAATGATAAATGCTCTATGAAACAAGCCTATTGATCAATCTGATTTACTATATAACTTTTATGTTTTCCACCCACAACCTGTGAAATAAAACAATCATAGTGTCATACCTATATTTTGCAAAAGGTTTTAGAAATCATAAAAGGTCCTAATATTAAGAGCTTCTTGGTTTTGCTCTTCTAAGCTTACATCTTGTTTTAGAAATTCGGATTTAAAACTTGACATTCAATGCCCTAGTGCAGTGGACCAGCCAATGAACTGTATCATTAATAATCCAACTCATAAATGCATAGTGGGGAGATGAAGAAATGAGAGGTAATCAGTTTTTTCAAGGTAATTAAAAGCAATATGCTGAAAGAAAAAAAAATTGGCTAATAACGGCCAAGTCTAGTAGTAGAGAATCTTACCTTACAGCACAGTGTAACAGGGGGCCTACCTCACTCACCTGCCCTGCCTTGTTATTCAATAATGAAGTTCTAATTAGGCGGGCAGCTGCCCATTTCCTACCCTGATGCCAGAGGGTGCTATCTGCAGCTCCGTACCTCCCCTACACCACAGCCCATGCCTCACAGGTGGCATCCAGGTGACACAATGCTCCCAGCCTACAGCCGGACCAAACTTAGCCCTCATTTTCAGGCCTCTTTCACACACGCATTCGTACTGCCCTCCTCTCACTAGGGCCTCTCACAGGGTCGCTTTTACGCATTGACAATTTGTTCTGCCCTGCTCCCTCTCAGACCGGGTCCCATAGGCTATAGGCTTTCTCTAACTCACGCCTTGGGTGGCAGACATACCATCTTTTGGGCCTCTCCTGCAACCCTCACTGGGGTAGTGGCCAGCCAATTTCCTGACCTGGGCCAAGCTTGCCCTGGCCCCTCCTGGGGCAACTTTACACAAATTTATACACATACACTTGGGGCTCCCAGCCCTCAGGTTCCCCCTCACTGGGGCTCCACACTTCTACCCCCTCACTGAGACTATGGGTTTTCCCTCCCTGATGGAGGCTCAGGTGGCCATAGGCATCCCTGGTCCTGACTTATACCCACAGCTTTGTGGGGGCTAGGGGTTATTGAGGCACCCTGACCCACCTTCCACCAGGGTGGTAACTAGCTTGATATTTCCTAGGGGCTCCTGCACCACTAGGAGCCCCACCAGGCCACTCCTGGCAGGGTGCAGTTTTAGGTCATGCCCAGAACCAAAAGCCCCCTTCCTGCTCCTACCTGCTAGATGTTCCATACAACAGTTCAGCCAGGCAATATTTCTGCCTGACCTGCCAGCAGCAATCTGCTCTGTTTATATAGGCAGCCAGTGTCTCAAAATGGCTGCTGCAATCAAGCACCTGCTGACTGCTTAGCTCAGCCCTTAAAGTGGTAGGCACCAACAGTGCCCTTCCACACACAGATTATTAAAGATTTCATAATTCTGGAAACTCAAATAACTCCTTAGCAGACTTGTCAGTATTAGCATCTAGAACCTCCCAAAGCCCAAAGGAAATCCAGGACATTTACAATATAAATCTGTAGCCTTATTGCAACTATTATTATAACTCCTGTGAATCAGACATAGTACAAGTTAAGAACTACATAGGTCATTATTTTCTTATCCTGGAGGGAATTTTATTTATTAAGAGAAGAACATATCTCTCCAAATTACAATTTTTTCTAGTGCTGCAACAGTCACTTTACCTTCTAATGATCTTGAATTCACTGGAAAGGGATTTCTTTTTTTCTGTCTCCTATTCTCCTTGGATTGAGCTCCTCTAACCATCCAGGTAAATTTTTAATCCTGTTGAAAGGTCCAGTCATCTCTGGATGCCCCTCCCAACCCCAGCCAGCCATTTCATTTGCTCATGTACTGTCCAGTGTGGCATTGCTGGGCAGCTAGATTGGAGTCGCAATGAAAAGTGTCTCTGACTGGCACAGTATGGAATTATATTTCCCCTTTGCTTTTAGCTCAAATAATTCATTTTCACTTTTAAAACCACATCTTGGAGTGACTATCACTTTACATCATGAATAGCAGGCCATTAAAATAGATAGATATATTTTCCACATGTAGGTTTTGTACAGACATTACAGCTAGAAGTTCAGGAGGGTTAGGATCAGGATAAAAATGGCCCCCAATCTAAGGCAAATCAGGGTACAGGGTAGGATGGGCAGGATGCAGTTGCTAATGTGGAGGGGTTGGGGAGATGAGAGGACCAAAGGGGATCTGAAGTGTGGGCTGGTGGGGTTGAGAAGGGTTTTGCAGGACCAGGGGAACTAGCAGGGTCCATAGGAGTGGTTGGGGGATTGAGAGTGTTGGTGGGACTTGGAGAGGCTCTCTAATCCTGCCAACCCCGGCCCCAAACCACCAGCACACTTATTGCTGCTGAACTGTACCCCAAAATGTACTGCACCCCCCAATCCTGCAAGCTGCTCCTGGCGCTAGTTTGATTACTGTTGACCAGTCCCAGAAGCCTGATTGAAGTATGTCAGGGTGGGGGGAGGGTTGGTGGGATTGGTGGGGCTGGCAGCTCCACAGGAAGGGTTGGTGGGATTAGGGAGACTCCCTCCCTCCACAGGACCAGAGGCTATTTTTAGCCACCCAACCCCCCCCCCACCCCCATGGCAAATAACCCTCTCAGTGAACCAACGCCCCACCAATCCTGCCTGCTCTTTCCCCCATCCTGAGGTACTTCCATCAGATCCTGGCACTAGCAAATGCTGATAAAACTGGCACCAGGAGCAGCTTGCAGGACTGGGGGGACTTGGTGGGTCTGTGGGAGGCGGCACTGTCCATCTAGGGGCTGGTGGAGGGAGAGGAGTGGGAGAGGTAGGAAGAGTACCGCCCGGGGGCTGCGGCCAGTGGCTGGGTTTTCCCAACCCCAGGGCTGCACTGGGAACTGTACAGAAGTTCAGTTAGATTGGTCTAGCTGTTCCCAGTCTAACTTAGTGCATATTTAAGGTACAGTTAAATTAAATTGGTCATTTTTTGACCAGTATAACACGCCTAGAATTTCTGTACAGCTCACACTTAGATCAACCTAGCTGGCGATCTAAATGTAAGGGTGAGCATGTGGGCAAACTAAATTAGATGAAGTGGCCATTTTTAATGTCGTCTAACCTCCCCCAATCTCCCTGAACATCTGTACATACCCGTAGTACTTCCCATACCCATAGTTGTCTCATCATTTTAAATGCTGTTATTTACTGAGAATGAATACATTCTAAGCACAGCACAAACCCTACCTTGTAAACCAGCCTTAGTATAGTAGGAAGCAAGTTTTAAGTAGCTGATTGCCAAAGCTAATCCATTAATTATGGCTGTAAGGTAACATTGTACTTCCAAACCAGGATAATCATATAAATGAACTCAACAATGAGCATGTCATTCTGTCAAAGACATGCAACATCAAAAACTATACTGTAAAGGTTCTAGAGAAACCCTTAAAACTCAGTTAGAATAATCACTAACAGAAGGAAGACTCAGACATTGGAAATGCATCTAGATTTTACAGCAGTGTGTCCAAAAATCAGCTTTCTTTTTATTTACTTGCTTTACCTACCTTTCTTTCTCTGTACCTACCTCTAGTTCCAGATTCTGTCATGTATGAGTTCACTTGCTCCTAAAACCACACAGCTGCATCCCTTTATCCAAATGTTTTTGCAGTTTTCATTTAGATACTAGGAATCTTGCCTTTCTTTTCTTGTGACATTCAAAACTCTAATTGATTTCAGTGGCAACTCTGAGTGTACAAAGAATATAGGTTCATATCCTGAATTAAGCACAGTCTACAAGCCAGGAGACTGATATCCCTGTTCTTGTAATTGCCACATATTTTTATCTTAGGCAATTCAAATGGTTAATTTTCTAATTATCCCTGGCAATAATTAATTGAAGTCAATACAGTAAGACCGGGTCAATAATTCTGCTTCACTCAGCAATTTTCAGAGTAATTCTCTTCAAGATGTAGGACTGTTTGATATATTATCTTCTTGTGTTGATAGAAAAAGAATTTATTGCATCTGCCATCAGCAAAATTGGCTGGTTTTACCATTAAAGACTATAAACTTGCAAAACAGATACATTTATACTTATCACAGTACCACTACTATTACATAAATTATCCCTACCCACCACCAGAGAATTAAAGAACATGTACAGATGTAAGCAAATACATAGGTTAATATAAGGAATCTTTACACACATACCTCCCCCCACGCTTTACTAATTTTCTCCACAGCAAAACTATGAACAGCTGTTCATGTTTAACATCCATTAGAACTTGTTCACAAACAAATAATTACTGCTTTGTTTTCACTGGGGAAAGCAGGATACTATTAGTCCAGGCAACAGTTACATAGGAGAATGCGTTAATGAAGCTGCTACAAAATCTTTTAACACTTACAGTACAGGACATGTAATAAAATGGGGTTTCTTTTTTACAGGCAATACTTTTAACTTAAATAGCACCTACAATCCAAGGATCCCAAGTCATTTTGCAAGACTTAATTTAACCTCAGAATGTCTTCATGAAATAAAGATATTGTACTCATTGCATGAACTGATAGGGACAGACACTGAGAGATAAATTAATTTGCCCTAGACCATCACGTGCCATTCTTTAATCACAAGTGCACATAATTTACTCCTGCCTCTGCTCTTGGGTGTTTGGATAATCCATAGGATAAGTAAACAATAGCTAAGGAGGACGTATACTAAGCACACTTTGTTCTTCCTGGAAAGATGATAAATGAGGAAAATTGTGTTTTCATTTTCCCATCCCTACCCCACCATGAATAAGTCTAATCAGAGAAACTATTAGACACAATGCCTGCCTGTCTACTTTTTAAAAACTGACTTAGGCAAGCAAATAATTCTTAATCTATATTTCCCTCCCATGGTATTCAAACTTTTGCTTTCAGGAATGTAAAAATGCTGCTTCCTGTTTCTCTCTCCCAACATGGGCTGTATTCAAGAGTACTGCTATCTCAGGAAAGTGCTGGTTTGGCAGCTAAATTCTGCCCTATTAAATACACGCTGGATCTCAGTCTTCTCTTTACTAGCCATATTATCTTTCTTTTCCTCTTATGTCACCATGCAGACTGCCTCTGAGGAAAAATGTATATAACATCATTTAGTCAAAAAAAAAAGTTAACATGCATATGTAACTGATGCATTTTAACTAATACATTCAGTTTAACTAACCTAACACATCACTGTTACTACAGAACCAATACATAGCACATTCTGTTGGGCATTGTCCTTTTTTTTCCTCCAGTAGCAAAGTAAAAGACCTTGTAATGAGCCATCTATTTTCTTGTATTAGGTATCATTTGTCATAATAGGAGAGCTACCACAATAGGGACCACACTGGAGTGAAATATACCAGGAATATATCTATCTTCCAGATGCAAGGCTTCTGTGGTCCAGGGAGGGACTTCAGCAAGGCCAAAAATCTTGAAGCAATTAAACAAAAAACTTTTCATAAAATGAAATTCAAAGGAAAGGAATGTTATATCGCATCAACAGTCATATTGTGGCGTTCACTGAATCCTACTGAGATCCTATGGTATAAAAGTTCTAAGCGAAACAGAAACAAAGAAGCATTATTGAAATCAATTTGGAAAAAATCAACTGTAACTCTATAGCCTATGGCAAATGTTACACTTGTGACATGATTAACTTGTTAATCCCACAATAAATAGTAACCCTGATATCCATTCAGTCAATTAATGGCACCACAAAAGGAAAAAACCAGCCACAAAAATGCTTCAGATATAATAACGTGGAACATTTGTGTGGCTGGTTACCACTGTACCTTAAGTTGAACGTGTGGCAGGGCAAAGCCTTGCTATGCAGCTTAAAGTCAGCTGCCTGGTGAGACTTTAAGCTTACCTACTGGCAGGAGATGCTGTGGAGACATCCCAGATCCCCAGCTGCTGTGTCCTGAGTCTACAGCATTGGCACCTAGGGATGGGGGAACTTTAGGTGCTGAAGTGGGGACCCCTCAGAACATAAGCAGGTTGACAGCAGCTTGTTGCAGCCCTGCACAGGGTTGTACTGAAGTGTCCAGCCAGCTGACACTGATGGGCTTCTCGCAGATCAGCAGTCTGAAAAGGCACTGCAAAAAGCACAATATCAGGAACTTGTCCCCAGTACTGCACTTCCCATGGCACCCTTTGAACAGTGATGGGGGTTGTTGCATGATCAGGATAAATAATACCCAAGATCCCAAAAATCACAGGTCCTGGCATACACATACGGGGCACGTCTATACATGCAATTAATGAGACGCAATAAATTCTGGCACTTATTGCCTCAGAATTGATTTCTCCTAGGTGCACTGTTTAAACCTGCACCTGGGACTGCACATTGAGCCAGGTTGAAGCAGCCCTGGGTGGCAGGGGACCCTGGGGGTCAGCCTGCCAGCCTGAGGCTGCTCCCCCTACCAGCTCAACTTGCTGTGGAGGGTCAGGCTGGGGCATGAGAGTGCTCCAGTGCAGGTCTAGCTGGCAGGCAGCACCCATGCCCCAGCCAGCCGGGGCAGCATCTGCACATGTGCTGCTGCAGAGTAAAAAAAAACTCTGCAGCAGGATAGTACTTGTAAATATCCTGCTGTGGAGTTAATTAGTTTACTCCAGCCTAATTGCCCTGGACTTGTAGTCACCGAGACATTTACTGTAGAACTAATTGGTCGACCCTAGAGTAAACATCTTGTGTAGATTCTCTCATGGTGTGGCAGGACACACAATCTTTGGGATCCAGGATAAACTTTGGCATATTGTAATCCTGTGGACAGCAGCATGGCAGCTGCTCTTCACACTGAACCAGACAAAAGCTAAAGGGAACTTGTGTTGAGAAATGTACTTAATTGGGCATCCCTTGTTCAGGTCACATTCTGGATTCAGCACCATACAGTAAATAGAACTTAAGACTAACTCTGAAATACTAACTATTGTGTAGGAGAAATTTTATCATACCTGCAGGCCACATAAGTGTCCCCATCACAGGGAGAGGATCATCCTCTGGAGACACATTGGCATCTCTATGTCCATATAAAGGAGGCACTTGCACATCCAGAGGAATAATGGAACCACTTCTAATTCAGAGTTCATCTCAAGCTGCACTTTGACTGTCTAGTAGATGAAACTGAATTCAGTCCTTAGTGTTTTTGAATAAGAACAACTTAGTCCCTATATATCTTTTCTATACCAATTAAATAAAAGCAATAAATTTAAATAACATAAATACATTTATGCTAATTTAAATAAAGACAAACCAATAAAAGAAGTCCCTGCTGAAGATTACACCATTACACTCAGCTAAGGCAATTACTGTTATAATCAACCACTGGAAACTGGACTGAATCTGCCACATATCACATCAGAGAAGTAACACCTAAGGTCTGCACCCTGGATGGTAGGGGCAGCATCAATGGCTGAGCCAGTTGCAGTGGCTACAGTGGCTGGGCCATCAGCCTCTGTAGCTGCCATTCCTGCACTCCCACTAAATGGGCACCCCACTGGTCACCCACTCTTGTTAGTCTCCCACTTCCCACAAGACAAAAACTGTCATGTAACAATCTCATTTTAGTTAGGTGTCACTTCATACATCAGGGGTCGGCAACCCCCAGCACACATGCTGAGCATGGCATGTAAGGCCATTTTCCAAGGCATGCATTGGGGCTGGGGAGGCAGCAGCTGTTTGCAGCCTCCTGGCTGCAGCTAGCCCAAGCTCTGGGTAGCTGCTTCCATCCCAGAGCCCGGGCTGCTCCTAGTAGGTGGCTAGGAGGCTGCAAGCCCTGATAGGAGCACCATGGCTGGCAGCAGCTACACCAGAGCTGGAGCCAGCTGCAGCCAGGAGGCTACAAACAGCTGCTGCCTCCCAGCCCCAGCCCTGGTTCAGCCCCAGTGGGCACAGTGCCAGCACCTGCTGCCTTCCCCAGAACCCTGGGCTGGAAGACAGCTGGGCCTGGGGCTGGGGAGGCAGCAACTGTTTGCACCCTCCCAGCTGCAGCCAGCCCAGGCTCTGGGTAGCTGCTGATAGCCACGGCTGCTCCTAGCAGGTGGCTGGGAGGATGGGAGCCCTGCTACAAGCAGCCCAGGCTCCATGGCTATCAGCAGCTACCCAGCACTTGGGCCAGCTGCAAACAGCTGCTGCCTCTCCACCCTAGCTCCATCTGCCTCCCAGCCCCAGCACCAGCCCCAGGCCCCGGGCTTCAGGGAGGCAACAGGTACCTGTGATACACCCCACTGTGCTACCCTCACAACCGCTTCTGCAAAGCAATGTTGGAACCTGGCGTGGCAGGGCACAGCAGGGGGCACAGAAAGCTTCGTGCTGCTCCTGGCTCCCACTGCCCTGGCCAAATTTCCCCTGGGGGGAGGGGTCATACACACTGCACTCTGGAGGGCCCGGGGAGGGCAGCAGAGCTGGGAGAGCAGCGTGTACGACCTGGAGCAGCAGCGCACAGAGGGGCCACACAGGGAAGCTGCCTGCTGCTGCAATCTCCATGCTGCCCGGTTCACACTTCCCCTGTGTGCGCAGGAGCAGTGTGGACAGTATGCAGGGTTGTGCCCCTCGCTGCTGCCCCTGCCTACAGGAGAAATGTGGCCAGGACAGCAGGGAGCTGGGAGTGGCAGGCAGCTTTCTGTGCCCCCTGCTATGCTGTGCCACACCAGGTTCCAGCACTTCTCTGCTGGAGTGGTGGCAAGGGCACCACAGCAGGGAGCATCACAGGTACCTGCTGCCTCCCCAGAGCCCAGGGCTAGATCTGGGGCTAGGAGGCAACTGGGGCCGGGGCCAGGGAGGCAGCAGCTGTTTGCAGCTGGCCCAGGTTCTGGGTAGCTGCTGATATCCACAGAGCCTGAGCCGGAGGGCAAGGGGCAGCAGGCCTGGGGAGCGGGGGATTTGGGTGGGGGCAAAGGGCATAAGCAGGGCTGGGGGGCAAGGGGCACAAACAGGGCATCCTGCCATGTACCCCCTGGGATCATTTTGTTTTTCTGACATGCCAGCACTCCAGCATTGTGGGGGGTTTTGGCACTACAGCCAAAAAAAGTTGCCTACCCCTGCCATACATAATAAAAATTCTTAACTTTTCCAATCAGATAGTTTCCTGATAATTTTCTCCCATTCACTGATTCTCCTTAGAACTTGGTGGTTTGGTGGCATGAATTGAATAACATTTCTATTCAAGTCTGACACTTCTACTTGCCAATTAATGGAACCTTCCTGCACTGGTGACATCAAGCAGCTGAAGGCTCCTCTATTGTGACTCCTTTTTGACCTGAGTAGCTAGCCTAATGTTGGAAGGTCATTTCCATTAAGAGAATAAAATATGATGATGCAACCAGATAACCATGGTGCAATCCTTATTATTGATAAAGAATGACTCAGGTTTGTGTCACAGGAAAAAGAAGAAAAGAAAAAAGAAAGACAAAACAAAACAGTTTTGGGGTTTTGAAAACATGTGTCCCAATTTTGCTCATATTATGATGTCTACTGCTTTTTTGGCACCATCACTTTTAGTTCCTTTCTGACAAAACATAACCAGCAAAAGGCCCCTCCATCCACAAACTTTCCACATATCAGTGCTAGGGCAGTGTTATATTCCTGTGCTCAGGGTGCCAGAGTTTCTTACAGCAATCTTAAATGAATGGCAGTGTTTACACATGACCTATAATCCTGCCCTTATCTCAGTTCTGCATTTCCTATTAAGGTAGGGCAGGGTGGTGATTCCCTTAACAACCCATTCAGCTAAAAAGAAAAGAAATAATGTGATGTAACTTTGTCCAATAAAATAGTAAATATTTACATATTTGCATTGTTTTTTGGTTAGGGACCAACTTCATTTCCTTCTATAGTCAGGTAACTCCCCACTTAGGTAGGGGAAATGAGATTAATGAGATTAATACTTGGACTTCAAAAAGGCCTTTGACCTGGTCTGCCACAATGTCCTCATGGTAAAATTAGGAAAATGTGGCCTTGACTACTTTATGGTCCAGTGTCTAGGTACATAACTGGCTCAATGGTAGGACTCAGAGAGTATTGATTGACAGAACTGAGTCATCATGGCAGAAGATGACCAGTGGCATCCTCAGGGTTCAGTACTTGGATCAGTGCTTTTCAACATGTTCATCAATGATTTGGATTTCAGATATTAAAAGGAAACCGGCGAAGTTCACTGATGACACCAAACTGAGGCAGTGTGGCCATGCTCAAAGACAGACTGACATTACAGGCTGACTTGGACAGGCTTGCAAGGTGGGTGAACCTCAACCTGATGTCATTTAACACAGAGAAATGTAAGGTGATCCATCTGGGGAGAAATAATCCACAACCGACTTGTATGCTTGGCAGTGCTATGCTTGCCAGCATCACAACTTAACAAGACCTGGGTGTCAGGATAGACAACAAAATAAACATGAGCCACCAATGTGATGCCGTAGCTGGCAGAGCTAATCAAACAATGGCATGCATCTACTGAGGCATCTTGAGCAGGGCTAAGGATGTCATCCTCCCTCTCTATTCAGCCTTGATGAGACCGCAGCTGGAGTACTGCATCCAGTTCTGGGCGCCGCACTTTAGGAAAGATGTGGAGAATCTCGAGAGAGTCCAAAGGAGGGCCATGTGCATGATTAGAGGCCTTGAGACCAGGTCATATGAGAAAAGACTGAAAGATTTGGGAATGTTCAGCCCAGAGAAAAAAAGGCTCAGAGGGGACTTGGTGTCAGCCTAGAAGTATATCAGGGGCATACATCAGGGCCTAGGGGAGCATCTATTCACCAAGGCCCCCCAGGGGAGGACAAGAAATAATGGGCACAAACTGATTGAAAATCATTTCAGACTAGACATAAGGAAAAACTTCTTTACAAGTTGAGCATCGAGGGTTTGGGACAGGGCCCTTCAGAGGTGGTACAGTCATCCACCCCAGCAATCTTCAAAAAGCATCTCAATGCCCATTGAACCTCAGCAGTCTTTCCTGCCCAAGTGCAGGAAGGCTGGACCCAATGATCTGTAAGGTCTCTTCCAGCCCCTAACAACTACGAAACGATGAAACTATGCATTAAAACAACAAACTAAGCAAAAATAGTCAAAAGATGTTTCTTTAGTCCGGTAGTCCTTAGAATTAAGGAACATCTCTTTCAGATTCATAAAACAAAATCTGGCCTTGAGCTTCTTGATAGTGCATCCAGTGCTTAATTGAAAGTAATTTCCGCAACTGAGTTAATGTTCACTTGAGTTAATGTTTTAAGCTACAGTTAAAAACAGTCTATAGGACTGTGAAATAGAAGCTACATTAGGAGGAACAGCTAACAGACAGCAGAACTGCAGAAGAAAGACTAGCTTGATTAGTGAAACATTAAGGCTATTAAAAAAGGAGAGAAGGTTGTTAACACCTGTGGAATGAGTAGTTTAGAAGGGATCAAGTAGATTATAATGAGCCATTAAGTTGAGTGATTCCCTCACTGCCATCTGAATAGAAATACTACTGCCACTGCCAGGCAGTTTGTTGTAAACTTTGGGTAAAGCACGAATTAAAACAGGGGTTCAACAGCACCCCCTCTGGATCTATCCCTGAGCATGTACCAGGATATCCTCCTGGCTTATTAGAAAGATTACCATGTAGTGTCCTCTTTCTTTCAAATATGGCTTGTGAAGTGACAGCCACAAAGGGGGAGGGAGTGTGGGAAGAAGGGGGAATGGCCCAGCTCCAACCCTGCCACATGGAGGGAAGGGGGCATGGCACAGCCCTGATCAGGCCCTGCCAGGGGAGGGTTGTGGCCTGGCTCCAATCTGCCACATACAGTTTAGGATTTTGGCAGCAAGGAGGAGTGTCAGTATTAACTGCCACTGCTCCCTGCCACCAAATTTCCCAACCTATGGGGAGCCCAAGGGGCTGGATGCCAAGGTTCCATGGGCTGCATTTGGCCCATGGGCCAGAGGTTGAGCATCCCTGAACTAACTCATTTACAACAGCTTAATATACTAAAAAAACCCAAAGACCACTGGAAGGTTTTTATATTTTTGTATTTCAGTACAAAAGAGTGCAGCGCAGATGCCTTGTCAGAAACAGAGACCCTAAACCAAATGTATGGGCAAAACAAAAAACTCTACAGATGCTACGAGAAATAAAACCAGTTCTCCTAAATCATGGACAGTCTGAAATGAGCCACCAGGGGGTGATCTAGATTGGTGCTGATGCTATTTGTGCTCAATTGTTCAGGCATGACATGATCTCTTCAAATGAAATAAATATAGCTCAGATAATTAACAGTAGCATGTTTTCAACAGGGACTTACAGACTCAAATCTCATACGTCTCAGAACCAATTAGCACTGCATGAAAATAATGAGAATGTGCACAGCATTAAACAGAAACTAAAAGCTGTGCCTCAAGCTACGTAAGTGAGAACACTACTCGCTGTAAGATAAATAGTAATAGCAGTATGTGATAATACAACAATAATCATGAAACTAATTTATAACCAAAATTAGAGTGCCTATCATCAAGTCTGAACAGATGTGGTAAGAGGCAGCACAACTGAGCCAGAGCAGCAGCTGGAACAGATCACCACAGTAACTGTTCCAAGACCCTTTAACATTCACTACAAAGGGTAAGTATAATAACAATATTTTTATTACTAGTACTGCTATGAACTTCGCTACCTATAATCCAGGGATTCCAAAGGGTTTCTCAAGAGTTAAGCAAGTCTCAACATGATCACCTGTCCCTTCTGCCACTTGCTGCCCAGTGCCTGCCCCTGCCACTTACCCCCTTGTGACAGCTGAAAATTATGTCTGTGTGATAAAGTTGCTTGCTGAAGGCTCTATGAAGATTAGACCAAGTGTTTTTCTGTCATTTGTTTAGATATTAAGCTATATGTTGTTGCTAAGAGCCTAATTAAAATTTAGGATATAGTAAGGCCTTGTATTGTATTGTATGAAGTAAGGCCTAGTAAATTTAGCAAAGCCTTGAAGAAGTAAGGCCCTGTGGCATAGTTAAAATTAATGTTATCAAAGGAATGTAAGGCTTGTACTGCTATTGGTCAGTCTAAGGATAGTTGAAGTAAAAAGAATCTGAGTGGCTGTAAGTTATCAGCAGAATTCAAAAGTTATAAATTGGCTGAAACATCTGGAAATCATTCAGAAGGAAGATACAGCTCTGTGAAAAGGATTAGTTAGCTGTTGGCCTGGATCAGTGGGACCGTGGATCTTGAGGAGCCCAAGGACAGAATACCAGGGTCCTTTCCCAGTACCTCCTGGACAGCGCTGACCAGGGACGCCTGACTTTGCTGAGCTTTGTGGAAAGAAAAGCTTGTCATACATCAGGCATCAGAGGGGACTGCCGATAAGTTGCCAACATGAATTATTCTTGTCTGTCATTGTCTGTCTTGTTACTACGCGTAGCTGTGTTTTTGTTAAGTCAATAAACCTTTCTTACCTTTCTACCTCTGACCATAATCTCAATCCTGAATGCTCCGCAGGCACCTGAGACACCCCTGCTGCCTAATCCCCACATCTTGTGTCCCCCGGTGCCTGTACCTGACCCCTATGCAACTCCAAGCCCAGCTACATCAGGACTAGAGCCAGGTCTGGAGCCAAAGGTAAGCAGTGGAGCAGTGGGGGCACAGGCTATGTGGTCTCCCTGTGCACCCCCCACTCTTACCTCATGATTTGCCCTAGATCACTCGGTCCCATTTTCTAATTACAAAAGAACTTCCCAGGAGAACACCATTGATTCTTGTTGCTGCTTTTCAAAGAAAGCAAATTATGGGAGAATCTCAGTAACCCACAAGCTAACTAAGTAACAATACTAGGCAAAAATCTTATTGAACAAACATTACAACCAAACCTCTTTCCAAGAAGATGATAAACAAGGAAAACATTTTTTTTCCATCCTCCCATTTCATCTCCCATGGATAGATGAAGTGTTTAGATGAAATGCCTCCTGTCCATTGTAAAAGGAAAAAAGAAAGAAAAAGAAAAAAAAAAAAAAAAAAAAACCTAGGAAGACAT
>NW_017729003.1:1559551-1562480 GCF_001723915.1 Gavialis gangeticus | reverse complement strand
AAAAAAAAAAAAAAAAAAAAACCTAGGAAGACATGTAAATCGTTGCTGGATTATTTGTCCTTTTCTGTTTTAAACATTGACTTCCAAGCTTTTGAATGTAGAAATCCTGCTTCTGTTTCTGTCTCTCCACATGGCTGTGTGCAAAAATACCACCATCTCAGGCAACAGTAAAA
Source organism: Gavialis gangeticus (assembly GCF_001723915.1). Taxonomy (NCBI): domain Eukaryota; kingdom Metazoa; phylum Chordata; order Crocodylia; family Gavialidae; genus Gavialis; species Gavialis gangeticus. Next base: position 1,562,307 of record NW_017729003.1, on the reverse strand, counting down.
TACACAATGTACATGAGTCTTCTCTATATAGGTAACAAAGCTGGCTATATTATCTTTCTTTTCCTCCTATGTCAGCATGCAAGTTTGGCTCAGAAGAAAAAAATATACACCACCGCTTAATTATAAAATAGCTAACATGGAACTAAAGCCTCCCTCGTTCACTTACTGTAACCTTTACGCATGTGTCACTTTGTCCCTTGGTTCACTCCTTTTTTTCTTCTGTCCAGTGAAGGCTTATAAATTCCTTGGGACATAGCCCTGTCTATTTAAACAGTGCGCAACACCCTGAATATGTCTCTGGTACTACAGAAACAATACATAATAAATGCACCATGCCGCACACTAAAAGCAGTGTGTCCACACTATATTTTTTTTCTCTCAAAAACAATAATAAAAGACCTTGTGAGAAGCTGTCTACAGCAGGCAAACACTTTGTTTCAGGTGTGAGAATTACAGCCTAGAGACCACATTGACAGGAGCCAATTTACCTACCTTCCAGGTATGAAGGTTTTTTGGGAAGGGGAGCCTTGTAATTTGGGCACTCCAAGAACCACCAAACAAGAAATGTTATGCTTTTTGTCCTTCCATTTCTTTGCCATTTTTTCTTTTCCAGATATACAATTCATTTTCTTTTTCTCCTCTTTTATTTAAATTCTGTACTGATTAGAAAAAGAATTCAGAGAAGGAAAAAAAAAGCACTACATTCTATCAATCACCATATTTACACAGGTGCCCAAACTCACTGACATGTTATGGTGCAAGGCATTTTTATGTAAAACAAAGTTATGTAAGTCATTTAATAAAAGGAATCTGACAGATATTACATCATATATTAAATAAATATGTACCAAAGATCTTGACAAAACAGAAAAAAACAGGACATCCAGTACATTATATCTTGTAAAATATTCAGCTTCTAAAAGCATTTTCCTAAAATTGGGTACCAGATAATTGAATTTACCTGTTAAACTGCTGTGTGGCTTTAATGTGGATTTTCTGTTCCAGTGAAGGATGGAAAAGGTGTTCCTTACTTTTCATGAATGAACAATTTGATCTGGACCAAATTTTTATATTTTCAGCTATGTCAAAGACCTTAAAAATGTACATTATCTAATAAGCAATCCTGTTTTCCTTCATACACTATACAACTCTACAGTACTTGTATTTTGGAACTTGGTTTATTGTGACATTAATTCTTCATTTTTTAAATGAACCTAGTGCTTGTGGGATAAGCTAGGTTGAAACCCTGCCCACTGAAAGGAACTCTTGAATGTGCAGCGGAGATACTGAATGGTTAGCAAACTGATTGTGTTTCCATTTTCTCCTAGAAGAACCACTTAGGTGTTCAGTTCTTTTGTCAAGTCAGTGTTACAGCACTAAAGTCAGACAGTAGGTAGAACAGGACACAGAAGTCTATTCCTTGACGCAGAACAAGAACCAGGGAGTTGATTGGGAAACGCAATGATTTCAATAGAGTTCTTTTTGAACCGTCCACCTGCCTGCCAAAAAGGTCCTATCATGGGCAGCAACTCTCAGGCCGTGCATGGAATTTTTGTAAAAGCAAGAACAAGAACAAGACCCAGAAGTGTTTATGTCATTTATACACTGTGTATCTGCTCCAGAAAAGACTGAAAGATTCATCCCAGTATATAATACAGCATATAGAGTGGTGCCATTTTAGAGAGGAAAAAAAATTAAAGCAAGAATGTATAGTAATAAAAGGACTGCCATTCTAGATCAGAATGGCAACTCCTCTAGTCCAATACCTAGCCTGTGGCAACAACCAGAGAATAAATGGTTCAGAAGAAAGATGCAGCACTTCCTGCAAGTGGAGAACAAAGATACACTGATTCTCTCAGGATGGTTTGGAGACAACACAGACACACAGCTAACCATTGTTGCACCTTGTATCATTAATTCTCTACTGTTAATTCTCATTGCAAGTTTGTCTTGTTCCTAGAATAACTGTTTGAATTATCCTTTGAAGGCACACATCTACCACAATTATAGGAATGGTATAAAAATGTCAGAGTTGGATGAACAGGTCCATCAACTTGCAGGGATGCACAGGGACAGCATTCTCAACCTCCCCTTTTCTCTTTCTTGAAGATCATAATAATGCCTGCGCCTTTCACAAGACCCATCCCATCAGGGAGTTGCAGTAACTTTCATTTCACTCTTTTCTTTTATGCTAGTGCCTTAAAAAATGTTAATCATTTGAAAGGACTGAATGACTAAGAAGGATCTATATCATAAGCAGTGCACATCTAGGTTCTAGGCCAAGTTGTATTGCAAAAAAAAGAGACACTGATTTCTAAATCCTGTAACAACCCTTAGTGTATCCATGTGGTTGGGCTCCTTCCATGCTTATTCTCTTTCCAAACTTCTTAGAAGCAATTTCAGAACAACAATTATAACTCTAACGCAGCCTCACCAACAGCACTTAACCAAGAGAGTATTTGGCCCAAACTCCAATTATGTTCCCATAAAAGCAGATTTTGATAGTCAACATACAGAAAATATTACTAGTTACATTCATATTTCTAACAGACAAGTGAAAAAACTTTGGACTTCCACCTTCCCACCAGTTAACTAGCCAGATGCCTTGCCTATAACCTCTCTTCAAAACACTAATAGACTTCAGTGGAAAAATTCAAACAAAGTAATTAGTATCTTTGCAAATAGTTGTAAAACTCAAAAGTAAAAAAAATACATTAGAAGGGACCCTGCTGCTAGAAGGGACCCTGTATTAGAAC
>NW_017729003.1:1552596-1554551 GCF_001723915.1 Gavialis gangeticus | reverse complement strand
CAAAGGGACTAGGTCAAAGGTTAGGTTTGATGATTGGTTTGTTTTTCAGAGATGAGTGCGGAGTTTATTTTCTTTAATTAAATCCCTACTCCTATAGCAGTTGCAGACCTAACTGCAAGCTATTACACACTACCTGACCAGTGTAAGCAACTAAAACAGATCTCCATGTTACTGCTTTTAATATGTTAAATTTAAGAAAAAAGTCCTCCACCTTAGAATCCCTGAGTCTGAACATGTGCGTGTCCAGACAGTCAATTGTCTCATGGGGTCTCATAGCCTGTATGTTCTGTTTATAAACTTGTACTTACAATTTATCCATACTTAGTTGCTTTTTTATTTAGGGCTTGAATATTAGCAATATGATTGGAGATTCCCAGTTATTGCTTCTATGTATGTTTGAATTGGCATTTATTTTCTGCAGAGTAAACTACTGTCCTACTTGAATATATAGAAACTCACCTATGAGTCTGTGGACTTTGACAAGATGTACAATCCATTCGTATCTCATCACATTGTACCTCAAAACACGAGATTTCTTGCTTTAGTAGGACCTGCAGGATGCACCATAGCCATGCCACCTCATGCCCCACACCAAGGGGAGAAAATGTGGTGTGTATTAGGGGTATGCAAAGCAGGCCCTGTTCGATTTGGATTTGGATTCAGTCCAAATCAGAGATAGCGATTTGATTCATTGATTTGGATCACTGCCCCTGAGTTGATTTGGCTGAATATGAAGATTAGATGCCAATTCAGAGAATCAGCAATTCGGACATAGACACAGTTTTAAATGTTTTTTCTACATACCTTGAGGTACCAGCAAGCTCATGAATGCTGCAATGTGGGGCCAATGGAGAATCCCAGAGGAGCACGGGGGACAGTGCCCCATGCGCTTGGTGGTGAACCCAGAAATGGTCCACTAGGGAGCACACAGGGGGCTCCCACCACGCTCCCCCGGCTCGGCAATCAGCTGCAGGGGGACCCCAGCTGCCCCCCAGACCCAGAAGGCACCAGTAGCCAAGCCGGGGGGGGCATGGGGGCACCCCAGAGCACTCCCCAGAGGACCTGGAAGTGGACCACAAGTGCTTCTGTTCCACTTCTGGGTCTGCTGCCCAGCGTGCTGGGGAGCCCACCACACTTCTGTGGGATGTTCCATCTGCCCTAGCATCGCAGCATTCATGAGCTGCCTGCTACCTGGAGGTATGTTAAAAAAAAACATTTAAAGCTGTATCTATATCCAAATCGCTGAATCTTTCCAAATCTCTCAGAATTAATTCAGAGAGATTAAAGGGTCTCCTGATTCAATTCAAATTTGGAGATTCGGCCACTGAATCAGGCTGAATCTCCGCTAAATTGAATCAAGGACCAAAGCTTCAGACAGCCCTAGTGCATATTTCCTGCTCTTCAGTTTTGTCTCAGCTAAGAGAGGGGGAAGAAGGGTGGGATACTAATGTGCATATGGACCACACATCTCAAAGAACTCCGATTATTAAGTAACTTCTTTTTCTCCTTCAAGAGATTGGTATATGCTCACAAGGCAGAGCTTGTATGCTTGGAGGTGGGCCTGAGAGCTCTTAAGCAAATGGTAACTGAAGGATAATGTTACTGAATATAGAATTTGCCTAGAAAGTTTGTGCAATTGCACACTCCTAGATAGGATATGTAGATAGCTGCCTTCTAGATATCAGCTGGAACAGGGGTTGTCAACCACGGATACATATACCTCAGGGGTAATTTGAAAGGTCCCAGGGAATATGTTGGGGTGGGTGGAGACGAGCTAAGGAGGATAGTTGGAGAAGCGCTGAGGTCCCGGAGGGGAGGGGAGCCAGGTGTCCAAGGAGAGTGGTCACTCCTTAAGGAGACGATCCTCCAAGCCCAAAGGAAGGTAATCCCAACGAGGATCAAAGGGAGCAGGAGAGCACACAAGCCTCCATGGCTCACCAAAAGCATCCAGGAAT
>NW_017729003.1:1546428-1547596 GCF_001723915.1 Gavialis gangeticus | reverse complement strand
GTGGCCTGTTATAAACTAGTCAGGGGAGATCAGCAGGCATTGGGGGAGTCACTGTTCCCCCAAGCACCGCCAGGAGTGACCAGGAATAACGGTCACAAGCTGGCAGAGGGTAGATTCAGACTAGACATCAGGAGGCACTATTTCATGGTCAGGGTGGCTAGGGTCTGGAACCAACTTCCAAGAGAGGTGGTGCAGGCTCCTACCCTGGGGGTTTTTAAGAGGAGGTTAGATGAACACCTTGCAGATTGTTTTGGCAGGGTCTATGATGGCCTAATTAAAGAAATAGGTCAGCTTTTTCAGGCCAGGAAGATGTCTGTTGACCAGCCCGTGTGAAAGCTAGTGTCCAACACCTCAAGAAGCTCTGAAGACCTAATGTGTCAGTTATTTGATAGGACAAAAACAGGGCAATCTCATTTGGACATGAAAACCAAGGACAGCTTAATTTCCTTCAGATGATTGTAAGGAACACATTAGAGGCCTTGGCAGAAATGCCTCCGCCTTATACATATCTTCCATTAAAGGCTGGAAGATAAAACTTGGGTAACCTTGTGTAGAGTCACACTTGCAAGGTGAACTCCATGTTTTTGCTCATTTAAACAGGAAAGCACTATTAAGTGTTTGACCATAGTAAGACACAGTAACTGAAATCCATTTCCATAAAGGAATAGCATTCATTATTAAGAGTTGAAACCTAAATAATAACCTTTGAAAAGCTATCTTAAACAGTTTTTAAATGCTTATTATAAATTCACCACTTAGCTGGGGAGGAATCTTCAAGATCAAGCCCTTTCATTAGCATATACAAATTAGACTGTAGATAGATGGACGTCATTAATGATTTTGTATCTTTGATTGTAAAACTGGGGAAGATGAAAGAGGGGAATTATGAACCCGACTGGTTGGGGAAACTGAATAACTAACAAGAGCTCAGAGTTCCTGGGATCTGGCCTACATCCATCCTCCCAGGCATGAGAATGTTTTTGCACTTCCATTGCTTGATCTGAATGCTAGTTAAACTTATGTTTATCTAACAAAATGATTCCTTTGAGAAGAGAAATAGGTATGTTCTCTTTGTATTCCACGGCTCTGCCCAACAAAGCAAGCAGGTTGGAGAGATCCAAATCTGGATCTGAGTTTTTTCAACCTGTGGGGGGGGGGGGGGGGGGGA
>NW_017729003.1:1536054-1546258 GCF_001723915.1 Gavialis gangeticus | reverse complement strand
GGGGGGTGGGGGGGAGGGGGAATTGTGGCTGACCCATGGGGATCTGGTATGTCAAAGCTAGAGATCAGGAGGCTAGATGACCAAGACTTATGCCCTAAACTCAACAGATGCTGTAAATTGCCAAGGCCAGCAAGGCCACAACAGAAGAGGTAAGCAGAAACTGAAAGGTGTTATTACTAGAAATCGTAAGGCTGAACCACTGAGGTGATTCAGAGAAGTGTCTTGGCCATTTTATGTCTGGCTTCCATAGTCAGCCTGAGGACCACCAACTGAACATCATATGGTTTCAACTGCATAGTCGAAATGCCATAATTTAGGAAAGATAATGGAGAGGCCTACTTCCCAGAAGAGCCCTAGACAAATATCCGCCAGTCAGGCTTAGAACCATTAAATACTACTGGTCTCTTTCTCTCTGTCTGAAGAAAAATGGAGGGTCTCAGGGAAGAGCTAGTGCTGGAAAACACTTGACCATCTGAGTTTCTGGTGCCTGCATCTAAGATGTATCACATGAACTTCATAAGATATAGCTGGAGCCAGGTTTTGTGTTCTTTGCATTTCCTGGAACAGAGCATTTCACGGAGTATAGAATATAGTATTCTTCTAAGCAACACATCTGGTATGCATATGCCCTCTGCAGCCAATGATATTGGCATTCACAAGATGGATATAGCTTAAATCTCAGAACTCAGGAAAAAGCATCCTGGTACTCTAAAACTCCCCTCTTTAGGAGTTCATTTGAAATTCTTTGTTATTAGGGGTATTATCCCTAGGATGAAACCTAGTGTTTTTCAATTTATGCACAGAGAAACATTTTATTTTCAAATCTGAGAGAAGTCCTATAAACACTTATGGAATTAGCCTTATGCATGGCATTAAATGCTTGCAGTCTTGAACTGTAACGCAAGTACACGTCCTTGCTCTCTTACCCTTTTTCCTACTGTATACTGCCTTACTCTGCAGGACTGTCTCATAGATGTAAATAGTGCTAGTGTACATCAGTGCTGAGATCAAATACTAAGATACTATGCAATTTACGATGTCATAGGGATAACAGAGACCTGGTAGGACTCCACCTATGACTGGGCCACAGGTGTAGATGGCTATACCCTGTACAGAAGAGAGAGAGTGTAGCTGTCTTATGTCAAGGAAAGCTACGCATCCCTTGAAGCCGACACTGGCGCCCAGGGTGGACGACTGGAGACCCACTGGGTTAAAATCCGTGGGGAACACGGCACAGGGGACACAATAGTGGGAGTCTACTGCAGACCTCCTACCCAGGATTAAGAGCTTGACCAGGAGTTCGCCAGGGAATTGGCTGAGGTCGCATGCTGCCGGTGCATGGTTGTCATGGGAGACTTCAACTACCCAGACATATCGTGGGAACAGTGCTCAGCCAAATCCAAACAGTCGCAAAGCTTGCTCTTGTGCATGGATGGGCTCTACCTGATGCAAGAAGTCTATGGGCCGACAAGAAGTAAAGCGCTGCTCACCCTGGTACTCTCCCTAGAAACACCAAAGTAAGATGACGCATCTAGGATTCTCTTCAAATGAGTATTATTAGCTCTTTATTACCTCTTTTGGAAAATTAGTTGGAAGAACTGAAACAGAGGTTGTTGCACACTGAGTAATTTTAGAGACATGCAGACAACTGTTTGTTGACTGTGGACAATTTGTGAAATTATTCTCCAAACTTCAAATCCAACTTCAAATGATACAGTAATATGCTGGCTTGTATTCCCTGTAAATTAAGCTATAGGGCTCTGCTGTAATGGCAGACAAGTGTTAAATTGTAACTGCTTTAAATGTATTCATGTTGTTGTTATGTTGCATGCTGCAGTTTCTCTCATTGGCTTATATGTAAACAAAGAATGAAAAGTTAAGTTCCAGAGCTGCCGGGACAAGACTAGGGGGATCCTCAGCATCAACAGGAATTGAACAGCTATATTTACACTTCAGATGGGCTTGGTACCCCTCCTTTGGAGAAGATGACCTGGAAGCATCAAAGGAATGGAGATAAGCTAAAGAAATAGGGTGGTGGCCTGAAAGCAATGGACAGTGTGAAGACAGATGTGCAAAGCAGCTTTGGGGTTGGGAGCTGGGACAACTGCAAAGAGATGCAAGTAACTCTGAGGTGCTCAGGGTTGTGTGCTGACTGGGGACAGAGGGACTGCTTAATCTTTTGGGGGCAGAGAACTTCTGGCTGGGTGGCCTTTGTCCCAGTTTACTGAAGATGAGTTGTGCGTTTTGGTGCTTGGAACTTGGGTTGTACTTGTTCTTCCTAACAAAAGATAAATTCTTTTTCAAGAGCAAAACTGGAAACTAGCTCCTTGAGTTTGCACAACAGAACAACTATTCTGTTGTTCAGGGAGGGTCAGGGACCAAAAGACCAGGGTCTCAAAGTGGGAAAGAGTCAGGGCTCCCCCTAACTCCCTAATACAACCCCCCCCCAGGGGGCAGTGATACCAATCTGTAACAACTCTCTCTCAGCATGACCAGAACTCTTGATATATTACATGGCAAAGCAAGATAGTGTTATTTATTCAGGTCAGTTCATCCTCCGCCTCCACTCCCCACCCACCTTTTGACTGTATAGTTTCTTCATGTTTATTACCTGTGTATCCTTCCAAACATCTGAGGTGGATACTGCCTCGAAGACTGCCTTGTCTCTTTGCAATACCATTCTTCTCTTCCTTAACTTCTTCTTTTATTTCTGTTTTGTCCTACATCTTAGATTTTTATATTTTACACTCCCGAATCCTTAGAATTCTACTTGCTGCTGCACCCCCCACAACCTTGGTCAGATTGTATCCACTGGACAAGAACAACAAAACAAGTCATCCAGCAGTTAATACTTCCAACTGCTGAACAAAGTATCAACCAGGCATAAAAGGTTTAGTGAAAATCTCTTGAGTAAATCAAAACACCTTTGGCAAACTCATGCAGGAAGTCAGACACTACAATGCAGAGTTCAGCAGATTAAATTTAATGTGCATATATTCATACATACATTTATGTCAATGTTTTTTGATGCATGTGATGCCAGGTCTTGAAAAATCTACTTATTCACATGCCTCTAGGAGCTGGAATCCCGCTCAAGGATCATTCCTTTTCAAGACTTTTTAGTCAACTTTTTGGTTCCGTGGCTGCAAAAATAAATTTGCAAACATGAACTGAATGCAGTGTTGCTATCTTAAATTTGTAGACAAAATAGCTCCACAGTTGCTGCTGCTGCTCATAGTTTTACCCCTTCGAGTAGTAAGGAAATGGCTATAAATTAGGTCAGTTTCATTCTGCTGATACTTGGAAAGCTATGTAAAGCAACAAGGCATGCTCCCTGGGGAGAAGGGTGGAACTGTCTTAAAGACAGAGAAAGGGCCAGGAAGTAGAGCTATAAGGTAAATGTTGCCAAAGGTATGCAGTTATACTTTTACAGCAATTTCTTAAAATAGAAATTTAACAAAGATGTTTATTTCAATTGTAGGTGGAGTAGCTTTTAGGTAAGGACTCCAGAATATTTCTGCCCGGGCAGTTAAGCTTGGTTCTAATAGTTTTCAGGTAGATTTTTCAAGCCCTAGTGATGTTCAAATAATGAATCTAAGGAAGGCTCACAAGATTTATTATCAGATTGAAATAGTAATATCTATTGCATAGCATTTATTTAAAAATAAGGCACTGACTTGCTAAGTGTTAACAGCAGTTAAAAATTAATGCAGTTTCAGTACAGTCCAACTTTGAGGGCCTATAATTCAGCAGAACACAGAAAAGCAAAGATATGTCTCTGAAGAGTAATCCTACCACTAAATTTGAGAAACAATTTTAAAAAGATAAAGGAAACTACATTTTTTAAAAGCCTTTTTATTTTCCTTCACCGTTATTGTTTTACAATACAAATATCACCTTGTGAATACACAAAAACCCTACAGAAGATAACTCTGCTTCACGTAAAATACAGAATGTATATATCTATCTATATCTATCTATATAGATAGATAGATAGATATAGATATATATATAGATAGATATATAGATATATATATTCTTCTTCATTCTTAAAAAAACTATTTTGTTCTGCACATTGGCAAATATAGGATAAAATACTTCCCCAAACATACAGTATGTATGGTAGGAGTGAAACTTGAGTTACATGCAGTTTCTGCACAAATATAATTTTAAAGAACTAGATTATTTTTGTTGTTTTTCAACAACGTTTTCATTAAGGGAGTAGAGAGACTACTCAGAGTTCACTCAGTGATCTTCTGCAAAACCTTTTTTTTTTTCCCAAGGGGAGGAAGAGGAAATTCATGGCTGTTTTCTGGTAAAAATGCAACTACCAAGTACACAATAAAATAAGTTAAAGTGGTACATTTTATTAGGATCTGTCCACAATGTGTGAACAGATTTTTGGTTTCTCCATACTCATTGCAACGTCAACATTATAAGCAAATTTCCAGTTTAAGTTAGCTATAAATGTAAAATTTAGTAATGTATACAGTATTTTTACTTCTGTTTTTATGGAATACTTTATTTTAAATAAAAACATTTATGACTGCCTACTGACCATACAATCAAGACAAGAAAGGCACTAGAAACATAGACAAATCTCTCTCTCCCAAGAAGCATTTATTTTAACTCACTTTTCTCTGACATGTAAAAACCTTTTTAAATTTAGTTTCCATACATATCATTTTGAAAAATAAATTTAGGAAATACTTAGAAAATCACTTTACAACAGAATATCATTTTTTGCACTTCTTTTTGACACTGTCACTGCTGTTTTACAAAATCAATAGTTACCAAACCTTTCTGTGTCTATCATTTTATTTGTATCATTGGTGCAACAGGTAGAAAGATTCCTTAATTTCACCCCAGTCAGGTATTTAGAAACCTTCATATAGACATTTGCTAGAAAATGGCTTACAGCCCAATCTTTGGGGCAAGAGATATGAAAAGTATGTTTTCCCAAGAAAATAATATGCTTTATTCCCAGACATGACTGGAAAGACCACAACTTATGATATAAAAGCTTTCATTTATGCTGTCGCATCATATACAAAGGAACGTGGTGATGGGTAATGTAAATCCCAAATCTATTAACAAGAAATGTATACAGTGCATGATAAGTTAAATTTTCTTTATTGTTGTCCAACGCAGATCCTTTGGAGAGAAAAAGAGATCACAGTGCTTACCAGGTAACTGAATAGGTTAAGTCAAGGTAACTGTTAAAGGATCAGGGAGTAGTTCACTTTTTATGGCATCTTCTCTCATGGAGTTCTTAGCACTTTGGACAGTTCCTTTCCCCAAATTTTTTATAGCTGTTATGTGTCATTCACCAATCTGCTGTATTTAGCTTGCCTACTCAGATGTAGCACTGGCCAGGGAAAAGGCCAATGGTAAGAGCGAGGTACAATTCCTTGAACATTCTTTTCAAAGTACTGGAAGGGCTTGTACCACCACACCCGTGCAAGGAGGTTAGTTTGGGAAGCTTCTTTTAGCACCTGTACAAAAAATAATTAGAAAAAGATTACTAAAAAGCAAAGCAGTTTTGCTTACTTTATGCTCATTACAACCACCAGTAGCTTTCCAAAAATGTATCATTTCAGTTTACTCAGAATGTATACCACATTTCACTAAGTATAGACATGAAAAATGTATATTGGATAGCTGATCTAAATTGACAAAACATCAATAGAATCAAAAGAAGTTCTGCACATGCCTTTCTGCCCTCTCTCTCATTGCCTTTCCACACTTATTGAGAGAGCAAACAGATCATGCTTTAAAGGTCAAATTGTGGTTCTATCAGAGCCAGGGAGAGAATGAATTATGGAACTGAAAGCCCTAGGGAACAACGGCCAGATACAGACATTACATTTTTAATAGTATAAGTGATTTGGAAACTGGTCTATACCTGTAACAGAACAGAAGTTCAGCATACTGGTCTATACAAATAACACAATAGAAGCTTGGCACAGACTGGTTTAAAAATGGTGGAACCTGGTCTAAGATTTGACCCCCCACATCAGATGGTGCAGGCACGTTCTGTTCACTCCTAATTTAATTTACACTGCTTACAGAAATTTAGACTGATTCTGTCTTGGGCTTTTTGAATGTCTGTACCTAGCCAAGGTGTTCTAAAGGGAACCATTAGTTTGTCAGAAACCACCAGTCCCAAACTATTAGTAGAAAATGAGATAAGTTTTGAAGAGATGTAAAGAACTTAAACTATACAGCATTTCCCAAATTAAAGTAACATCTAGAATATCAACTGATTTGAAAAACAAACCAATTCTTCAAAGCCTATTAAATACTTAAATACTATCGGGTAGTTGTGATTCGGGTCCCTCACTGTCTGAAGTGTCCAAGCAAGCAGACCCTTAGGTTTTTAATGACAGTCTAGAGGTTACAAAAAGCATAAACAACTATTGTGGAGTTTGGAGTCACTGTGGTAGGACTGCTTGTGGCAGAGCAGCCCCCAGGAAACTGTTCCCAAACGTCACCATGTTGCTACTTGTGTACCCTAAGTAGCTAACAAATAAATGTATTCCAACTACACAGTTGGTCCAGTACAAGATATCACCCACAAAAATCCATGCTTAACAAAATACTACAATTCCTGAAAAATCAATATCTATCTAAAAACCTACAGGAACAGACTGCATGTGTCATTTATAAAATGATAAATCTCTGAGTTAGCTGCATGATCTTACCATAGTTCAAACCTGTCCCTACTTCATAAATGGCCCATCATGAAGAAAAAACTTCAAAACCCCAGCTAGTATTGCTATAGAAAGTTTAATGGATAATCTTTCCTTTCTATTATGTTCCTCACTAAGCAAGCCCTTCCTATGAGGTTATTCCCATAATTGTTTTTCAAGTTTGGCAACTGTTGATTCTTCTGGATCATGCTGTATGCATGAGAGGTCATCCAGACCTTTGATGCATATGCCAAGACAGGAGATTTTGGAGGAGGTCTCCCAGGTCTCCTGTATGGAAGACAAGGATTCTACCACTGAACCACAGGGGACTGTGTTTTTCAAGCTCTTTTCATAAAAGAACATAGGAAATTTCCAAGGTAGAAATCTGAGTATGCATAAGAAATGATGAAACACTGATACAAATAAAATCTATAGAATATCAATTGCAATCTCTTTACCATAATGTAGTTCCCCACATAGATCCTGATTAAACACATACCTAAGTGTTTTACCATCTACAAGCTGAGATTTAAGGAGACTCCAATTCCTAGCTTATATTTCTGTTAACAAAGAGCCGCTAAATTTTGTCCAGGTATGAAGACACTCAGTAGATTCTCAACTGTATAAACCAACAAACATTTTGTCCATTTAGTTCATTGGCAAATTGATTTTTGCTATTAAGCTGATTCTGTCACCCTCAAAAAGATGATATTTACATTAAAATGAAAGGATAAAAATAGGAATCTTTCAGGTTTGCCCTCTGATGTTTGTGTTCCTTTCTGTATTTCTTTCTACCATTCATATTTCTATCTCTACCCTGCTCCTATTCCACATTTTTCAAATCATGTCCCTCAGGTAAGTTTCATTGTACTGTCTTGACAAGACAGAATGGGAGCAGCTATTTTCACGGAAGCAGCGCAGCGTTTGTACAATTCTTCTAAAACAGAAAGGAAATTCACTCTTATTTGGTGAAATGTCATTTCTTATGCCTTAGGATATTTTATCCTGTTAGTCAGGGGCTGGCAACCTACCACCCATGGAGCAATTTGATTTATCCCATAGATGTGGGGCTTCTGTTCAAGGAGTCAAATTGACCAAGTTAGGGTGAGACTTGGGCAAGTGCTAGGACCCAGCCACTGCTTCCACCACTTTTCCCAGCAGCTGCACAGGTACAGCACCTAGCACCACCACCTCTCTCCCCACAGCAGCATGAGGAGAAGGTCTCCAGCAGGTGCTCATCCCCATAGCAGCATGGGTCTTTGTAGCAGTTGCTTTCCCCTGCTATTATGGGGATAAGCACCAGCTGCAGACACTCTCCCCATGCCACTATGGGGAAAAAAAAAGCATTGCTGGGTGCTTTCCCTTCCTAGCTGCTGGGAAAAGCAGTGCTAATAACTGGTTCCTAGCACTCACTTTCCAGACACTGGCCCTCCTCTGACCCAGACTGGGTTAAATCTGGCCTACAGCCTGAAAAAGTTGTTGACACCTGCTTTTAGTAAAAGAATCCTGCCTTTAGTCCCATCAAAAGTAAGAGATGGTGGCCATTTTAAAAAATGGCTTAAACTGCACAAGCAAGTCTGCTTTATTCATATTGTCCAAAATTAAAAGCATTCTTCAAAATTAAAAATTACAATACATAAAAGAAAGGATGCCTGCCTGCTTAGAGTAGATTTTAAAGTAATTTTGTGGTGGTCATAATGCAAGTGATAAGACCGTCTGACTGGGGGAGTGGGGAAAAAGGGGGGCAAAATAAGAGTATTACATTTTTCTCCCATCACTGACTTTTTCTAGTTCCTTATTTAAATGTTTTGCCTAAATTTGGATTTTTCAAAATCCTGGAATTTTTATTTTCTTTTTTCCTCAAAGTACAATGTGAAGGATAGAGAACAGGAAGCTCTACAAGATACAGAGAAGAATTTGGTTATATTTCCTTGTTTGAAAGCTCAACAGATTAGAATTCATCCACTCATGCTAAAGCAGGAGACATGGAGCCAATCAGAACTAATTACTTGAAGAAAAACTCACATGCTGATTGGCCATTGTATGATACCACCAGAAAAGTCTTGTAGTGATGTAGTAAGCCACCACCACATCCACAGTGTAGTGGTCATGAGCCAGGAGAATACAGAACATCCCAACTATGCTAAGAGTCCAGCAAATCCAGTGATACCACCAGAGTCGCCGAGGTGAATCTGAAAGCAAGCAAAAGTAATCCCTATTTTACTAGAGAAGAATGATATTAACACACAAAAGCAGCAATTCATTAATCTTGAACCTACTAATTTGCAACTACTGGCAATATTATTTATTCTGATGTCAACTGTTTCATAGTTAAATCACACATTACTAGCTTAAATTTTACTCACTTATATTAATGAATCAGCAGTGAATATTTTTCAGTTTAGTATTTAAAAAAAATTGCACAAGCATTGTAGTTAACTTACACTCTTTGATAAATAAGTATGTAAGAGTTAATATAACTGTGTGACCACTGTACAGATAGTCACCACACATGTTGTGAGATCCTGTGATAGACAATCCCCCGCCAGCAAGCAGTTTCATTATCCTTCTCATGTGGGATTCCCAGTCTCCAAAGAGCTAGAGGAAAAAGAGAAAAACAGTTTTAATCAGGGTTATTCATACTGCATTGGGAATATGAAAGGATGTGGGTAGTCAGTATTGTAATCTTTTTGCATAGATGCATTACATCTTTTTTGGCCTGTTAAATTTGGGATGTTACTAAGTCACATAAAAGGCCAAGAGGCATCATTATATTTTATACAGGGAAAAACCTCATACTTTACTTGTAGCTGCTTTACAGTGAAAAACATGGGCCTGAGATACACTACCACCCTGCAAAGTGTCAAACATCTCCCAGAAGATGCTGAACTATCTTGGCACCTACTTATCTCAGTGGGTGTTGAGGATGCTTGATAATGTACAGGATGAGGTCCTTTAACTTAACAGATATGAAATTAAAGGGAAGAACATGAAAGAACACACACAGCTTCCAAGAGCAAGTGACGAATATCTATGAAGAAAAGAGCACGGCAGTAAAATACCTAATAAGGATCAGTCAAAAATAAAGGAATCTTATTATGACAAAGCAAGAAACTGGAATGAAAGTTCAAGCAGTTTTATGCTAATGAAACATATTTGTCTTTTCCTGAGAAAGTACACACGAATTAAAGAAGCTTCCATAAGACAAGACACATACGAGTTAGAAAGCTCCAAATTTTGCCAGAGGCAGGAAATGGTTTGGAAAGACCGGACAAAAATAAATATCCAGCACTTAATCTATTAATTTTCAAATGTAACAGCAAACATGATGTATTGTTTTGGATATCAGGTTAAAGTAACAGCCTCATTCTATCTGTCAATCAATATGCCATGATTGTAGAGTGTCATTTTAGAGTGGTTATGGTGGGACTAACAGAAGGGTACAGAAATCACTCACTCGGGGGGGGGGGGGGGGGGGAGAGACTCATTACGGTACAGAAAAATAAGCCTAA
>NW_017729003.1:1529931-1535935 GCF_001723915.1 Gavialis gangeticus | reverse complement strand
CATTACGGTACAGAAAAATTAGCCTAATGGGAGCCTTTAAGCATAGAAAATTAGTTCAGTGTTCTTAGTGGGAGCTACATACTCAATGAGAATATTTTTAAGCCACATACAAAGAAATCATGGGAAGGCAGAAAACACTCCTGCCAGAGCAGCTGTTTGTGTTTCCTTACAGCTACATTTTCAGAAAAAAAGTGCTCACATATTCCCATAGATGAATGGCAAAGGTACTAAGTCAACCAGCCAAATATCTTGAATATAAAATAACTTCCAAGTTTAGTGTTCTTTTCTTTTAAAAGGGAACAGAAGCAAGTAATTGAAGTCAGAAGGTCAAAAAAAATTGCTTTCTTGTTTCTTATTATACAGCCTTGTCTTGCTTCAATTCCTAGAGTACAAAACAGAGATTTTCCAAAGCTGTCCTGGTTGTTTGATTGTTAGTAAAACAGGTCGTTTGCAAACAGATATAATTCTGGGCTCAAACACAGAAACCCATACAAATCTCTCCCATGTTCTGCCATGCTACTACTGGAACTAGCACCATATAGGTTAAATGCTTCTTCCACACAGTAACTAAAGTGATCTAAAACCCAATACTATTCACACACCTAAAAACAAAGGAATACAAACACAATAACTATAAACCCTGAATGCAAGACAACATACTAAGCTAATCAAGCAGCAAGAATATCTGTAGCACACCAACATCAACCTATAAAAAGTGCGCTTAACATGCCAATGCCTCTTCTTTGAGACTTGTTGTCTAACAAATATCCTGAATTTTAGCCCCACCATAAAACTATATGTTTATGAAAAAATTAAAGTTTACCTACAGATTTTTTCACTGAATTCTGTAAACTTTTCTTTCACTTTCAGTTTGACAGGTGATAACATTTTAAACAAACTGAATTAAATTAAGCTTCTTAGTGACACTGTTTTTCCTACCAAAGATAAGCTTGTAGGATGAACTGTCTAATTTAAAGCATTTTAGATCGTATCAAACAGCAGTTAGCCCTTTGGCCTTTTACGTGACTTAGTAACAAGTCTCAAGAGATGTAATGCTCTTACAGTTCTGACTCCCCACATCCTCCCCATATTACCAAGACTTCATATGATGACCCTGTGTGGTAACCATATCACTCTTGGAAATACTACCAGAGATAATATATAACTTTCCTAGCTCTGTTGTATGATTACAAGTAGGCTCAAAACTGGCCAAAAGAAATGTGATACTTGCTCTACTACCAGTTGCATGCTCTGGGTCATAGACAGCAACTCATTTTCCCTTGGCTGTGAAGCCACAATGACTAAACAGATTTAATAGACAGGGAAGAGAACATTTCACATACACAACTAAAGACTTGGGGAGTTGTTTCTAAGGCATTTATACATGTGCTCAGGAGGGTTAGAGGTGGGGGGGGCACTTTAATTAAAGCAGTTCTGAGAGCTGCTTTAATTAAGTGCCCGGAGCATCATGTGTATCAGCATCCCCATGCTGAAAAATGGCATAACCAAAGCTCATCCAACAAACTTTAATTAATGTGCTCCCAACTCCATTTTTCAGCAAGGGGGCACTATGGCACGTGATGGTGGAGTCTACTGGAGTGCAGTAATTACCATGATTAATCAAGTCTGCTCTGATGCACCTTAACTACAACTGTGTAATGGGGAAAGTCAGCTTCAGAACTACCTCCCTATGTTCAAAAAAAGGAACAAAAGCATCACTGTATTTTATATGCTCCTCTGAAGTGGCTGGGGAAAAACCTGATACTTCTACTACTAGTAGCTGCTTTACAGTGAAAACAAGAAAAGACCATTAGTGAGCAGAACTGTTATTTGTTCCCATTACTGTGTCCTATGGGTGGTATGGAATTTGTTTCCCCATTAGCTAGGTAAGTGGGATGTATAAAGTGTCTATATGGAGAGTTCTGCGGATGTGTTAGAAGACGACAGATGAGGTCGGTAAGGTGCGAGACTGCTAAGCAAATGAATAAGAAGCAGCCAACTAAGTGGCTGAAGAAAGAGTTCCTAATGCAAAGTGTTAATAGAAAGGGATAAATGAAAGTGTTAAAGTGACAAATGATACCCACTGAAGTGAGAATCTAACAATGCAAGAAGCACCTACAATACGAAGGAAAACAATCATAAAAAAGAGAAACACAGGGAGGTAAGCAAAAAAGCACGAGCACAGTTATGTTACTTTAAAAACTATTTAATGAATATAAAGTTGATTGTTCAAATGTTACTACTAAGTAGGCAGATGTATGCATAATGTTTCCACAAATAAAAACTATTAAAAAGCAATTAAGAGTTGCCGAAGGGCAAAACAGATCCCTATTTTCAAGTTTCTGGATATTGGAAATGAAGATAAATGCACTGCATTTCCTTATGAACCCTTAATATCCAGTCAGAAAAATAAATACGATTCACAATTCCCAAAGGAGCTTCCCTTGCCACCAAAGGACATACAAGACAGGCACATGTCTGCCACACACGAACCTGAAAGGCTCAACCTCCTCAGCAACAGAATTTGCCGTTACCACAGACACCTGGGTAAATGTACAAGTCCTTTATTCATTTGGGTAGTTTGCATTTGGAAGCTGATATTTCATATTGCAATGTCTACTTCTCCCCACCTGGTGCCTCGTTTGTGAGAAGCAGTGTGTACGTGTATTTTACATACTAGGAGAAAGAAATAGAGCCTGAGTGAGTGTATGCGTGAGAGAGAGAGAGAGAGAGAGAGAGAGTGCAAGTACACACAAGTGGCAAGTGAGTGCCCCCTTTTTCCCTGGTGCAGCTCTGGTGGCTCAGATGATTACTCTCTCCCACCGGCTTCACCTAGACAACTGGAGCGGAAACAACAGAAGGTAGAGGGGTGAACTCCTTCTCCCTCTTCTACAGTTGTCCCTTTTCCCCTTCTTATGATCTCCACGATTGATCTCTTCCCCATGACGTCTCTTGTGTATGGGCAATATCCCTGTGCCACACTGGGCCAGACTACCAACACTGTCTTATACATCTTCTTTGGCACACAAGTGGGTTTTCCTGCAGCACAGGTGGCCAGGATGTCCAGGCTTCCTCTCCCTCCTTGAGCTTTTGCTTCCTGCCTCTGCTCCTGGAGGCAGGGTGAGGTAGGGCTGGGCAGCAGGAGGGTGCTGCATGTTCAGCAGGGGGAAAATTGAGACTGCCCAGACCTCAAGAGAGGAGCCATGAACATGTAAGAGTGAGTCTTCGTTGCTCACACTGTCCATACAGCAAAGAGAAGCTGGGTTTCTTGCATGGCAGGGGGAACACCAGGGCTCTGTGCTGCACATGGCCCCCTGCCATCCAGAAGTTGAACAGCCTTGCTTTAACTCAAACCACAGATCAAAAGAACCAGGGTAGGGGATTTCCACACCCCTGACTAAGTTACCTCTTTCTCTTAAGATGTATGCAATGGATGAACTGGATCAAAAATACTTCTGGAGGAAAAACCATCTGTCTTTGGAATGCACTAGCTGACATCTGTTTGTAAGGACTATGCACTCCCCCATCCAACCTGAGTTTTAACTCATCCTAGTAAGCTACTATTTTATAGAATGCTCAGAACACAAAATCTCTATTTATTCGTTTTTTAACTTTACATGATGATGCCACTAGCAAGAAGTAAGGAAATATTTACATTGTTTCAAGCACAACAGGGGCACATTAGGTTGCGTGCTACCATTTACCTGAAAGCAGAGGATTACTCTACAGAACTAATTCCTAATTTTCATGTTACATATTAAATCTCATTTTAAAAGAGGTTTCACTGATCCCAGTAACCATGGTAATGGCTCAACAATTAGAACAAATCATGCATGCCTTGAATTAGTCACTATTTGATACGTTTACATATTAAAGACTGATGTTCCTTTGTTTTAGAGCTCATTCGCATTTTAGAAAGCTTGACAAAAGGTTTTAGCTATACTTTGTTGACAATTTCACAAGTAAGGATTTTTTAAGTAGCCCTAACATTAAGTAAACAGTTCCTGCATTGCCCACAAAGGGACTGTACCATTTGAATTATGTTTGTTTGAAATGACTATAAGTTAAGGCAGGCATCAGTGTGGAAGCACCTACACCTGTACATACTAGGTGCTTTACATACTAGCAAAGTTTATTTTTTAAAAATTTTGCAAAGCTAGTAAAACTGACTAGGTATTTTTCTTTGGTGAAACATTCTGACAGAAAACAGTTTCCTAAAAACTGAAATTTACTGCATGAAGATTCTCACTTTCCCCATTTGGGAAAATGGAAATATATATTTGTTTCACAATGTTCTGATCTGGAATAGCAGCTTATTGAACTAACCCATAATGTCTCCCCTCATTCCCCCTCACCCCACAAATAAAAGGGAGTGGGGTGGGGAAATGTAACAAAAAAGGTAAAACTTGGTACAATTTTTTTTAGATCAGGCTTTTGAAATAAGTAATGCCTTATATTGTTCACCAGTTACCACTAAGTTAACTGACAGCAGTGATAAACTATGAAAAATGTCCATGACAACCCAACTTGATAGGAAATGTATCAGTTAGGATGAGAAATGCTGTTCAGGGATCTTGACTACCTTAGGTACACCGAAGAAAGAGGAAAAAAAACAGAAATCAGTCATTGAACTACGCAGAGGAAAAAAAAAGTTACCTTTGGAGAACAGTTGAAATGCATGCCGGGTACTGGGAGTGTAGTTACATACATTGTAATACACCGATAAAGGTACAGCGTGCCAACTATACAGAAGAATCTTCTGCTAATAATAGACCTAGGAAAAGGAAAAGGAGAAAGAAGTGATAATTCAAAGCAAACAAGGTTTGAAAAACCCAGGGAAAAACTTCATGTGAATTCTGACAGCCATTCAAGCTCAGTATTTTTTGATACTTTTTGAAAATCTTTAATCAACGTTCATGTAATAGTAAAATACTTTGTAAAAAAATCTGAATATATGGTATCTGAATATACAAAAGCAAACTTAGGCTTCATGAATACAAACAACTGTTTATAGGTAGACATTACACTTAATGCACTTCAAGCACGCAGTAAGTGCTTTACAGCTGTAACCGAACAGAAAATTCATGGCACAAAGCACTTTAAAAATGGCAGATTCTGCTCCAAGTTAACCTTGGAGAGATGTGTATTAACTTAAAGCATTTTCTGTTAAAGCGCCTTATCGAGCGTCTGTGCCAGATCCCATCAAGGGTCTGATTGCTGCTATCCCAGGCAGTGCTGTGCAGGGCTGTTCTAGCCTCAGGCAGAGATCATTTGCTCTGCCTGAGCACCAGGTTGGCCCCACCCTCTTGGCTGCCACTGACCTGAGACACTGGAAGCCTGGCTGAGGAGGTCAGGGAAGGGGGGTTTCCATCCCTGCTGTCTTGGCCTTGTGGCACGCCGCAGCTAGGGGTGTGCTGCAGGAGTCTGAGGTCTGTCTCCTGGCATCCACTGGCAGTGACCCCTCTCCCCAGCCTTGCTCCTCTGCCAGCTGGCAACTGTCAGCAGTGGCTGGGGTGGGGGGGGAAGGGACACCTCCTGCCACGAGGGCTCCCCCACAGCTTGCTGGCTCAGGGTTTAGGGGTAGGGGGTGTGCTGGATCCATGCAGCATGGGGGTTCCCTCTCCCCAGCCCCAGTTTCTGGCACAGAGAAACACAGGGCTGGGCAGCTCTGCTGCAAGTACTTACTACCACTGTCCAGAGGTGGCGTAGGGGGGGAGCCACCCTTCCCCCAAACTGTGGGGACCTGGCCCAGCCCCCATCCAAAGGCCCCAGCTAGCAAGCTGTAGAGGGGCCCTCACAATGGGGGAGGGCCTTATCCCCCAGAGGGAGCAGCCAGCAGCTGCAGAAAGGGCAGCCTGACCCAACATTTCCCCACATCAGGAACTGATACTGGGGCCAGGGAGGCCCCCTGCTGTGGGGAGGGAGCCCCTGCTATGAGGACCTGGCCCAGCCCCTCCCCTCCACTGCCCCAAGGACACCAGCTAGTAAACGGGGGGGGGGGGGG
>NW_017729003.1:1505735-1529726 GCF_001723915.1 Gavialis gangeticus | reverse complement strand
GGGGGGGGGGGGGGCTCACAGTTTGGGGGCTCCATTTCCCCCCTCCACCCTAGCTACTGCTGACAGTCACCAGCTAGTAGAAGGGCAGGGCTGGAGGGCTGCTCCAGCAGCCTCCTGGGGGCACCCCCAATCTGCTGGCCTTGGCCAGTGCAGGCAGGCATGCCTGCTCAGTTGGAATGTGCTCTAACTTACAGAACTTTAAGTGGAATAGTTAAAGCACTTTCCATCGGGGGCTTTTTAAATGTCAGTTCTTAGCCATAGTTTTTAGAGATGCAATGAGGCTACAGGTTGAGGTAGTTTCCAAATTTGGCTCCATGCACTCTCTTAACATTAAAGCTTCCTAATATTGCTAACATTTTCAACATAATCATCCAGACATGTTAATATGATTACTGTTACTGTGATTACTGATAAGCAGTAATTAGATATGAAATATTATTAACCCTATTATATGCATTATCTAAAAGAATGAGCGCCCCCTTTGGGCTGAATGCTGTATAAACACAAATAAGAGACAAAGATCCTTTAAGAGGCAGAAAAATAATTGCGAGCGGGGAGCTGGGAATGTTGTGTTCAAGGAATCTGGTGAAGAATGAACACAGCTTTATTTATTACCTGTTATGTTTGTTTTTTTAAGTAATTAGTATTCAAAACTGAAAACTAGCAAATTATGACTGCAGTTGCTTATCTCAGTTCAAAAGAGGATACAAGTCAGATTAAGCATCCTCCCTCTTATGCATCTCCTCTGCAGTTGCAAGAGGCCCAAATGACTTTCATTATACTTCACTTTCAATGGAATATTGTGATCAAGAAAGATGTGTACCAAATGCACTGAAAACTTACGCTTTCCCACCTCTTTTTCCAAGTTTGTTTAATTCTGAACAGAACCCTACCTTCCTGGACAGTAATTCCTATAGATGTTTATTCTTAAACTTTCATGTATTTAAAAAAAGAGAAAAGGAAAAAAGAGACTAAGAGAAAAATATCTTATTTCCTTTAAACGTATAACATTTCAGACAACCATTGTCGAGCTGACCTATTTTGATTCTCTAATTGGCCAGCTCAAATGATTTTTTGGCACAGTTAATAACCTGTAGTATTACTGTCTGACTAAAGTAATTCAGCAATGTTGGATCAACATTTGGGAAAAAATAGTGTATACTGCTTTGTCCGAAAGGTTTCCAAAAATAAACTGTAAGCTTTCAGAGAATGTTTTCCTTTTGATGCATTGTTTTTCATTAGAACCAGAACACCAAAAAGAAGTTTAGGGCTGCTGTCCTTAGCCCCATGAACTACACTGGTGGGGGAGCAACCTTTCTGGCAGGTGAGACACAAATTAGTAGGGCTGTGCGAAGCTTCAGTCTCTGATTCGATTCAGCAGAGGTTCAATGGCCAAATCTCCAAATTGAATCAGGAGATCCTTTAGTCTCTCTGAATGGAATCAAAACCCTCCAAACTGATTCAGAGAGATTCGGAAAGATTTGGCGATTCAGACAGACACAGCTTTAAATGTTTTTTCTATACATCTCAAGGTACCAGGAGGCTTGTGAATGCTGAGACGTTGGGGCGGATGGAGCGACCCACAGGAGCACAGGGAGGGGGCGGAGGGGGTCCCCAGCGCGCTCAGCAGCAGACCCGGAATTGGACTAGAAGCATTTCCAGTCCACTTCCGAGTCCACTTGGGAGTGCACCCGGCTCAGCGACCGGTGCCTCCTGGCCAATTGCTGAGCTGGGGGGAAACAAGGGCAAGCACGCTCCCTGGTGGACCCAGAAGTGGAATGGAAGTACAGGAGGCCCCCTGCACTCCTGTGGGACACTCCATCTGCCCCAGCATCGCAGTGTTCACGAGCCACGCCTGGTACCTCGAGGTATGTAGGAAAAACACTTAAAGCTACGTCCATGGCCAAGTCACTGATTCTCCAAATTAGCATCAAATCTTCAGATTTGGATTTGGCTGAATCAAATCAGGGACAGTGATCCAAATCAACAAATTGAATCACTGTCCCCGATCTGGGCTGAACCTGATTTATATACGGCCCATTTTGCACACCCCTACAAATTAGCCCCGTACTCTCCCTGAGTGTCACTCTAATCCCTTTCCTGGCTTGATCTCCTACTCTGCTTTTTTTACTTCCTGAAGCTGCTGCTCTTCCTTCTGCCCCATCTGGCACTGTACTGCCTGGGCCCTCACCAAACTTCTGGGTGCCTCACAAAGGTTGCTCATGCCATTTGTTGCCCCCAATGTCATAGGTTGGCCACCCCTGGATTATGCTCTGCCAAGACAGGTTCAAGGAATTATTCATTCTCATTGCTAAAATTCCATTAAAATTTTATGGGGAACCCTTCCCAAAAATATAACCCCTAAATCACAAGTCAATAAAAAGAATTCATTGAATTAAAGAGACATTTACTTTTTTACCTTTAGACACTGATTGCTGAAAAAAATATTTTGGGAAAGTACAGGCTGGCTTTAGAGAAAGCTATTCCTGCATGGATCATTGCTTGGCATTGTACTGTTTGGCCTCTACATATGTTAAACGAGAAAATCGGTTGTAAATAGCCTTCATAGATCTCAGCGGAGACTTTGACTCCATAGACACATTAAAATTATGGAAGAAACTGGCAACAACAGCAAAAGAAAAAGCTTTCTTATAATTAAATCATCATTTACTATTCAAACACAGCATCGAGGGTACATTATCAGATTGGCGGTGCCTTATTCAACAGTTTCCCAATTAAGACAGGTACGACAAGGATATCTGCTTTTCAACTTATTCTTGAATGATTTAAAAAAGATTTTAACAGGGAATCAATTTCATACACCCATGATTTTGAATGACCATATTTTTCTCTTGCTTTATGCAGATGGTGCATCAATTCTGTCACAATCCCAAATAGGACCCTAAAGATTATTCAACAGTACTGCAACTCAAATAGCTTAGAAATCAAGGCTACTTACAGACATAAAAAACCCTGACGCTTTGCTTTAAACTCATTGTGCCCCTGCACTGAGCCCAGCATATGCCCAGAAGAGGCATTGTGTTAGATGGACCCAGCTTGCCCAACATCTGTATCAATCAGGTCCTTTAGTGAGGCTTTTTTGAAAAAGCACTTTTATCTAACAGCTGACTGAATCAGCTGTTAGATAAAAGTGTAAATAGGATAAAAAGCAGTTCTCGTTCTTCTGGATGAGACCTCTCTGCATCATTCAAATGCTCCCAATCACAACATATAGCTATCTTGCCTAAAGAAGTTCACAAAGATCCAGAGAAATGTGTTAAAATTAAGGAACCCCCCTGCAAGAAAGATAGTGGACAATGAATACTGATGGGGAACTCTCGACCTTTGGACCTCCCACAAGGATCAATTTTCTTAGGTCCCATGCAAAATCTATGCACAGCCAATTGGTTGAACTAGTTAAATAACATGGGCTGAAGTATCAATAATATACAGATGAAGCACAACTCTACATTTTGCTATGTATGACCATGCAACTACCACCAGAAAGATCTTGTGCTGGCATAAACTCAGCCATTAGATGAATATCAGATGACTGAAGGTTTGAATCAAAGACAGACTACACTGGTGAAGAGAACAGCATTTTTGAACGTTTCTAGCCAAGGAAGTCTCCTTTTCCAGGACTGATCAATGGTGGGTACAACATGTAAAGCTGTAGCTAACGGGTGCTCCAACATTCCTCAGACAGCAGCATCCATGAGTGGCAGGTACCAATAATCTCTGTTTGGTTAGAAGACTAACCCACCCTGGCAAAGACGGAACTGTCTTAAGGTTATTCATCACTTCATCACTGCTATTTTTTTTTTTTAGGTGATGCAACAATGCAATTTGAGGGGGATGAAGCCTTCAATGCTCAGGAAATGCCACCAGGCACAGACCATTATTGTCTATTATCTCAACAATTAGTTATTAAATCCAGTTAAAGATCTTCGTTCTTACCATCAAGGTGCTTGATGGCTTGTAGGATGAACTAAAGTTTGATGAAACCTGAGGTCGATAAAGTTCATTCAGTTGGCACAATGGAGCTTTCTTTACCTTTTATTAAAGTTTTTTTGTACCGTAAACAAAAAATTCTGGGTGACTAGTCCAAGACTGTGGAATGAACTCCTACAGGAATTATGAGCTAACTCAAAAGCTTACACTCTATGGGTAATTTATAATTCTTTGACTGGTTTTCTTTAACAAGCAGTACAACCCGCACACACAGACTTAAAAATTATTAGTACAAAATACGTCTGTAGCTTATGCACATACAAATATCCAAACAAAAAATACACTCCATTTCATACACGTTTCTCCTTAAGGAGGAGCACATGGCACATTAGTAGTGTTCGTTAATGGACTCTGGAAGGCATACAGATATTAACATGACAAATGAAAAATAAGAATCTATATGCAAGCTTTTCAAATGACTACCCTAATGTATTATTCAGGGAGTTGGGATCTAATTGAGTATGCAACCTTCAAAGAAATAAATTATAAAGTTAATTAAATAATATTTAGTTACATTCTACAGATGTTGGAGAAATATTGCCTGGCAAAATCTCCAAGTGAAGTAGCTTTTATTGCATTTTATTAATATATTATCAATAGTATAATAGTATTATAAAAAGTCATTGTTTTAAAAAATCCCAACTTGGGTAATTATCATCTCAGATAAATTATATTAAATCTATTTATTGTAATTTAAAATAGATAATGAAGAATAACATTCACAAGGAAACATCACTGTGTAACTAGAGTAAAAAACTGGATGCTAGAAAAGCTGAGTCTAATGATTTTTGGAAACTCTCCAATTTCAGGATTACTGGCACCAAACATTTTACTTTGGCTTGATTAATGTTATACAGAATAAAGGTCCAGTCAACGTGAGATTAATATGGTTGAAAACCAGCTTTTATTCTCTAACTTGGCTATTTATGATATCTTTAATTAAAGATTGCTGGTTAGCTCTGTTAGTTTGAAGTTAGACAGAAGGTAAAGCAGGGTGGCACCTTGTAAGTCCATATGTAACATCTGACAAAAGCTCACACCTCTCTGAATGAGTTAGTTTCTAATGTGCCACACTGCCCTGCCTTCTGCCCATCTTTAATTAGGATGACTTTCTAGAAACTTCCCCTGCAGCTGAAAGCAGCACACACTAAAAACAGTTGCTACAATTCCTCAAATCTCCTTTTCTGAAGGAGTTCAATTTTAATCTCTCCTTCCCATTCTTCTGAACTACATCCCAACACCCAAACCAAACTAAAGGTTTAACAAGATTTGCCTGTTGGCCTCTTCCCTTCCTTTAAAGCATGTCTGCTACAGTTTGATCTTGACCTTGAAAATTATTGTTTTTCAGTATTGCAATGATTACTTTGTCTAGGGCAGTTTCTTCATAGGCAACATAATCCTTCTTAATTTACCAAAATAAATGGGATTTCTGGTGAAGTCCTGCTAAGGATATGATGGAAGTATTCTTGCCAGTATTTCTTTTGCTCTTCTACAACAGTAAGGGTCTTTCCCAGTGTATCTTTTTTAAGACATTCCATACTGTGACTAAAGTTTCCAATAATTAATTTAGTGGTTTAATAGACTGTTCTCATGTCCCCTTCATTACTGCCATTTCTGCTTCCAGTGCCTATCAATCTATGGTTTCTATCCTTCTTGGCCAATTTTTATCCTTATATTCTTTTAATTCCAACTTAAATTTTTGTATGGCTTGTTCATACCCCAAATAGCTCTTCCTTCCCTGGTACTTACCCCACAACATATTCGCAGACAGCAATCATAATCTTGCACCCTTACTTTGTCAGGTAAGTGAGATCAGCTCTTTATTTTTCTTTCTGTAAGCTTAGATGTCCCTTTCTCCTCATCTGCACTAGTTTTTTAATTATGTTTTTCTTGAATATGGGAGACTAGCACCATACACTTATTTCCAGATGAGATCTCACCAGTCCCCTTTTGAAAGCATTAATGTCTCTCATGGAAATAGCTCTCCTAGAACAATATGCATCTTTTAATGCCATATTACATTGGTAACTCAGTCATCCTGTGATTGGCTAGTACCCACAAGTCTTCTTCTCATTTCCAGTTTATGAACCGCCAGCTTTTAAGAAAAATTGTGTTGATTAAGTATATATTATAAAATGTCACCCCATTTCTATTACTCAGATTTTCAAAGTCATCAAGCTTTTTTTTTATATCATAAATCTCAACTCTGCTGATGATGCCTCTTTGCATCATCAAGTACAATCAACACAGTCCTATTTCTTGTGCCAACACCTTAAGGATCAATGTGGTATCACAGTAATTACCCCTACCCGAGCACTACCTCTATTTTCTGTTGTCATCTCCCCTTCAGCCAGTTCCTTACCCTGTATTACAGTTCTATTACTTCTTCAACTTAATCTGTTTCTGATGCATTCAAGTTCATTTTCTTTTGTCTGGGAGAGGACAGACAACAGTACTCTGCCATATACATTTTGTTTCTTCTGCTATCTCACTGAAGCAACACCATGAGGTAGAATAAATACCCTGCTCATCCAGTGCTCTCTTAATAGCAGAGGGGCCATACAAACATCTATCACGTGAGGTGCAATTTTCCAAACACTTCACACCTCTGCTGTGGCACTTGCATATACTCCTGCTGAGTGATGTGTGCTATATGGGGTTGGAGCGCACACACAAAGTTTCTGAATTCCAGCCTTAACATTATGAGGACCATCACTAGATGTCTTATGCCAACTCCAGTTGGCTGCTTACCAGTCCTCTCAGGCATTCCTCTGCCCCTGCCTGACATTCGGAGACAAGCTGGTACCCTGGCCCTAGGCCTAAAGCCTAAGATCCAGACCATTCTCTGCACTTCAGCCTAGTAGCTGCAAGCCAGAAAATCAAATACTGCCTTAAATCTCAGAACCCATTCTCCACTCAGGGCAATAAGTTCACTGAAACTTCAGATGGCATGTCACCCACACCATAGGCCTCCCCATCAGTAAAGCAGGGAATATATCATACAAGTTCTGCTGCTAACAAGCTTCATCTGACTCGCAGGGTCTGGACTACACTTAATCTCAGAACAAGCGTTGGACGGTTTAAGGAAGTGCTTCTCAAAGCGGTGGTCTGTGGACCAAGCCACTGGTCGCCGGTCCGCAGTGAGTTGCCAGGAAAGAAAAAAATATATTTTCAGAAGCATAACATTGATATGTCATAGCACCACAGTTCATACATTCCAACACTCCAGGTGACATCACATCGTGCGAGGTGAGGAAAGAGAAAGAAACAGCCGGTAGTGCATTTGTGTAGCGCTGTTACATGCAGTTGCTGCCACCGGCTGAACTGGGCACCAGTCCCTGGCCCACTGGAAAAAAATCTGCCAGTTCGCCACATCAGATAGTTTGAGAAGCACTGATTTAAGGCAAGCATGCACTCTTGGGGCCTCTCCAACAGTGCTGAATGCAGTTGTGGTGCTCAAGTTCAGACAGCCGACCACATCACCTATGAATCCCTTACAGCCCTCCTTTGGGTGGCCCCAGGTCTTATGGACATTGACCATTCTACCTGTTCCTGGGTTTCTGGCCCTCATGCTTCTGACATAAGTGTGGTGACACTTGCTTCATCATCATCATCCATTGCTCTGCTGACTCAGAGTGGAGCAGTTTACAGGAGAAATCTGGCAAGCATCATCATATTTCCATCTTGTTTAGAGCCCCAGACATGTCTGTGTTGAACTCTGTGTTGCATACTCAGCAATATGAAACCTATCTTCAAGGAACTGTACTCACCAAACTAAAGACAATCATTACTTTAAGACTCATCATTTGTGCTACAATAAGACTGTTTTTTTCCATACTTCCCTATGGAGGCCCAAGTGAGAGACTAGAGAGAGTGAATATTACGTATACTGCTCTGTCTGCTGCAGGGATTTGCCCTGAACAATGGATATGAATGCCCTGTTTTCCATGACCTGTTAATATTATTACCATCTTATTAGCTCTGGTTAGTCTGCCACACATTCAATTTAAGGCACGATGGAAACCAGCCTGAAAAATGGTAGAGATCTTTTGTGGAATATTTTTGCTGCTGGTTTCCTGCTTTGCTGTGCCAATAATTTCTTGAACATGTGGCAGGATTACTATTTACGGCAAAATTAACAGGTTAATCGCAACTAACTGTAATATCTCTCAAGGGCCTATATTATATCTGGGATACTTGCTTGATTTCACTATGGCCATCAGCATAGAGACAGATGCCAGATCTCTCATTCTGGCAGACCACTTTGAGGTTTTTTTCTTTGTCCCTTGTCTTCTCTCTGGAACCTCTCTTTAGTTTTGAAATAAAACTTATGCTGAGTTATTCATTTTTTGCTAGCACAAGATGCAGATTTCACCACCTGAGTTTGGGGAGTAGAAAAAGCAGCTACAGTCATCAGTACTGGAACTGAAAGCATGCAGGCATTCAGCTATAGAGGTGGCAGCACTGAGGATGCACGTACTAGTGGTTTCTCTTACAGTAAGACAGGAGGACTGGACATTGTCAGTGATGGCACTTTCGACATCTCTTTACCTTCTTTCCATTGTTTGAACCCAGAGCAGGATGAAGTGTTAGTTCACACAAATTATTCCAGTCTTGCATCAGCTTTGTATCCAAGCTGGACAGGCTGCTTAAAAAGATGGAGCTCAAATAATTATAGTTTTTGGCTCTGGCAGATTTTGATGAAGAAAAGAATATAAAGTGAAGAACACAGCATGCAGTGGGGCTCTCCCCTTGGCAGAACTACTAGTGGCTGCATCCACACTTGACAAGGATTAGTCCAGTGACCTACTGACAGCACCACAATGTATGGGAATTGGTGTAAGCATCTTACCCAGCTAAGTTTTCTTCTTTCTTCCCCTCTCCCTTCTTCGCCCCCTGACACACTTCTTTTATTTTTTAAGAGAAAAAAACCTCTCTAAGAACATGTGCAAAGATGGGATTCTTTATCAAATAGACAGCAATACAGGCATACCTTGGAGATATTGCGGGTTCGGTTCCAAACCACCGCAATAAAGTGAATATCGCAATAAAGCCAGTCACACGAATTTTTTGGTTTCCCAGTCCATATAAAAGTTATGTTTACACTATACTGCAGTCTATTAAGTGTGGAATAGCATTATGTCTAAAAAAACAATGTACATACCTTAATTAAAAAAATACTTTATTGCTAAAAAATGCTAACCAATGGAAAAATGGCGCCAATAGACTTGCTCAATGCAGGGTTGCCACAAACCTTCAATTAGTAAAAAACGCAGTATCTGCGAAGCGCAATAAAGCGAAGCGCAATAAAACGAGGTATGCTTGTATATCTAAGTTCAGAGTGGGATGGATATTTCCATTACTAATCATTTTAGTGAGGTAGAAGAGGAAAGAACAGAAGAAGGGCTGTGATCATGCCAAATTTAATGTCATCACAAAGGAACACAGGGCTTATAAATGATTTCAATGGATACTGCTATGGAAAAATATCAGATTTGTCATGCATACAGAATCATAGAAAATTAGGGTTGGAAGGGACCTCAGGAGGTCGCCTAGTCCAATCCCCTGCTCAAAGCAAGACCATCCCCAGCTAGATCATTCCGACCAGGGCTTTGTTGAGCCAGGCCTTAACAACATTAAAGGACAGGTATTCCACTACCTCTTTAGGTAACCTGTTTCAGTGTTACCCTAAACCTCCCTTGCTGCAACTTGAGACCATTGGTCCTTCCTCTGTCATCTGCCACTCCTGAGAACAGTCCAGTTCCATCCTCTTTGAACCACCCTGTAGATAGTTAAAGGCTACTGTCAAATCCCCACTCAGGCTTCTCTTCTGCATACTAAATAAACCCAGGGCACTTATACACGTGCTTCAGGAGTTGGGGGAGAGCTGCTCTAATTAAAGCACCTGAAGTGTCATGTGTATCAGCATCCCCATGCTGATTTATGGCCGTGGGGCACTTTAACTAAAGCACATTGAATAAACTTTAGTTAAAGCGCTCCCACCGCCATTTTTCAGTGCAGGTATGCCGATACATCTGATGCTGGAGTCTGCTGGGGCACAGTAATTACAGCGCGTCAGATTAATTACAGTGTGTTGGAGGAGACTTGCTTCACACATATACCTGTCCCCACTTCCCTCAGTCTTTCTTCACAAGTCATGTCCCCCAGCCTCCAAACCTTTTTCATTGGCTGGACTGTCTCCTACTTGTCCACATCCCTTCTGTAGTGGGGTACCCAAAACTGGACACAGTACTTCTGATGTGGCCTCACGGGTGCAGAATAGAGCAAAATAATTACTTCCCTAGATGTGCTTGCAATGCTACTACTAATGCAGCCCACTATGCTATTAGCCTTCTTGGTAAAAGGGCAACATAGGCACCTTTCCACACTGTATCCACATGCTCAAAAACAAACAAACAAACAAAAATTCGCAACAAACTGTAGTAAGGCTCTTTGTCTTTTCATTTATATGACAAGTGTAATCAAGAAATAACTTCATTAGAAAGTTGCATACAAATAAATGGAATTATTTTGAACCAGAACTTTACATCCACAAAGAAAGTGGGAGAGCATGACTGCATTAAGCCTCCTTCCTATACTTTCTTTCACATGTATATAGAAGTAAAGATAGCAAATTCCCAAATAACAGCAATAAACTGTGTCAGAGCAAATTATAGAGCATAATGGTGAACTGTACATGCCTTCCTTTCCCTAGATATATAATGCAGTTTTGAATTCTCAGACAATGAGATGGTATATAAAATCATACAGTGTGACAAGAGTGCTTTGCCAATTAAATCATTATGAAGGCTTTTCAAAATTAAAATGAATGTTTTAGCACTACCAACAGGGAAGACAACTCACAAAAGGTCAGAGAGGGTTGAAAGTGTATCAGCATTTGAAACTCCATGGATGTTTCAAAAGGCTCCCTAAGAAAGCTTAACTTAAAAAAAGTTTAAATGAAAATCATTACAAGATTTTATTTTGCTTTTGAAAAGGGGGGGAAATACACATCTTCAAATTCCATTTTTTCATTCTGGTCTACAAATGAAAGTCTCAATATAGCCTATGTATTTAAATGGTGATTAATATATTTTCCTTCCATTAAGGAATTTCCAGTAGCCATTAAAAGGTAGGCTGTATGTTTCTGAATACCCACTTTTTCTATCATGATGACCACTCTGGGTCTACCAACTTTTGAGGGAAAAGACTAGCATAAATTCTACCACTAGAATAGGTTTGCACTTTTTCATGAAGAGTTAGGTTCCTGGATGGTCAAGGGGAATAACCAATAAATAAGGATTGATCCTGGGGAGCAACAAGCATGGGAGCTGTTGGCAAGTCCCTAATGGAAGGCACTCTCTCCCCCCAACTTTTAGGTAGGGACTTCCAAAAAGTGGATGCTCATGCAGAGATATGTGCAAACATTCTGTACCTTAACTCCACCAACACCCTGACTCCTCCCTCCAAAAAAAAGAAGAAAAGAAAGAAAATATGAGCTCAGCACAGTCCCTTAAGTTCTTTAAAAAAGAAATCACAAGAATATTGTGGCGCTGTTTGGTCAATGGCAGAATTAAGACTTATTCCTGGTAGTCCATCTATTTTGTAAATAAATTATGACAATGCCCTAAACACTTTGCTCACAAAGTTTAACAAGAGATTAAACTAATCGGGTACCAAACTAAATCATCTACTGGTAGTATACATTAGATCTTCTCTCCCATCTTTACATTGAGTAAAAAAACAAATAAAAATCAGTTAACCAAAATGCAGAGATCCCAGAAGTATTCACATGGCTTTTTTCACATAGTATCATGCAGGCCTTTTATGAGCTTCAAATTCTTAAGAGCTGGGATGATATATTTTGCTTATTTTTGTGCACTTTTAAAAGCACTATTTACCTTAAGGTAGAAAAATGATAATATTTATGAAATTAGCCTAGCTTAAGTGACAGCAAGCACAATGCAAAATACAACACTTGCGTTTCACAAAGATGTCAGGCTGGCAACTAAAGTTGAGCTCTACCTTATACATACCCTAATGGGCTAGCCAAATTGAATTAAAGCACCAAGATCCAGGTTAAGGGTTTTTTCTATATAAAAATGATTTACATTAGGGGCAACTCTCATGTTATAGCTCAAGTTAATTCTGCAGTTAAGTAAAGTCCACACATTTTTCAGCATCTAATTTGGCATTTAGGTTTGACTTTGTCCAATTCTGTAGAAAAAATCCACATATACTTCAACATGTGTATAATTATACATGGATTTTTAAAGGTGATAAGACCAACTGTTATTTCTAGAAGTTAACACCTAAACACCCCTCCCCAACTATCCCAAAACCCCACCCCACAGTTAAACAGATTTCAATTTTAAATTCAAGTCTCAGCCTGCCAGAAAGCACTTATATTTATGCAATGCCTCAGTTTTCAAAGTATTTACTTACTTGTATTTTAAGAGCAGCCACTGAATTAACCAGAGTCCTACAAGGATCATGCCGTTAATTTCACAAATAGAGAAGGCCCATTGAACGCGGTTAAAATGGTCAAAAAATGCATCTGGTAGGGGAGGCTGCACCTCCTTGGGAGGCACTCGTTCATGGACAACTGAGATTGTCACTGTGGTAAAGATGAAACAGCAAAGTGCATAAAGAAAAGCCAGGAAAGTCTTCCCCCATTCCATAGGATACTGGGAACGCTCTGGTTCTGGCATACGGATCTTTATCATTTCCTTTCTATATCCATTTGGCATCCCGTTCAGTTTGATTTTACTGCTGAAACCATTTTCACCGGTGACAACATCCATGCTGACACTAAGGTGCCCATTGGCATGCCCATTTTTGTGTGCCTCAATGTGGTGCTCCATTTTTAAAGTCTCTATCATGTCTAATAACCGCTGCCCGTTGTCAGAAGACACACGTGACAAAGGTGGCTTCTTAAAATCCTCCTTAGTTAAATTGATCAAGTCCTGCCCGGTGAAACTTCCCAATGGCTCACAATATTCTGGCATAGCGTTCTCCATCAGCCAATCTGTCACCTCTTTGGGTGACCAGAATATCACCTCTTTCATTTCGTCAGGGAATCAGCATGCAGGTTTATTTTTAACTTAAATTGGGCAACGGTTCCAGCACAACAAAAAGCTCCGTCCTGGCTTGTTCATCTTGTCAGACGTGCAGCAAAAACCAATTTGGCAAAGTTGACAAGTACAAATTTTTAAACCGCTGGTACAAATACCTATACAATGTGGTAAGCACAGGAAATGGTTCACTTCATTTTTGCATATGTATTCTTCTTTCTAGTGAAAAAAGAAAAATAAAAAGTATTAGGATGGCATTTAACGAAAAAAATTGACCTGCTGAAGTGCCTGATCTATACAGACACTGTGATGCTGGGGCAAACTAATGCGCTGCTTCTTCCAGTAAAGCACAATGTGTTGTTTGTTTGGTTTTTTGACATCTGCAAGCAGCATCTATTTCTATACATATTATGATAACAATTATCATCAATTTGGGAGGGGGGGGGGGGTACAGGGTCTGTCTTTGCCCTCTGTTATATAGATCCTGGCACAACAGATTCTGGTCTGGGACTAAGGATCCAAGGTACTACAATAATTATAAAATATTAAACACTGTTGGTTAAATTCCTATTGATCTATTAAAAGATATTATGAATGCAAGTCCTCCTCTACTATAGCACCCCTTTCACATTACTTCATGTTGCGCTCTCCAATTACATTGCACCTAAAAATTAAACAGTAAATGCTTCAGGGCAGGGAATAAGTCTTTGTTCTAATAAGCACCAAGGACAATTTTGGGAACTAACTAAATAAATATAGCAAACTCTTATTTTGTAAGTTAATAAACACACAGAAGCAACAAGATGTGGATGCCACCTTCCTGCAAAGCAATAATTAGTAAAACAAAGTCACTGAAAGTCATCTGTTTGTTTTTTCGTAATTTTTGCAGTTCCGAAGGTGAAAACTATGGCCTTTTAAAAGAGGAATTACTGTTCTAGTTAGGAGATGAGCCAAGGAGGCAGAATACTGACTCTAATCCAAATAACATATTTACATGAGGATATGGTTTTAATTGCTCCAAAATTTCAAGCTGTTCTCAAAGGATTTTCGCCAAAAATATTGTCAGCTATACCTAGCTGATACCTCAAGATTTCAGCACCTCTTGGCCATGGAAATCAGAAATTTTGGTCACACTTTAATCTGAATAGTTAGATCCTGGGGGTGTATCTCTGCAAGTGGGGAACCCTGAATTTCCCTGTTTACAGACAGCCACCCCAACATTCCCCAGGGCATCCCTCTGTAAGTGGGGAAAGCAGGACAGGTACTCCCAGGGCTTGAGGAGTACAATCTTGCAAAGAAATTTCCATGATGCACAGGACTAGACCCTTCAAACCCTGGGGACACCCGCACTGCTTTCCCCACTTACAGAGGGGTGCCCCCAGGAGTAAAAAATTAAGTACTAAATCCGAAATTTCTCACTTCTAAACAAACTACAAAAACATTGAATTTAATCTCAAATAACTTATAATGAATGCTCAGTTTTAAAAAATGAAAGCATTAAAGCACTGAACGGAAGAACAAGTTTTAATCAAGTCACAGAGAAATGTAGTGAGATTAAGCTAAAAATGCCAGAACCACAGGGGGAGGGAGCAGCACTAAAACAGAGAAGAGAAATAAAAACCACAGGAAAAAGTAGTGAGCTCTAAAAGCCTTATGCCAAACCAGCAAAACACATTAACATGAAAAGGTAGGTGTGTGGCATTTGGCAAATGTCCACCGCAAATTCTGAGTTTGAAAATATTTATAACAGGAGACAGGGTGAAGAAATTGAATCTCAGCCCAGAAAAAAGTAAAAAGGATTAAGTCAGATTCACAGCTCCTATCCACAACCTCACAACCCTGTAGACCATCAGGTGCATTCCTCCTTCTCCTCTCCACCCCTGCCAAAATTCTGCTTTTGCATCAGTTGGATAATATATTACTGATACTATTTTACTCAAGCATGGCTGAACAGTCAATAGTTTATAAGCCATCGTATGCTTCCTATGAGCAAAAACCAAAATGTAAGAACAAAATCTCCAAAGATAATTAAATCTCTTCTACTTTCATGATTAGGCAGACAATACTACCTGAGAGAAACCCAAGATAAGTCCACTCTCCCACCACACACATACAGACAACTGAATACAGTCTCTGACTTAGCACATCTCAATATAAAAAGAATGCAGGATAAGGATTTGACTTGGTCAATCACAAAATCTCAGATTGGTAAAACACATTTAAAAATCATTAAAAACTTTACATGTCCCATGAATATTTCAGCACTGGAGATCAAATCATGCTCTGCTGACTGCTTGTACCCAGAGATACTTTATAACTATCAGCCTTTGGAGTAAGTACTTTTCCTTCATTTTAGCTGTTGAATAGTATATACATGTTGTGCTATACATAAACATATAATGTCTCTTTGCCACTATTCCCCCTTTCCAATATTAATTATTTTGCAATATTAGGATAGGCAAAACACTTCCTTTTACTACCCCCCTTCCTCCTATTTGGACCAGTGTTTACTGAATAAAGCCTGAAGCCATGAAACACAGTTATTTGAGTCATATCTAGCAAATTAATATTTTATTACAAGCACAGGTTGGGGGTGGGGAGTGGGAAAAGGAGGTGAGAAGAAGGATCCACTGAACTATACAAGTCAACCCACAGTATAAACTATTACAAAGCTTACATTGGAGGCAAGACCATGTAACAACCATATTAAAGTCTTCGTTATAACAAAATAATTATGATAACACCTGAAATAGTCTGGCTCTCTAACAGCTGTAAGGAAACGATGGCAAGCTGTTTCTCTGTGAAGGAAAGACAGACACTATACAAGGACCTTCCCTTTTATTTTTGGAAGATCCATTTTTTGACAACTTCAAGAGCTGAAGGAAAAAAGGTCTAAATGTTGGCCTCTTACATTTGTAAGCAGTTTGAAAAAAAATCAACTTAATGACACACAGGATCAAAACTATGGAATGACAAACTGAACTGATTAACTATAGCTTAACATGCTGGAGTTAATTAACGTAGTCTGTTCTTTTTAAATTTTAAACTTCACAGCTAAATATAATTTCAATATCTCACTTTATGAACTATACAACATAGTATTTCAAATCTAAGGGCACTTATATATGTGCCCAATGCCTGCTCCAACACATGCTAATGAGCATGTGTTGGAGCAGGTTCAATTAAGAGTCCGCTGGATTGTGCCAAGTAGCACGCAGGAGGACAAGTAAAGATGCCCTGAAAGTTTACTTTCAAATCCTCTAACCAATGTTAGCTATAACAGTGCAAAAAAGTTGGTTTTAAAGAGAATGTGCATTCTTAAAAAAAATCTCCTTTGTGCATAATCCAGAAACTAGTGACTCTGTATCACAAGCTGCCATATCAATTTTATAATGAAAAAGATCCTGTACTTTGGTAACTGTATCCTTGACTGCTCAGCACTTTTCAACTTAACACCATTTATTTAGGTGCCCAAATACAGAGTTAGAAGTCTAACATCATTTAAAGTCTTTTTATTGTCTTTGTGAAGGTTATTATTAAGACAAATATATTTAATTACTCCTTATAAATTAGGCTAATATTCACTTTTGTATTTTAACCCTATTCAGGATTAAACCAATTCAGTTTGTGACCAATATTTAGGATTACTTTGTAGTATTATATGTGGGGTACTTATGAATCCCCTCATAGGTTCCAACAGCATCAAAATGTAAGACCAGAACTATTTCAGGTTTTGCCCAAGAGTTGATTATGTTAACTAGTCTTAAAAGGACAACGTCACGCTTATCTGCAGGTTTTTAAGGCTTTACCTTGTATAAAAACCGGTCTTCCTGGGGACTGCTGATGCACCCCATACCGCAAAAGATAATCAGTTTGGGACTATTAACCATTGCTAGATAACTTCAAATGATAAGAAACATGGCTACCTTGGAGGAGAGATTCAGCCATGTGGGATATATATACACTTAAGGTGGGTTTGTTATTGATTTGAAACATGTTTGTGGTCCTTTGGTAGACTACTTTTGGTTTAGCTTGTCTTGATTATTAGGCCTGTTTGTTTATTACCATTGGCCTGTGTATGTTACTGACGTGATGTTAAAAATCTCTGTAGTGTCTGGGAGCTCTTGTTGGACAGGCAGTCATGTGTAAGTTGTTGTACAGAAAGAAAACAAAAAGTCTGTCTGTTCCCCAGAGACTGCACAGTGGAAGCAATGACACAGTTTAAGCCAGTGGTAGTTTGATTGGGTCATAAACCCTTTGGGTTTGGTTTTTGGCACTAAAATTTTAAACACTCCTTTTAAAGAACGAACAGGGGTTTTTTTATAACTCTACAAAAAAAAGAGTTATAAAAAAACTCTACAAAATTTTTTTACTGACTTAAATATTCAACAGTTTACTATTAAATATGAGTGCCTGGTTGGCTGGTATTAAAGATCTCTTCAAAGCCTGTGAAATTGGCTGCTAGTTATTTTACTAATTTCTATAGTAACTGTTGCCTCAGCAGCAAAGGGTTTCACATACATGCAAAACAAGAACAAGGAAGGAACAGTCTTGTACTTTTAGGCCTGGGACTTGGAATCAGGAGCTCTGGTTTCTGATTCTGAATTTTGCTCTGTGTATGTTTGGGGGGAAGGAGGGGCTCTACACCTTGCTTTTCCATTAGCTATTTTATGTCCACTTCACAATCCACCCTTCTAAGACAACTCTTGCTCAAGTTCTGAGGCACCTGCTTCAAGCAGATCTGTGAATAGAATAAAAATCTAATATAAATGAGCCAAGAGTTATCCCCTTTGCTATACAGTGTATCAGAAGGATCATGGCAAATTATATGGCTACTTTAGTATGGTTCTGTGGCCCCTGGTTCACATTCATTTAAAGTCACCGTAGGATCTGAACCCCTGATCCCAACAGTTGCATCTCCTGCCGTGCCACAGGTGCATGGCAGAGTAAGTGATTTTTGGGATCAGGGATATGGTTCTGTTTGTGCTCTTCTTACTTGTCAGCGCATGATCATGGTCCCAGGCTCTTCTTGCACTGGCAAGTTGAAAACTAAGTACCAACAGCTTGGTATTGACCCAGTGTGGTCCAGAGACTGACAGTCAGCAGACCACCAGTTACTCCCAGGGCCATGCTGGGGTCTTGAACCAGTCCTGGGGCCAGAATCAGTTTGAGACTCCACTGCGGTCCTGGAGATGGGGCTGACCATCAGTTTATCGTTATACAAACCCTGGGGCAGACTTGGACATGCCATGGGTTAACTTAAGACACCATACAAATCAACCATAAACATGGTCAACATTATGTGTGGAACATTTTTATGGCTGGTTTGCCATTTTATGGTACCTTAAATTGGTCCATACGTACCACAAATCATTTATGTCATGATCAACACCTTAATTGAGACATAAACGTAACATTTGAGGGCCCTGTTTTTCATTAGCTAGAGCAGGTATAGCAGTTTGAGTCAGCTGCTACTTTTATGCTGAGAGAGCTGGCTCTCTAGCATCAGTCATTTATGAGTTTTGTTCATTTACATCCAGCTCACAGATTTCTGCTGGTGACCTAAGTGTCAATGTTGGTACAGTTGGCTATGCTGTCTTCTTACATTTTATTAAGTTAAAAATGTTGAGTGATTGTTCTGTATTTTGGAGTTCAAACTGATTTATTAAGCAAAGGAAGTTTTATCCATAACTAGTGAATTCAGCTGATTCTGCTTACCATTTCTTTCAAGATTTTAGAACTAGGTCCCTTCCAGCTCTATTTTTTTTGTTTTGCTCAAGACTGATAAGCTTTTCAGAGTCTCTTACATTGTCCTAGGTCTAACACAACGTTGCCTTGGTCTCTGTTGCTTTCTCTGCCTGGGCCAAAACAAAGTCCTCTAAATTCTAAAATGTATTTACTGTAACTATTGTGACATCTGGCAATTATGTCTGTTGTATGCAGTTGGTGAGATCAAGGTGAGTTCACAGACAAGGAGTTTGGTCACAAACTCCTGAAGTACTGTAATAGGTATAAACCCTGATGAGCTATAGTCACTGATGAGAAGACTGATCTAAAAATCAGTATTGGTCCTTTCATTCTGTTTAACTGATAGTAACCAGAACAATAATTTTTAGGATGCATTTGCAAAACTTGCTTGTAAAAGCTAAGGGTAAACATTTGCAATAAATAAAAATAAGTATAGCATGCACTCCTTGAACAGCATATATCAAGATGAATTCTTCATTCAAACTTGATTAAGAGGACTCATTCCTTAGTCTCAGTCATGCATACCCATAAAACTAGTTTGTCTGCACAACTTTTCCTCTCTTTTGTCTGCTTCCCTAAAGTAGCTATGGAGACAAACATTGCCAGGCTCTCACCTTGACCACAATTTTATCATCTAATAGCTGCCTTTTGTCTGTTGTTAGGGTTATACTGCTTTCCAGAATAATCGTTTTGTTTTGTTTTTTGCTTCATTTTCTTGACAAATTACTTCAGACCGTCCAATAGC
Source organism: Gavialis gangeticus (assembly GCF_001723915.1). Classification (NCBI taxonomy): domain Eukaryota; kingdom Metazoa; phylum Chordata; order Crocodylia; family Gavialidae; genus Gavialis; species Gavialis gangeticus. Next base: position 1,510,148 of record NW_017729003.1, on the reverse strand, counting down.
AATCACTTACTTAATACTACCGCTACAGGAAACAGGCTGTGGCTGAAATGCCAGGGAATGGCATCAGAGCCACTCAATATGGGGAGGCCTGTCTTTGTCAGCAAAGTATAATCAAGTGAAATTTGTCACAATCTTTACTATACTATTGGGCGCAGGTTTAACAACACACAAACTGAAATCTTTTTGTTGAACTGACCATTACACAAATGGGACTCCAGTAATGCTAGACAGTATAAAGAATAGCTACCTTGGTATTTATTTAATCAAATTAAAGGCTATTTCAAAAAGCAAGCAAGAGCATGAGTAAGCATGTGTATGAGAACAAGAAAATGACCTGAAATCCAGAAGTTAAATCTAGCTAGGATATCCCTGACAGGGATATATACATATTTTGTTTCAACCCATTCCAAACATGACCCAGATCAAAGCCCAATTATACATAATGCAAAATTACAGGAAGTTGATTTAAGACTGCACAGGCAAGCTCCATGCCAGTGTTACTTTCTGAGGGCTTGATTTCACAATCTTATTTTTCTTCAAAGGGCATAGACAGGCATTCAGTTCTAATGCTGAAAATTTCTGGGAGAAAGGAAGAGAAGCCTACAGTCATTCAAGCTAGTGTGGGAGAAGCTCACTGTTTTATGAGTCAAAAGTGTGCTTTTGCCATCACAAAGGCTAATGGCATACTGGGCTGCACTTCACTTGATCTGCTGGCAGCACTCCTAGAAGTGATTATTCCCCTCTATTCAGCTCTGGTGAGGCTACATACATCTGGAGTACCGTGTCCAGTTGTGGGCCCTCCACTACAGAAAGGATGTGTACAAATTAGAATGAGTCCAGCGGAGGGCAACAAAAGTGGCTAAGGGGCTGGGGGACACGACTTATGAGAACAGGGCAAGGGAACTGGGCTTATTTAGTTTAGGCACAGAAGACCGAGAGGGTCCTTCAACTACATGAAGGATGGTTCCAAAGAGGATGGAGCTAGACTATTCTTAGTGGCGGCAGATAACAGAACAAGGAGCAATGGTCTCAAGTCACAGCGAGGGAAGTTTGGGTTGGATATTAGGAAAAACTCTCTCACTAGGAGGTTAGTAAAGCACTGGCAAAGGTTACCCAGAGAGTTTGTAGAATCTCCATCCATGATTGTTTTTAAGACAAAGCCTTGGCTAGGATGAGCTAGTTGGGGCTGGTCCTGAGCTAGACAAAGCCTTGGCTGGGATTAGCTAGTTGGGGCTGGTCCTGCTTTGAGCAGGGGGTTGGACTTGATGACCTCCTGAGGTCCTTTCCAACCCTAATTTTCTATGATTCTAAAAGAGATCTTTTAGATGGGAAGTAATTTTTTTTGTTGCAGGGGGGGAGGGGAGAGACATTTTTCATCCACAAAAAACACTTGAACAGTTGAATGCTCCTTTGTGCTAGGAGAAAGTTCTTTATCCCACCAGTGTGTGCTTCCCAATCTTTTCCTCAGCACGAACCCATTTATGACCCCATTTCCTCAGCACAGACCCTCATTCACAACCTGCAGCCCCCTCCACTCCCTCAGGTGCCCTTCACTCCCAACCCACAGCCCCCTGACCCTCACTCCCGGCCCCACAGCTCCCCTCCCCTGCAGGCAGCATGGCTAGTGTGGAGCTTGTAGCAGGGGAAGCAGACGCAGGCTGGCCACTATATGCTCATTCCCAAACCACAGCCCCCCGGCCCTGCTGGTACCCCACACTCGCAACCCACAGCCCTCCAGCTGTCAGGGCTTTGGGGCCAGGGCCAGGACCCGCAGTTGCGTGACCCATCCAGCAGCACTCATATACCCTAGCTGCCACCCATGGAAGGTGGCAGCTACTGCAGCCAGAGCAGAACACGGAGCCCAGCTCCCCCTCCCCCTTGCCATAGTGGCTCAGCCAGCATGGGGCTCCAGGCAGCAGCACTGAGCCTCCCCCACCCCACTCTGCAGTGGAGGCCCCAGGGGGAGGGCAGCAGGGTGGAGAGCCCTGAGCCTGGCATAGGCAGGCCACATCTAACCCCCACCACACAGAAATTGGGGGGCATGCCCCCTATGCCTCCCTCCCTAGAAGTGCACACAGTGGCAGGAAGCCAACTCCCCCACCATCATGCTGTCTGGCTGCCACGTGCATGTGGTGTTCCCTGCCTGATTGCCCTCCTCCCAGTCTCAAGCAGCCCCTCTTGCAGGCTGGAAACTGCCAGCCTGGAAGGGGAACCTGCCATTTCCCGTGTTTTTCTCCTTTAAAGGAAAAAAATCTGATTGTCTTTGCAACCCTCTTTTTTTTTCTTTTTATAACTGTGACCTTAAATAGGGTTGTGACCCCAAGTTTGGGAACCACTAGGCTAAAGGGGTGGTCTGCTGCTGCAGTGTCCTGCCCCAAACTCAAGCTTTCTGTGACTAATGCAAATCACCAATGTGCCAAACCTGGTTGCATTGGCATGGAGACGAGGAAAGACGGCCAACACAAGACAGCAAATGCAGGAGGAAAGAAACTGTCTTCTTCTGGGCACACAGAAGTGAGAGATGAAGAAGAAAGGGAAAAGACATTAAACAAGACATTAAATAGAAGAGATTAAATGTATTTGGTTAAGAGTGTGCTTAAATGCATCATACTGCTTTTGTAACTAAAAGTTAAAACCTAAGCAGAATGGTAGGAAAGCCTTCATTTCTGAATAGCTGAAGGACACTGTTTGGTAGAGAGCCACATTTTTGATGACCTTCAGGAAATTCACGTAGTAGAAAGAAATAAAGTTTGCCAAATAAAAAAGCAAAAGATTTTGAGGAAAGAATACTTTTGATTTTTATAGTGTGTAAAAGGAAAAAGAAAAATATACATATAAAAATCGAATGTCTTATGCATATTTAAAATACCCGTGCTTGTTCAGAATATTTTACTAAGGGAGCTAGAAAAATAATCAAATAAAAACTACAATATGAAAGATACACATTTCACAGCCATATTGCATTTAATTGTATGACCTGGTGCAGCTTCACAGTGCCAACATTTATTTTTCTATTTTCTTAAATAACTGTTGACAGCTTTTCTTCTAAAAAAGAAACATCACATGTTGAGTTTGTGGACTATTATTGTGTTAATACATCTGCCTAAGGAGGCAAGTGTTCAATGGAAATATTCTATTACTTCTTAAAGTAACATTTTACTGGTAATTTCAGTATAGAAGAAACAGTATTTTAAAATGGGGAAAATAAAACAAAAATTATGTCTTTGTAGCTGATATTTGTTGTTGATGTTTTCACTGTTAATACTATTCATAAACCTACTGAATAGTAATTGTTGACAGAATGCCAAACAGTAAAAATTAACTTGCCCAAAAAGTGGCTCTAGCTGACTACATAGGTAAAATCATCCACTGATAACTTCAGGAAAAAAAGGAAGGGTAGCAATACCCACTCAACTTCAAGCACGAATGCTATTGACACAAATCTAATGGTAGCAATATGTGTACATCCATTGTCTCTATCAAACATCATCTCTTTATTGAATCACACTGAAATGCAAGCATTTTGATTTTATTTCCACTATTTTCTGTGGCAATAAGTAGTAACGTAAAGCTGTGATCAAGTCAGGAAAACTTCTATTGCATGAGAATAAGAGAGATCCAAAACTGCAGTTAAGGCAAGTAATTAATTCCTTGCTTTCTAACAAATTCCTGATTAAATTTCAATTGTGAATTAGAGTCCAACTCACTGAAAACTGAAAGCAAAGGCTGACCTCACATTTGCTCTGTAAAGAACACAACCAATAAGCGAAGTACAGATATGATTTGCCTACTAGTCTTCTTATTTAATTTCTTCCACCAATTTACAGTATTGCCAACAGTTGCAAATTTGCGGGACTAGGGGGAGGGGGGAAAAAATCGGCAGGGAAATACAGGAGCAGAACTAATGTGGGAGTCAGAAAAATCATAGATCATAGATCACAGAAGTCGGGTTGGAAGGGACCATGTAGATCTTCAAGTCCGACCCCCTGCCTGGGCAGGAGAAAAACTGGGCTCAAATGACTCCAGCCAGGTAGGCATCAAGCCTCTTCTTAAAGATCCCCAGGGTAGGAGCCAGCACCACTTCCCTTGGAAGTTGGTTCCAGCTCCTAGCCGCCCTGACTGTGAAGTAGTTCTTGCAGATGTCTAATCTAAACCTACTCTCCAGTAATTTGTGTCCATTATTCCTTGTCATGTCAGGGGGCGCTAGGGGAAACAGTGTCTCCCCCAAACCCTTCTGGTCCCCCCAGTGAGTTTACAGACAGTCACTAGGTCCCCCCTCAGCCTTCTCTTGTGAAGGCCAAACAGGTTTAGGTCTCACAGTGTTTCATTGTAGGGTCTGCCCTGTTGTCCCCGGATCATGCGGGTGGCCCTCCTCTGGACCCTCTCAACGTTGTCCACATCCCTCCTGAAGTG
>NW_017729003.1:1492792-1505664 GCF_001723915.1 Gavialis gangeticus | reverse complement strand
TGAATATGACCCGTCCACCACCACCCTCTGAGTACGACCCTTGAGCCAATCTGCAATCCATCTGACTGTGTAGGCATCAATGCCACAGTCGCCTAGTTTTTTAATGAGGATGGGGTGGGAGACGGTGTCAAAGGCCTTGCTGAAGTCTAGAAAGAAAAGTAAAGTATCAGGATTTTGGCAAGAATCTGGAAGCTCTGAATCTTCGGGTATCTGTAGAGTGTTCTTGCAGCAAGGAGCAAAATCATTTGACTCAAATTTTAGGAAAGCTTCACAACACTCATTCCCTCACACATTCATAGGTAGCACACAAGACAGAGACTTAAAAACCCCCAAACAAAAAAAACCCCACAACCAAAACCAAAACAACACAAAAAGAAACCAAAGCCACACAATTTTTTTAATCCCATGATTTTTAAATGAATCTGATTTTTGACGCACAGCCCAGAAGTAGGGACCTACTTAATTTGTGTTTTTGCAAATTCGCAGGAACTGCAAAATACAGGATTGTTTTCAGAATGTGTGAGTTCAACGAAAAAAACTGAATAAAAATAAAATGCTGGCTTCCTAGTGGGAGCTAGCAGTCCTTGCTGCTGGGAGAAGGTACCAGCTGGCAGGGCAGCACAAAGGGCAGCAGACAAAATGGCAACTGCCCTCATGTTCCTTCCCCCCAGGGCCTCTCTGCCAATCAGGGGCAAGAGACAGGACCCAAGAGAACAAAAGGTTAATGCTAGGCACTTGTGTCATTTATCAGATATGTGAATCATTTAAACTGAACCTCTTCTCCTTATATGGATTTAAATTTTCTTGGTTATTAGATAGCTAATATTTGCATTGCTTATGGGAAATGTTAACTCAATAGATTTGGTAGATATTAATTCCATTCTTCCCCAGAGTTTATACCTGTGTCCTTGCTTTGTTTTGTTTGGGGGGAGGGAAGGCAATGCTCTGCTGAGCAAATTTTATATTGGTTTTACAATAAATGTAGAGGGCAGGGACAGAAGTGAAACTATTACATAAATTAACCTTTGGGCCAGTGACCTTTGGCCTAGTTAATAATTTACAGTATGCTCTATATAGCTCAACCGACTATGTGCCCTGTCACAGCTCCAATTTATTTGACTTAAACCATTACAAAGGACTAAACTGCCCCAATATTTAGATCACATTTCCCAGGGTGCAGAATGTGTAATGTGCTGTAGCTTTACATTGCTTTCACTATAAATACAAAACCGTTTGCAAAAGAAAATTTTTGACTGATTTAGAAATTGAAAAGCTGCTTAGAGTCCTTGAAAAGCAGCTTTACTGGCAACATGAATGGACACTTGAATTAACTGTTTAATCAACTAATGGAAGTCTGTCACTTCTAAAGGGATTATGTGACATGGTTGCCTACGATAAGCACAGGGTTGGACTTGATGACCTAAGAGCACCCTTTCAGTCTTATGTTCCCGTGCAAACAGTCTACTGCTAAGAGATCAACTCAAATGTGTAAGAGCAGCTTGAAAAGAAGACTTCATGGACTCCTCTTTTTTAACTCATAGAACTATATTGCTCAGTAAATTCTAAAAGAGGAAAAGGAACAAAAAAAAGTAGTCATGTGAGTGTTGTAGCTTTTTAAACTGTAGTTGGAATAAACCCCAGATTAGTGAGGTAATCATGAAAGTAATGTGACAAAGCAAATCAGTTTCAGTTCAAATATAGCTAAACTGACACAGAAGATACCTCTACAAACTTTCTGGTACTTGCCTCTATTGGAAGTACATCTGAAGAAAAAAAAAAAAAGGAGCCACTGTTCCATCATCATTAGTGGATAAAGGAAAAAATATAGCAAGATGACAGGCAATACTGTAAACCTTTGTGATTTATATACTGTGCCATTCACACTTTTGATTAATATTATTAATGAGAACAGCAATAGCTTGTAGGATAGAATGAGAGAGAGTGCAATAGTCCTGAAACCAATGTTCAACAACAGATTAAAGCTTCAGAAAAAAATTGAGCGGAGAAATGAAGAGCTTGGAAGTGAAGTTTTTTTGAAGGATGCAGAGTCAGCAGGAACCTACTATCAATACAATACACCTTAATATATACGCATATTGAAAAAAGGATTACATAAACTTGTATTAATTCAAGAGGATTCAAAGAATGAGATGAGACTCAACTACGTAACAGGATGTTTAAACTCTAATTTCTTGCTTGCTAACTGTTACAATGGCAAGAAAGGAAAGAAAACCTTGAAAAGCAGACCCAAGTGTCTGCCGCAGTGATGTCTACTAGTAACTGCACACAACCTGGAACAGTAAGTCTAACGTGCGAATACCCTCCATCGCCCAAAGATGAGATTTAAAAAACGTCAACATTCTAAACTGTTTTACAGATCTCCAAATCATGCCAAAGAAAGAAGTGGTATCACACTGATCACTTCTGCAAACCTAACATTGATTGACCTTTCATTTTCATTAGGCTTTTAGTGAAATATGGGGAGAAGAGAGAGAGGTACAACTCGGTTCATTTTTCCTGAAGGCACCACCTTACAGAAATTAGGGAAAAACAACTTCAATCATACATTATTTTAAAACCTTGGCCAATTTATAATCATCTATTCATCCATCTCAGTTTCCTCACTTGAGATTAAAACAGGCTTTTACATTTTCTGTATACACCATGCAATCTACTTGACGAGTTCCATGACAACCGTGCAACATGCTCTCTGGGTCCTTTATGGACACCCATATGCAAACCTGTTTGATAACACTGAATGGGGTAAAACACAGACAAAATTAAAACAAAGCAGAACAATGGGCATATGGTAACAACATCAGTGTATGCCATGTAAGCAATGTTTTAAATTGATAACGGAACAAATTTCAAAATACAAGAATATACTTGATTTTTTTAAACTGTTATATGGGCACTAAAATAAATCATATTTATAATGTTCTGTACATTTTTCAATAAGTCTGAACAGTACAAATACATAGGAAATCCATTTCTAAAAGGAAGTACAGTATAGGCTGTCTAAATCAAGCAAACTAGATCTTCATTTTAGTTTTAAAATACTTGCCTTCAAAAACACCTTACTTATTGGATGACTGTAGCAGAACAGAAATCCTGATGAAACACTGCAGTTATTTTAGGAGGTACAATAAGGACACCAATGTATTTAACTCATAGCATTGATGGGAAAAATAACTTCTTTTAAATCGGTCTACACTGAATTATTCTTCAAGAGCCAAGCTTTAAGTCCTTTTGGAGTCATGAACAGAAATGCTGACAGGATATTATATACAGCATAACAGATATGCTGTAAACTTTGGTTGCCAGAAGACAGCATTTATAAGACACAATTTAAAATAATTGAGAACAATCATATGGTCTACGGTAGTATCTGTTACATCATTACTTAAGGCACTGGACTACTTCACCTGTCTGTCTAACCTACATTTTACCCTCTCCTCCATAAACCTGTAGATTTGCTACTGCCACTGTCAGCACCCTAGCACTATAAAAATTGTACCTGGCTTCTATCACAACAGGTTAGTGAGGCAGACTCCTTGTGGCTAAGTGAAAAAATATACATCATCTTTGATTTCTCTTTTTGTCTGAGGATGAGATGAATATAAGTGAAAATGTGAGTGTATGGCCATGCAAGACTGCTGAACGTAAGTGTATCAGAAAAACTACTAACCTGCTGTGTACTGTGCCAGTGGCTGCTGCAGAATGAAAGTACATCTGATTACTGTCTACTTATGATAGGTAGGATCGTATGTCGTCTTCCTAACCTCCCTGCATACCTTGGTGGAATTTTTTGGTCATGATGCCTGAAGCAATGATACTTGGCATTCCTCGGCCCCACCCTCTATGCCCTTGCTCTCTCATCTTGATCAACCTAAAATTATTGTAATTGAAAGAGAAAATATTCCTCTCTTTTTACTTAGTGCCTCTCTCAGAACTTTGTAGATTCCATTTTCTGGTTGTGTGGCATTTTCAGGCAAGACGACAGAAAAATACTTCAGAAATATAAAATGATTGTAAAACTATTTCAAAACTTCCTTAACATCCAGTCACTAATGGGTTCCACAAAGTCAATTTGTGAAGCTTAGAATAATTTCATTTTCTGGCTTCAAATTTGTTCCCGTTTAAATTTTACAGAATGTCTTCATCTTAACTTATTATGAAAGGGTAAACAGGACATTTTCTATATTTTCCACAAACGGATAATCCATGATTACCAAACTTGCTTCTTCAAATTGTCTACCTACTAAAACCTACTCTTTAAGAACACTATGTCAGTTACTTGCCTAGTAAAATATGTACACCAAACAAAATATTAAACAGAGACACATAAATAAACCCTGTTGTTGTGGGCTCACCATAAATAATTGACCTCAATGGGAGTTCTGTCTCCCAAAGAAAAAGTGCACAAGCCTCAGGGTCAATTAAGTTGCAGAAGAGTTTATATCTAGAAGGTACTATTGTTAATGCAATGTTTTTTTCCAGGAATACAGTTTCTGAAAATATCAATTTTTCACATAACCTATATATATGGCAGGAAGCGCCCATTTCATGAATTATTCAAGAAGGCCCAATAGGCAAATGGCTCAACATTAAGTCACTTCTTGGCTGATTCTCTACTATGACTCTACCAAGCATTAAACCTCTTAGAGGGCAGAACATACACTCATCAGTCTGGTAATTACACCAAAGAAGCTAAGATAAGCTTCTCTAGAAACCTCCTAAAAGCTATTTGCAAGATGAAAACAATATCAACTGCTATCTTGACACTGATTGTGTGCAAGTGGATGAAGAACTGAGGTATGTGGATGAAATGGAGTATAATGTAATGTGCTTGCAATCTCAAGCATTTCTGACCACTTCTGACTACATGAATCTAGTAATATACTGTTAAATTCTTTGACAAATTTTCATAGAACAGAACTAAGGGCAACTAAAATATTCCCCCAAATCAGGAACCTCTCTCAGAGCTATTATTTCAGCAGACCCAGACAAACAAAGTATCATGCATTTTATAATCTTCACACAGTGGTCCTTAACCTTTTTACCCCTTCACAACTTTTCTGAATTTAGCACCACCCTCACTGAGAACTAATTTTTTACTGTCTCAGCTTAGCTCAGTGGTTCTCAATCAGGGTGTTGCTACCACCACAGACCTCATGCAGAGTCTGATTAAGCAGCAGCAGGAGTGGGTGCTCTTGCCTGCATTGTTTACTGGATAAACCTAATGCAGGCAGGAGTATCCACTCCTGCCCAGTCCACCATGCTCCTTTTCAAAACAGAGCATGGGATAGTCCAGGCTGTTGGGCTGCTGCCAGGTGGAAGATTTCTCTGGGTGTTTCCAGCTGAAACTGTCCCACACACCTTAATTATCAGATGAACATAATGTAGACAGAACTGTTGCAGCCACTTCCTGGTCAGGCTCCACATGAGGTTAACAGCTATGACACCCCCATTGAGAAAAAGCATCTCTCAAATTATTCTTACAGCTGTAAAGGCTAAACATTTTTCTTCTTCCAAAAAGGAAACAGTGTTACGCAGAGATAGCAGTTTCCAAAAGAAGTAACCAACGCACTACAAACAAATCCAACTAAATCATACATGTGGAAGCTAGCTTCAGGATACATTTAAGTCAGTACTCCAAGCAGAACATTTTGATGGTCTTCAAAATTACTGCCTGTTTTAAAACAGCTTCATCTCATGTTTACTACTATGAGATTGTAAATTGCCTTCCAAACATATTTGTGTAATCCATTTCATTTTCATTTTGAAAAAGACAAATGAACCTACCATCAGAACATCCCTTATCACTTGGCTGATTGGTCAAGAGACAGGAAAATACACAAGGAACTAGAGGTTGCACCGATACATTGGTCTGATACCAGATTGGCACTGATATAAAGAAAATCGATTGTTTCTTAAATCAGCCTGATGTGGCCGGTAATTTGGCCGATAAATGCCCTGTGCACGTGTGCAGGAGCAACACAGCACACACGTGGTGAGAAGCACAGGCCAGCCGCTTGAAGAGCTGCGTCCAGCTGGTAAGTCTGTTGTGGTAGGAGGGAAGGGGCATGGGGGGACAGATCAATGCCCCTGTGGTGAAGGAGGGAGTGGGGCAGGGGCTGAGGCTAGTGCTGCCAAGCTGGGGTAGGGTGGGGTATGGGATGGAGCCGCGGCTTGACCAGGGGGCGCAGGGAGGAGGCAGCGGCTCCCCACCTGTAGCCCCCCTCCCAAAGCTGCCGCCACTGCCCATAGCCTTCAGCACAGCCCCCACGTGCTGGGAAGAGCCCAGCACAGCCCCAGCCCCAGCCCACAATGGCATCCCGGCCCTCCCTACCCCATGTAAATCTGGGGGTACACCTCCCCCATGCCCTCCCAGAATGCATGCAGCAGTGGGAGCTGCCAACACCCTGCACCCCACAGACAACCCACAGCTGTTCTGCACCCTGCCCCCTGACTGGGTGGCGCCAGCCCCAGCCCCACTCAGTCTCACTGCAGGGGCAAGGGGCCTTCATCTGCACCCCCATCCATCACAACAGACTTAACCAGCTGCATGCACCTGTATCAGAAATAGGATCAGTATTGACCGATATGCCTCCTTAAAAATTGGCTATCTGTATCGACCCCCAAAATCTCTATCAGTGCACTCCTACAAGGAACCTTCTTCTCTAACCTGTCGTCATAGAAACTAGGTATGTTTTTTTTTTAACAGTCCTATGGGGCTGGCAGTGGCAGTAGCAAATGCCGTTTTAGGGGGAGAGAAAAAATATAGGTTAGGCAGACATAGAGATGGAGTAGTCTGGTGCCTTAAGTACTGGTGTAACAGATACTATCAGTGTCCTCCCAAAGACATTCCTTCTGCTTCAAGAAAAAAAAAAGTCTTTAAGAGTTGCTGCTAGCATGCATCTCTCCCTTCTATACACAACTTTCTGTCAATACAGGTTAAAGCATAATCCCACAATCTACATCCAGGATAAACCACTGGTTAACATGCATATAGTACTGAGAGTCATAGAGAAATTTCCAGAGGCAGAAGGCTGAGCTATAAGACATAAGAAACTGAGAACCGAAATGGAAGAACTATGATTTTACCTTCCTGATTTTTCATATAATATTTAAAGTTAAAACTTGCACAAAGCCAAGGATTTTATATTGGTCTGTGATAAAATGACAGTGGGCACGTCTACATGGGCAATTAATTCAAAGGAATAAACTCAAGCGCTTATTGCGCCAGCATTTACTGCTCCCAGTACACCATTTGAACATGTGCATGGAACCACAGAATGCTGAGCCGGGTCACACCACCCAGAGGCTGCTCCAACCGGGTTCAGTGTGCTGCAGAGAGTCAGGCTGGGGCACAAGGGTTTTCCACGGTGCGGACAGCCGGCAGGCAGCCTGCCCGCCACTGAATTTTCATAAATTTCGTAGACATTAGGGCTGGAAGGGACCTCAGAATATCATCGAGTCCAGCACCCTGTCCCATGGGCAGGAGGTCAGCTGGGGTCAAAGGATCCCAGTAAGATAAACATCCAAATGTCTCTTAAAGGAGTCCAGAGTATGTGCTAGCACCACCTCTGGCGGCAGTCTGTTCCAGGCCTTGGCGGCTTGGACTGTAAAGAAGTTCTTTCTTATGCCCAGCCTGAAATGATCTTGGAGGAGTTTGTAACCATTTGACCTTGTCATCCTTTGGGGTGCTCTGGGGAACAGGTGTTCCCCCAGATCCTGATATATACCCCTTACATACTTATAGGAAGCCACCAAGTCACCCCTGAGCCTGTGCTTTTCCAGGCTGAATAGTCCCATAGCTCTCTGTCTCTCATCGTAATTGACTTCCATCAACTACCACTCTCTGGGTCCAACCTCAGAGCCAATTCCCCAGCCATCTGACTGTGATGTAGCCAAGGCCACATTTGGCCAGTTTTTCTATGAGATGATCATGGGATACCAGATCAAAGGCTTTTTTTAAAATCAAGATATATGATGTCAATCTCTTCTCCCTTGTCCAAGTGATATGTCACCTGGTCATAGAAGATGAGATTGGTCAGGCAAGACCTACCCACAACAAACCTGTGCTGGCTATCCCTCAGGATGCTGTCATCAGCCAGTTTGTCAAGAATGGTCTCTTTGATAATTTTTTCCAGGATCTTCCCTGGGATAGAGATCAGGCTGATGGGCCTGTAGGTCCCCAAGTCTACTTTCCTCCCTTTCTTGAAGATAGGCATCACATTGTCCTTCTTCCAATCTTTGGGCACTTTGCCTGAACGCCACAAGTTCTCGAAGATCTGTGCCAGTGGCTGAGCTATGATGCTTGCCAGCTCCTTAAGTACCCTGAGGTGTAAACTGTCTCGGCCAGCTGACTTGAAGGTGTCCAGCCTCTCAAAGTGTTCCTTCACATGGTCTTCGTTGATGAAGGGTAACTATTCTCCCTTACCCTGGCCAGCCCTTGCCGTATTGAGCAGGGCTGTCCCTTGGGACCGGTGAAAAACTGACAAAATACCCATTAAGCAGGTTGGCTTTTTCCTGGTTGTCAGTTGTCCCATATGGTTTAGCAGGGGTCCAGTGTTACCCTTGCTTTTCCTCTGGATCCCCACATATCTAAAAAAGGGCTTTTTTGGAGTTCAGTTGCAGCCTTGGCTTTCTCAGTTTGCTCCCTACAGGTCTGGATCAGTGCAGAATACTCCTCCTTTGGGGTGGAACCAGTCTTCCATCCTTTATAAGCCTTTCTTTTTAGACACAAGAGGTCCACTAGTTCCCTGCAGAGCTAAGGGGGCTGCTGTGTCCTTTTGTTGCCTTTCCTCCGAGATGGGATAGACATTGCTTCTGCTTCCAGGATCGCTCTCTTAAGGAGCAACCACTCATCCTGAACTTCCCTCTCCTTCAGGTCATGGTCCCTTAGCCCACACATAGACAGACTGGCTGGGGCATAAGGATGGTCCTTTCTGTCCATGCATGGGCTTTCTGTGTAGTAAAAAGTTGTGCAGCAGGATACTACTTGTATTTACAAGTACTATCCTTCTGCAGAGTTAATTAGTGTATTCCAGCCTAATTGTGCTGCACTTGTAGATGCTGAGATGTTTACTGCAGAGCTAATTAGTCTACTCCACAGTAAGCATCTCATGTAAATGCACTCAGTATTACACAAAAACTTACATTCCTAGCCCAGGAGCTCTGATGAACAGATTGATCCAGAAATGATAACTGCTGTCTTTCAATGATTTTAGAAAGACTTCCAGAAGCATCTTATATATCCTCACTGTAACCAGATACTTCAAACTTGCATATTATCAGACTTCCTAGTAGAATTCTAAGTAATTACAAGTTTATACTGTATTGCAATTCTAGTTAACCTCAGTGTATCAGTGAGATATCACTTTAAATCCATAATGCTAACAATGACAATCGACCCAATAGACAGACCTGAGAGAGAGCACATTGAGTGGCTTTTTATGCACGCACATATGCAATCCCCCCCCCCACACACACTTTTTTCCATTGATGCAAAGGTCTTATACTTGGTACTATTACATCTCTCTATCCTTAACTATGTTTGACCATGATGGTATGGAGAAAAAAAAGACTGCTGCTGTATCTATTATACAAGAGTCTAATGGCCTGCCTACTACTTTAAGCTTTAGTATCTTTAGTTCCTTCATCTGAGAACACATGGCAATGGGCTTCTTATGACAAGATGTCCTTTTCTTAGGTATCATGGTTTTACCCATTCTTGTAATAATAAGCATAAATTGACTTGTCTTTCACTTTTTAGCTTTAATCCCCCACCCCTTTATTTTATGAATCCTCTTAATTGGGGGGGGATGAACAGTACAAAGCACTTAGAAGTCAAAGGGAAACTGCTTCCTATTACTTTTTAAAGACTTTGCCCCAGCCTTGATTTTTCTTTATCTTTTACTAGAGAAAGCTTCTAATTACCCAGTATTTTAATTCTCCTTAAATGTTTAAGAAAAACAATTATAATCAAAAGCCACCTTGTAATAAAATGATGATCATGAACATTCAGGTGTTTCAGCAAAAGTGAAAGCATTATTCTTCATATCAGAAGTGAAGTGAATTATATACTTCCTGATGCAAAAGCACTGAAAGGAAAATTATTCCTCTACCTACCTGCTTATCCTAAAAAGGTTTCTGAATAGAAACCATCTACCTTTCAAAACCACATTAACACAGTAAATAAAGCTACCAGATGCACTGGTATATTGCTAAGATTCACTGAAGAATGACTCATATCAGATGGAGCATTTCTCACTGAGCCCTATTATACTGGCTACCTAACAAAACTATGCAGAAAAGCAAATGTACTGTAAAAATTAGCTAGCATTCAATACTCACAGAAGAAGGATTTTCTTTTCTATGCTTACTTTATCAGCGTCTGCCTCATTTTTGTTGATTTATCTTAACTCTTGTTTAAAATGTATGTCAGATTCTTTTCTCCTTAACTGAGTCACATAAGCCGAAATCATTTTAAAGGTCAGTTGGCATTTTAAAAACCTATACGCTAAGCCCAAGATGGATCAGAGGACTGCAAAATGATGCAAAGAAAGAAAAAGCATTTCATGATACAGCTTTATGATAGAGCAACTCTTTGTAGTCCAATACTGAAATGCTTTATGTACCATGCTAACCTTACCTTTTTTCTTAAAACAATGTTTAAGAATGACAAGAACAAAAATTATGTGAACTGAGTTTGACCACTGTAAGTAAATTATGGCATCATTTATCAATTAGCTCATCAGACTGCATTGAACTGAATGCTGCACTAAGCTTTGTAAGTGTTCAAAACAAACTACACTGACTGGATCACAAATGTGTTGATGACTCAATTATTTTTTCAGAGGAATGCTACAGAACATTAAACATTAACAAAAGTCTAAGCCTGCATTGCTCTTCTTCAAAAATAAATCTAATACTGCATCCTTCCAGTTTAAGTAATCATGAATTAACTGGCTCAACACTCCTTCCTCTACAGCTATCAAAATAAATCAATAAAAGAAATTAATTAAATTTGCTGCAAGTATTTCTTTTAAGAAAATATTAAACCTTTACTGTACTTTTGGTGGAAAACATGCCAACACTTTAAACATTTGTTTGGGGGCAGGGGGAGGAGTTAACTCTAGTAACCCAAAAGTCAGAATACTGATAGCACTGACAACATGCATTTAAAAACTTGTTTTGCAGGATTTTGAACTGTTACTCCAAAACTCCTAAAAGAGAGTTTACTTTACTTTATCTTTTCTCTTATGACAAGCCACCTAGCGTTGTTTCACTACTCTACTACCTTCTTCCCAACTACAACCCCTCCATCACATTTATTAAATACAGGCATACCTCGTTTTATTGCGCTTCGCTTTATTGCGCTTCGCAGATATTGCGTTTTTTACAAATTGAAGGTTTGCGGCAACCTTCATTGTTGTCTTATTTTAAGAAATTGCCACAGCCACCCCAACCTTCAGCAACCACCACCCTGATCAGTCAGCAGCCATCAACATGGAGGCAAGACCCTCCACCAGCAAAAAGATTACGACTCGCTGAAGGCTCAGATGATGGTTAGCATTTTTTAGCAATAAAGTATTTTTTAACTAAGGTATGTACATTGTTTTTTTAGACATAATGCTATTCCACACTTAATAGACTACAGTATAGTGTAAACATAACTTTTATATGCACTGGGAAACCAAGAAATTCATGTGACTGGCTTTATTGTGATATTCGCTTTATTGCGGTGGTCTGGAACCGAACCCACAATATCTCCGAGGTATGCCTGTACATTATGTTACTATTGAGACAGAAATAAATCTACCTTAATAGAGCGCATGGCTCTGCTGCATTTTTCCCACATTGAATTTGGGCTGTTCTTTTCTCTCAGTACTGACACTTCCTGTGCCCAAGGAGAACAATGATGGGATCTGCCTTGAGACCCTTTCTGGGAATACGTGGACAGGCAGTGTCTCATGCCTTTTCCTCACTACCCACTTTGACACTTGGAGGCAGTGCCTTGGGGCAACAACACCACAGCAAGCCAGCCCAGTGTGGCACACCGCCTACAAGCTAGGCCTGTGAGAGTAGGGAAGTATTGGATTTGGATTCAGATTCGGCTGATCTGGAAGACAGTGATTCGATTAAGAGATTCAGATCACTGTCCTGAATCGAGATGGCTATATCAGCTTAGGAAGATTCAGCAAGATTTGGTGATTCGGATCGGCCAGGGAGAGGCAGGCACAACCAGACGGCTGTAGGTTCTCTCATGTCTCCTCTGGCTGCCTGCCTCTCCCTGGGCAGTGCAGGTGCCAGGTAGGCTGGGGGGGGGGCAATCCCCGCTGCCCTGTGCTGCGTGGGAGGGTTCTGCCATGAGCCCCTAGTTGCCATTGCCAGAACCGGTGAGTGCGGGGCTTTTCTTTTTTTTCCTTTTAAAAGTGCCAGGAGGCTGGGGCTGGGCAGAGCAGCCATAGGGGCTTCTACCATGGCTCCTCAGGCTGTGCCTGCCTCTGCCCCACCACAGGGAGCTGTGGGGGCTATGCCCTGCTGCCACTTGCCTAGCTGGCACAGGGAACATCAGATGCAGGCACGGCAGTGCTGGAAGTGGGGGTTATGCCCTGCTGCCTCTTAACCCCTTCCACCCAGAGCGAGCCCTACCTGCATCCCGCCCCAGCTGGGCAAGCAGAAGCAGGGCATAGCCCACGCTCCCAGGAATGCTACACCTGCATCCTACATCCCCCTCGTAACATGCTCCCCCGCCCTGGCTGAGCAGCTTGTCCCAGCCCCAGCTCCAATCCCTCCCTCCCCCATACCCCGTCCATCCCCCAACCCAAACAGACTTGTCAGCTGCCTGTTTAGTCTATGGC
>NW_017729003.1:1491878-1492523 GCF_001723915.1 Gavialis gangeticus | reverse complement strand
TGTCAGCTGCCTGTTTAGTCTATGGCTGAACTTCCGAACCAGCCATATCTTTTCTAAAGCTTTTCCGAATCAATTTGGATGCTTTGATTCAATTCAGAGCTTTTACTTGGTCTCCCAATTCGATTCGGATTTGGAGATTCGGTCCCTGAATTGGGCTGAATCTCCCCTGAATTGAATCAGCTACCAAAGTTTTGCACAACCCTACTACAAGGTATCCATTGGCAAGAGAACCTGTGACCTGCAGTGGCAGCCATTGCATGGAGCCTTGGCCACAGGTACCTTTGTCTGCCACTTAGACCCAGTACCAGTGGCATACCCTCTCTGAGAGAAAGTGGTGAATGAGACTCTCTTCCATGCCTTCTTGGATCATTCCTGGCTACAGCCACTTTTTGCTGCCCTCAGCACCCAATTTAGCGCACTGGACTTGGAATTCTCCAAAACTGTGTACGTCTCTATCACATTCTGAGAGGCCAAGAAAAATGTGATCTGCCTAACCGATTTCCTGCTGGGCTAGGCCAAGATAGCAACTCTGAAGCCACAGAAACCATCTTGCATGTGTTGGCTTCAATGATACCCTCCAACTTTTTTGCTGCTTGGTCTTGGCACATCATATAGTTTCATAGTTTCTAGGGTCGGAAGGGACCT
>NW_017729003.1:1394126-1397430 GCF_001723915.1 Gavialis gangeticus | reverse complement strand
AAGGTCCCTTCCAACCCTACTTCTATGATTCTATGATTCGATGAAATTTTGATTAAGGGTTCAGGTCAGAGTGTTCTAGCTCAACCAACAGAATCACACAAGAAGGTCTCTTTTCTGACTATATTTGTCAAAGTTTCTATCAAGTAATGTTGTAAGCCTTTGCACAGGGGAATGCAAAGGGGCTCAGTGTCCTAAGCAGTAGCTTCTGCAATTAGTGCCCACATTTTATCTGTGACAGGAATCACTCCTTTAATCATGAACGAACAACTGGTGCCTCACGAGACTGAGGGGAGCTCCATTTGTAGCCAGCAGGCGCCAGTGGTGGGGTCAGCAGCGGAGGTGGAGGGGCAGGCGGGGACTGCCCACAGATGCCAGTGGTTGGGGTGGCAAGCAACAAGTGGGGACCATCCACAGATGCCAGCAGTGGCGAGCGGGGACTGCCTACAGATGCTGGTGGCGGTTTTGGTGGGAGGGAAGGGTGGTGAGTAGGGACCGCCTGCAGATGCCACTGGCAGTGGCGAAGGTGGCCAGGAGGTGGATGGTGAGTAGCAATGGCCAATATCGGGGGGGCACATGCCCCTGTGCCCTCCCCACGTGTCATCTATGCCTTTAATTAACATGTACTGTGTCTGAATCTGTCATTTTCCATTGTGTCATATGCTCTGCACAAAGTATCTGCAATAAGTAGATGTTTTCCTGGAGTGTACTGTCTAGATCCTATATTTGCAGTTCAAAGAAAAGTCTCTGTAATCTGGGTGGCATGTCTGGTAACCCTTTCTTTGCTATAGTTACCAAAGGTTTATGATTAGTTTCAGCTATCACAGGCTTCCCATAGATGAATATATGAAACTTCTTACCATCATATATCAGAGCTAAACTTCCTTTCTCAATTTATATATATAAACGCTCAGCTTTAAAGAGTGCTCTAGATGCATATGCTATTGGTCTCCAGCTATCCCCATGTTTTAGAAGCAAAACTGCTCCTGTGCCCTTTATAGAAGCATCTGTTGACAATCTCATGGGTCTTTTAGGTTCATAATATTTTAATACCAGAGCTTTCATTATGTTTTCCTTCAAGTGTTTAAATTCAGCTTCATCTTCATGTTCCCATGCCCACTAAACATTCTTTTGTAAAGTGTTTGGTCTGCTCTGCTAAGTTAGGTGGATATTTCCCTACAAAATTGATCATTCCCAGTACCGTATTTTCACCCATATAGCCCGCACCCATGTATAACCCACACCCATGTATAACCTGCAGAAAACTGTTGTTTCGTAAAATACTCTATGTATTCCCCACACCCATGTATTCCCTGCACCCCGAGAAATGGGCGCAAGCACAGGCTCTGCTGGGGAGGGGAGGGGAGGGATGAGGAGCTGTGAGCTGCGAGCCCTGCTCCCCACCCCGCACGCTGCTGGGCACAGCCGCCAGAGCCAGAGCTGGAGCCAGAGTCTGCAGCTCGCAGCTCCTCATCCCTCCCCTCGCCTGCAGAGCCCACAAGCCTGTCCCCAGCTGCGGGCTCCAGCTCCAGCTCCGGCAGCCATGCCCAGAAGAGTGTGGCTGGCTGGCGGCAGCGGCAGGGAGCAGGGTTCGCAGCTCGCAGCTCCTCATCCCTCCCCTCCCCTGCAGAACCCCCCTCCCTGCCGCTGCTGCCACCCGCATTCTGCTGGGAACAGCCGCCAGAGCCGGAGCTGAGCTGGACCCCACAGCCGGGAATGGGCGGGAACAGGCTATGCTGTTCTAAAGACTCTGCGTAGCCCGCATCCTTGTATAGCCCGCACCCATCCATCAAGTTTATAAAAACGTGTATAGCCCACACACTAAATGCGTGAAAATATGGTAATCTTTGCACTCCTTCCTTATCTGTAGGGGGTGACATGTTTGTAATGGCTTTAACCCTTGCAGGATTGATTTGCACCTCTTTCTCAGAGATCTTTTCTCCCAGATATGTTATTTCTCTGACCTTGAATTTGCATTTTTGTTTGTTCAGTTTCAGACCTGCTCTGTGAGCTCTTTCTAGTGCCCGTCTTTGCCTCAAGTCATGTTCTTCCATAGTATTTCTCCAAACTAATACATCATCATACTGCATCCAGTTTTGGGCTCCACAATTCAAAAATGATGTGGAGAAGCTTGAGAGAGTCCAGAGAAGAGCCACATGCATGATCAGAGGTCAGGAAACCAGACCTTACAATGACAGGCTGAGAGCCATGGGGCTCTTTAGCCTGGAAAAGCGCAGGCTCAGGGGTGATCTGATGGCCACCTGTAAGTTTATCAGGGGTGACCACCAGTATCTGGGGGAATGTTTGTTCACCAGAGCACCCCAAGGGATGACAAAGTCGAATGGTCATAAACTACTACAAGACCATTTCAAGCTGGACATAAGGAAGAATTTCTTTACTGTTTGAGCCCCCAAGGTCTGGAACAGCCTGCCATCGGAGGTGGTTCAAGAACCTATACTGAACACCTTCTAGAGCAAATCGGATGCTTCTCTTGCTGGGATCCTATGACCCCAGCTGACTTCCTGCCCTTTGGGCAGGGGGCTGGACTCGATGATCTTCTGAGGTCCCTTCCAGCCCTAATGTCTATGAAATCTATGAAATCAATATAAAACATAGTTCCATCAAGAACTACAACAATTTGTTGCACCTTTCTATGAAATACTTCAGATACAGAACACAGCCCAAAAATAAGCCTGCAAAACCTATACCTTCCGAAGGGTATATTGAAGGTCCATAATCTACTGCTATTCTTTTCTAGGGGAACTTGCCAAAACCCAGAAGAGGCATCCAAGTGGTGAAATATTTGGCTTCTGCCACATTGTCAAAAACCTCTTCCCTGGTGGGAATGGGAAAATTCTCCCTTTTGATGTATCTGTTCATTTGCTTAGGATCCAGACACAATCTCAAGGATCCATCTTTTTTTCTATTATGACCTGTGAATGAACCCAGGCAGTTGGTTGCTCTACTTTTTTATTATGTCTTTGTTAACTAATCTATCCAATTCCTTTTTCAGTTTCTCCCTTAGTACAAGGGAACATTTCTTGGAGTATGTATGGTGGGAGTATTTGGTTATCTCAATTCTATCTTGTACTCAGTTGATAGTTTCCCTATGCCTTGAAACACATCATAAAACTCTTCTTCTATGGTCTTGCTTTCTAGTCCTTCAGTGGCATCCGTTCTCTTAATAAAACCTAGAGTTTTACACATTCACACCCCAATAATTGGCACTTACTTTCCTGGGACTGTTACAAACTGATTTTTTACTATATTACCCTTGTGTCTAACATGCAGTGCACAAACACTCTTG
>NW_017729003.1:1382932-1389126 GCF_001723915.1 Gavialis gangeticus | reverse complement strand
CCTGGGTTGCAATCATGTTCCCATTATATGCTGTAAGTTTCACTTTCTTATTCTCACAGTAGACAAGTTTAGTTTCCATTTTTGAATAATGTATTCTGGTATTACATTGACCTCTGCTGTTGTATCTAATTTAAAAGTTACCATTAGTCCACTGGTGTCCAGGGTGATTATCCAAACTTCAGAAAAATGAACTACTTCTTTCACTGTGCTGATGAGGAATTCTTCCTCTTTGTTGCACAGAGCATGCACCTGCTGTTTCTTGTGTGTTGTGCATCCTGCTCCTTTCTGCAAACTCTTGCAAAGTGACTAAATCTTTTGCATTTGTTGCAGTGCTTACCAAATTCTAGGTATTGCATGGGTAACCCCTGTAATAGGTAGCCCTCCCCAGAGTCATCTTTTTTTGCTTGTTATCCACAATCTATGAGGGGCACCCTTGAAGTCCCTTAATGTTTCTTGTGTTCCACTTTTACTCTCCTGTCATGTCTTGATGGAAATATTATACAGATGTTCTTGTAAGCGGTAGACTGCCTATTGTATTTTTATGTTGGGGCTCTCAGCCACCACGGGCCTTGACCCCTGTATTTCTCTAGGTAGGCCTCCCAGTCTAAACCCACCAGATAGGGTTTGACTCTGAGACTCTAGCTTCTTGAACTTGGGGCTCATGGCCCTCCTTTTTGCCTCCAATATGAAGCCCAGACTCTCTGGCTTAGAGGCCTGTCCATCAGCCCCACAATTAGGGGGCTTCAAGTTCAAAGCTGGGCAACAGTCTCGAACCCCCACTGTCCCAGACCAGAAGCCTACAGCTGCATAACTGGTGCACCAGGCCACTCTGGCCTTTTATGACTGCGCCTAAGGTGCTAATGAGGCCTCCTCCACCTCTACTGCCTCGTCCACAAACCACCAGTACTTCAATCAGCCAAATATACACACACACACACACACACAGAGTCAATTAGTGGGTTCTAACTATAACAAAAAAAAATAGAAATTGAAGAAGGCAGCAATGTCAGCTTACATTATCTTTGTGGCTTGGTGCTTCTGCTTTCCCACTGCCTGTGACACTCCTTCCGGTAGCGCTTCTTCTAGTACCAGGTGTTATTCTCAAAAGACCAAGGAGTTAAACTTATAGAACAATAAAGGTTGTTTATTCAGAGAGCTTTTTTAGCCTGTGGGTCTGCTGTTCCCTTCCGTTACCTCTTGCAATCCTTGGGGCCAATGTAACAACATATACATAACACTCTTAAAGGTATCCACACAAAGTTCTGTGCTGATGTCTTATCTGAACGCAAACAGGACACAAGATAACTATTCCAGATATAAAAAAGCCAGAAACCCAAAGAATAGGATTTAGCCCCAAAACAAAGAAACAGAAAGAGAAGTAACTAGCCAGAGATAAGAAAAGTCTTGAATGAGCAGTCAGTTAAATGGTAATATAAAAAAAGTTTGGAGATCTGGTTAGGAAAAAAGGCTAACCAAATATACCAAGACTACAGTGCCAGATTGGCTAACTTTTGTTGTGGCTTTAGAGACTTGAGTTCAAATCATATTCTGGACTTGTCCCAATGGCTGCTGTCAGCTGACCCACCTGTAAAAATGCACCTCAACCCATAGGATGACATAAGAATGGTTGTTTAGGCTGAAGAATCAACAACAGCTGGATGTGACCGTCATGGGATGGGGTCCTGCAGGATGGCCGTGATCTCCCTAAGGCCCCCTTACTGTGCCAAGTTGGCCCAATGGGCACCCTCTATTCCTTGCCCACCACGTCTTTGATTGAATGATTGATAGGGAGGCTGCCTTTCAGTCCTTTTGGACACGGTCTTGATCAACTCTTTGGACCCCATGGGTTTCCTGACCTCTGGTGGGTCCCACTCCAAGACAGATGTCACAATGAGAGTTTTGGGGCACCCTAGCCTTATGGGCTACGCGTGGCTCCAACCACCCCTTTACTATACCCCAAGCCTCGCAGATGGTACTAACGTTGGTTGGTCTGGGCCTTGTTATAATTTGATCCCCTTGTCCTCCCTGGGCCCTCTGCAGCCCTGTCTTGCTCCATGCCTCACTGGCACTTGGGCTGTCTGTGGCCCTGTCTCACTCTGCACCCCGCAGCCCCTGAAAGTGCTGCACCCTCTTGGGCGCTGGGGTCTGTGCACCCCAAATGGTGCACCCTCTCTGGCGCTGGGGTCGGTGCATCCCAAATGCTGCGCCCTTTCTGGCGCTGAGGTCCCCACACTGCTGTGGGTCCCCTATGAGGCCTCCTCCTTCCCCTACTAGCCTCACCCAAACCACTGGTCTTCTACAACAATAAACAAGACACAAGCCCCTGGGCTGTAACATAAATTCAAGCCGCTCAGCTATAACCTCATTCAAGCCCTACTGGGGAATGTTCCGTCCCTTAACAGTATCGGAAGCAGCTCCTGCAGACAGGCTTCTCCCCTTTGCTTGCTCTGGGAGAGCTCCTTCCCCCTTGGCTGCTGGCAGGGAACTGCCCTCCCTAGGCCCGGTCCTGGGGTTTATATGGGCCCAGGGCCTTGCCCCTTCCGGGCAGCTGACCATGTGCAGGTGCAGGTTAATTTACCCTCTGGCTTGTTGCCTTAGTAAGCTGCACTTGGGCTTCTGTCTCTCTTTGGGCTTTTCTCCCAGGCAGTTTCGACCCTTCTAGGAGCAGGGCACCTTATGTGCCCTGCGACAGTGGTGGTAACCATACTGGTCCCTTAAGTGGTGTAGGATACAGAAACTGGCATGACTTATCCATACTAGCCCAAGGGGCTAACACTAGTCTCAGGTAGAACTTTGACCTAAATACATGATATAGTCTCTCAAGCAGAGGTCTCCTGTAACAAGAGTCTGTATGTCCCTAAACTTAGATGTCAAAGGCTTCTGGAACTTCCATTCTAAAATGTGTATGCAAGCAGCTATTTGCCTGCATTTGAGACAGATGACCCATTTCTTCACCCCAGGAAGAACTCACGGATACACTCATTATCTCTTTATTTAAACTCTGTAATCTAAAATTTAGGCAAAACCACAAGCAAAACCACTCAGAGACTCCCTCTAGTCCTCCAGCTCAGAATTAATTGAAACCATTTTTTGCAATTTGTTCCCAACCCTTAGTAGGAAATATCAGACTACTTTCCAGGTAACTTGCTAATTGAACAGGGTAGCTGACCCAGCTCCTTTCTTCTTACCAAGGGGCATGCCATTTCTATTATATCCTACTTATATAGATGAACAATTCTTCCTGAAGTCTCTGACCTAACCTTTTTTCCTCTGCTCTTCTCACCATATAAACCATGCAAATCCTAAGTCCTACTGTGTTGGATGCCTGTATTGTAAAGCATTCATCCATTAACAGACATATCAAAAATGTACAAAAACTGGAGCTGTAGCCACAGAAAAGTTTCTAAATTTTGGCCAACATACAATTGGCCAAAAGATTGACTGAATTTATATAAAATTATGTAAACATTTTAATATCCCATATAGACCTCCAAACCACAGAATTCTATACTAGTCAAGCTGTCTCTGCTATCTTGCTTTAGTTAGCAGGGCTAATAAATAATTTTACTTTGTCTGTTGATTAAACAATCTTTTACCTAAGGCAGGAATTTTCATAAATAACATTAATGTATTCTAGTCTATTTGGTTGTTTTCCAGGTTAATTGGATTAAGGGCTTGTTTTACTGAGATTCTACACAGCTAGTTAGCATAAGTATTGCATAAATTAACATAAATTCCAGGGAATAGTTTACACAGCATCTGTCTCAGAGGTGACTACATGATTTTCTGGGCTACTTGCCATATGTCCCTATCTTCCTCTGTAATTCAGGTGGCCGTGAAAAGATGAATTCTGATGATACTACATTAGATTTCGGCTGTTATTCATTTTATCCGTTGCCTATCTGTTCTGGATTTTTCCACATGACAGCATGATAGAATGAAATTTAACTTCCAATATAGTGTTAGCAGTTGCCTTAGGGTTCTCCCTCTCTTTAAATTTTGGTGTGTGCTGCTTAGCCTCTGTACAAGCCCTAATATCATGCTCACGTCTCTTAAAGGGCACACACGTAAGGACAAAATTTATTATCCAAATGCAGATCTCACAAAGCAATACTAAACAAAGCAAGCTGCCAGGACCCACACTCCTTTCCTGTTGTTTCTCTCTCTGGCCTAGAAAATGGATGTACTCCTTTCTTTATATCCCTGCTGAATTATGTGACAAGCAGGCAGCTCATAACCATTTCAACCTGACACACTTCCAAGATGAACATGAGTTCCAAGATTCCAAGATGAACATGAGTCGGCAGTGTGGGGAGGCGGTTAGGAAGGCCAACTGCACCTTGTCGTGCATCCACAGATGCATCTCAAGCAGGTCCAAGGAGGTGATCCTCCCCCTCTATGCAGCACTGGTCAGGCCGCAGTTGGAGTACTGTGTCCAGTTCTGGGCGCCGCACTTCAGGAGGGATGTGGACAACATGGAGAGGGTCCAGAGGAGGACCACTCGTATGATCAAGGGACAGCAGGGTAGGTCCTATGAGGAAAGGTTGCGGGACCTGAACCTGTTCAGCCTTCAAAAGAGAAGGCTGAGGGGGGATCTTGTGGCCTGTTATAAACTGGTTAGGGGGGTCCAGCAGGCGCTGGGGGAGTCCCTGTTCCCCCGAGCGCCGCAAGGAGTGACCAGGAACAATGGTCACAAGCTGGCGGAGGGAAGGTTTAAGTTGGACATCAGGAGGCGCTACTTCACGGTCAGGGCGGCTAGGGTCTGGAACCAGCTTCCAAGTGAGGTGGTGCAGGCTCCCACCCTGGGGGTTTTTAAGAGGAGGTTGGATGACCACCTTACTGGGGTCGTTTGACCCCAGTGCTCTTCCTGCCATGGCAGGGGGTCGGACTAGATGATCTGCTCAGGTCCCTTCCGACCCTAGAAACTATGAACCTATGAAACTTGGGAGTCATTCTCCCTCAAGGTATTCTCAAATTAAACAGAGTTCCTTATATGGACCCACTTGGTACAGCAATAATAATCCAAGAGTATAATTTCATAGAAACATAGGATTTGAAAGGACCTTTTAGATCATCAAGTCTCCCAGTTACTGCAAATAACCATATAATCCCTTTCATAAATGAGTTCAGTTTAATCTTAACATAATAAAGATTTCGTTCTCACTAGAGTAACTGGAAGGCCTACCCTGGAAGGCTGCACCTCAGTGCTCTAATTATTAGGAACATTCTGATTTCCAGCCTAAATTTAATTAAAACTACTTCATATACTTCTAATCTTGTGCCAATATCATCTTTTAGTTGAAATAGCTCTTCTTTCTCCCTGATGTTTATCCCCAGATATATCTGCAGACAACAATCATATTTTCTCTCAAGCTTTCTTTTATGAGACTGAATAAACCACACTTTCCTAGTTCCCTGTCATATGGTAGACTTCTCATTCCCACTGTCATCCTAGTATCCTTTCTCTGCAACTATCTCAATTTGAATTAATCTTTCTTAACCACGGGTAACAAGAGTTGACAGTATTTAGGATGAGGTGTCACTAGTGTTTTGTGCAATAGTATAAATATCTCCCTATCCCTTTGGATTTCAGACCTGCTTCAGCAAAGTACTGAAGCATATGCCTATTTGAGTAGTTTCTCTAACGTTAATGGGACTTCTCATATGCTTAAAGTTGGGAACATTCTCAGGTATCTAAAGCATTGTTAAAGTGAGTTCTTATTCTCAGTACTTCAAAACTGCCTACACAGTTTGCTCCACTTGACTGCATAGCCTCAGGACTGAAAAAAGGCTATTAACTTACTTTGAGTAGGTGTATCAAACTCACCAGATTCAGACCACAGGATCTCCTCCTGAGCTGGATCTACAAGGCCAGCAACAACTGCAGTAGGAAAGCAGGATGTGGCCAGGGCTGGGTGGCTGGGTAGAGCTATTTTTGAGCAGCAGCACAAGTCATAGTTTCATAGTTGGTAGGATCAAAAGGGACCTGAGCAGATCATCAAGTCCAGCGCCCTGCCATGTCAGGAAAAAAGTACTGGGGTCAAACGACCTCAGCAAGGAGTTCGTCTAGCCTCCTCTTAAAGACCCCCAGGGTAGGAGCCAGCACCACTTCTCTTGGAAGTTGGTTCCAGATCCTAGCCACCCTGACTGTGAAGTAGTGCCTCCTGGTGTCTAATCTGAATCTACCCTCTGCC
>NW_017729003.1:1371888-1382843 GCF_001723915.1 Gavialis gangeticus | reverse complement strand
AGTCACTGATGAAGATGTTGAACAGTGCGGGCCTGGGGACTGAGCCCTGGGGGACCCCGCTGGTAGAAAGCCTTGCTGCATGCATGTTCTAAATTTTGGGGCAAATCTTCTAAATATAAAATATTGAAACATATCTCTTACAACAACAGATGGACTGCAATGAAGAACTTTAGATCATATTCTGAAAATCTAAACTAAAGAACCACTATATTTTGCTATTGCAAAATTTCCTACTTTATTTAGAAACAAATAAGCCTGTACTGTTATGTTTTATGTTGTTTTCCATTTTTTTTCATTTAGATTTCATAGACATTAGGGCTGGAAGGGACCTCAGAAGATCATCGAGTCCAGCGCCCCCCCAAAGGGCAGGAAGTCAGCTGGGGTCATAGGATCCCAGCAAGATAAGCATCCAGTTTAGGATAGATTTTCAGAACACGATCTATTGTTTCTTCAGGATTTGCCTGCTCCCACTGCTAGTTCTCCAACTAAAATCTTAATCCTCTTTCTGTAATTATAAAGTTCATGTTACAGTTGGGCTCATGGTACCCTTGTCCGTGCTTGCCACTGTTCTATGAACCGTCAGTATACCCCGACTTTCCCACCTGCCACGTCTTTGATGTTATTATTATTAATATTAATTTTTGGATATTATTAGTTGGGAGGGTAATTCTCTGTTAGTTCGTCCTTATTATACCCTTTTAATGAGGCTCGCATGCAACATGCATATATCATCCAGTCCGCTTATCCAGATATACGCCCGAACTCGAAGTTATACATCCAGCCAGAGTCTGATTATGTTCATTAAGTCTTTTTTTTTTTTTTTTTTTACAACTTTGTACAAGTTCCCCATACAGTTGGACAGAAGATGTCCATTGCATCTATTTTTAACATCACTTATAGTATTAACTTTGTAACTCTTCTCACACACAACGACTTTACCCTCTAACAACTAACATGAATGAACTGAACCTAGTATTCATGAACTGACTCTCTCTGAGAATCTTCTTCCCTCTTTTATTTTGTTCAATTTCTTCTTATCTGAAGAGCCATCTTATATCTTCAGATTCCTCAACACAAATCCTCTTATTTTAATAATACCTGAGTCCTCATTCAGCCTTATCTGTAGCTTATAGTCTTGAATCTTCTTGGAGAACAATCCTAAACAGTCTCTAACATAGAAAGAAAGCTTTAACACAAATCCCTTTTTCTTTTTCTTACTATTACAGATGAGTGTGTTGCGTCCCTTGGAGTTTTCTTTTCGGAGATCCACCCCTTGCTCCATTCTCTCCTGGCACTACTGAGCACAATTAGTTTTTCTACTGATTCTCTGGGGATCCTCCTACCTTCTACTCTCTTCTCCTTCTTCTTCCTTCCCCACTTTCGGACCTTGTGTGCCACTGCTCCACTCCCCTCTTGGAGCTTCTATCCTAATATGGTAATGGCTCTGGAAGCGGTGCTCTCCGTTTTCTCCCGTTGTGTTCGCACTCACTCCTCCACAGTTCATAACAAGCCACGGTATGTTAACACAATGGATAAAGATTAAAAGTAAAGCTAAAGAAATAGTTTTAGTGATGGACTCAAGTGAAAGATTCTAACCGTTGAAATTTCTGTCATAAACAGGGAATGAAAAAAATATATATATTAATTCTATTTATTTCTTTATGTGCCCAGAATCTATCTGGACACCTGAAATACATTTAAAAATACAAAATGTGGAATATACATAAATATATTTTAGAAGCTAGGTTTCCCCTGAGTAAAGGTTTTGTGTTGTCTTGTACCCTGTGCCCATCTATTGACTGGAATGAGAATTGCATAGGGCAGGGGTTTTCAACCAGGCGTACGTGCACCCCCGGGGATACTTGAGAAGGCCCTAAGGGGTATGCACAGGTGGGCAGGGACAGAGTACCGCCATGTATCATCCCGCAGTGCCACACAGGCGCTGCCCACCCTGCCGTTTGGCCTCATGCCCCCCGGCCCCGCTCCGTATCCAGCTGCTGGGGATACACTGATCCAAAAAGGTTGAAAACCCCTGGCATAAGGTATGCATTTCACAAAATTTAAGCCAAAATATTTGTCAGACTTCCATTAGGCAACCCAGATTTAATTTTGTTCTCCCAGATTTGCTGTGGAAATATTCTCACTTGTACACTTTCAAACCTGATTTAAACAAGATATCACCTAACTATTGCTAGATGCAAACATTAAGATCTTTCTCTCCTCGCTCTCTTTTCTATTTGATGAATAGATATCATTAATTTTGTATTGAATGGTTGGTTTGTTTGGATTTTCTTTTAAACTTGATGGTAAATGTGGGATGGCTAGGTTGAAAGTGCAGGTTTTGCATTTTGCTCTAAAGTTCTAAGATACATGGTCATCTTTGATTTGAGTTGCAGATTTGAGTTTCAGCTGCTTGCTGAAGGGGAAATGCCCTGTTGGACCTGGTGCTGGCCACAGGTAATGACCTTCCACACTCTCACCCCATTCTCATTAAAAAACTAAAGGACTGTGGTGTCCACACCTACACAGTCAAATGGGTTGCTAACTGGCTGGAGGGCCGCACCCAGAGAGTGGTGGTGGATGGGTCATTTTCGACCTGGAGGGATGTGGGCATTAGGGGCTTTCTACCAGTAGAGACCTAACAACCCACAAATTGTTAGATGTGAAATGGCACTCCCAGGTCTGGGAAAGCCTGGGGGATTAATATCTCCAGGGCTTGCTATTCAAATAATCTTTATTAGTAACAATACAATCAAATCAAACAAGTAGATGCGCTACACCAGTACAACAGCAGCATGAGATATTACCCATCACACAAGGAGAAAACTGCAGGGGCCTCTATTCTGTTGTCTTTGTCTCTTCATAGCCACCAGTATCTTCGCTTTCACCATAAAAGGCTTGTCCACAGAAGAAGACAAATTTGTCTTTCCCCTGGCTAGTTAGTTTAACTTCCTTGGGTTTTGTTTTTTATTTTTTTGAACTTTGGGAACTGGTTGAAACTGATTTTCTAGTGGTCCTGGAGAGATGACAGTTAGACAAAATTTATCCCTCTCTGAAAACACAGTTCCTGAAGTGGAAGGTGTCTTTTCTTCTTTCCCACCTGGTTTGACATCTACTTGCCAACAGATAACATTCTTTCAAACTCTGTAGTCACACCAGCAGGTTCTAATATTGTTTATGCTTTTAATTTTGTTAGCATGACTACATAGCAAGATACATTACAGCTGATTTATTAGTTGATCATTTATTATTGCTAATATAAGTAAAATTACAGCATCCATTTCCTATGCAATTTTGATTATTTATCATGCAAATAGTTATACCTGACCCTCAGGCTGTGTAGCAGGCCTTGCTGGCTTGTTCTAAGCCTTCCCCAAGAGTTCTATTACGAAGGGACTGATACAGATCTCAGAGCAGTAGTGCAGTTTATGGACATGTTCCTTCTGGGTCTGATCCAAAGCCCATTGATCCAAATCAGCAGAAAGACAACCACTGACTTCAATAGGCTTTGGGTAGGTCCACATTGAAGTCTCTGTTGACACAGCTATGTTGGCAGAGTCATCTAGCAGAGTCAGGGGCTATGTTTACACTACAGGCACTGATGCTTCTTTAACTACAATGACAGCTCTAAAGCAGCTGGGGTACCTAGTTTGGGTGCAGCTCTGCTTCCTTGCAAAAATTCTACTGACAGAAGCCACATCCACATTGACGGGGACAGCAGTTACTATCAAAGCTGTTACCAATGTCCACACCCAGTAGCTGATGTACCTCTGCTGGCAAAGCTTTATAACGAAGGAGTTTTTCTGCCAGTGCAGCAATACCACCTCCTTGAACAGCATTTTACTGTTGGCATAGTTATGTCAACATCAGCATCTTTGCCCATAGAGTTATTTCATCTAAAGAGCGTAATTTTTTCCCAATTGTACCTGACATATCTGTGGTAGCAGAATTTTGTGGAATAGACAAGCCTTTGAATCATACCCTGTGAGTGCGTTTACATGAGATGTTTGATTGTGAATTAGCACAGTTTACTGCAAAGTAAACATTTGCATCTACACATGCATATGCTTCCTATGCAGTAAACATTCCTAATCCTGAGTAAATTTGCTAAATGCAGCCGTGGACCCAGCACTGGGAGATAAGGGTCTCCCAGCCCCAGCCCTGCATGTGTGGAGCTGGCACTGAGAGCTCCCTGCTGGCAGGGGCCAGGGAACCTGTTCCCCACTCAGGTTTGCAAGCACACAGCTAAGTGGGGAACAGGCTGGGGGGCTTGTTTCCCGCTCAGCTCCACACTCAGAGCTGGGCACGGAACAATCCCCCCAGTCTGTTCCCCCGCAGCTCCAGGCTCGTGAAGCTGAGTGGGAAACTAGTTACCCATTACCTGCCCCAGCCCCAGCCCCTACCCCACTCCCTCCCTCACTGAGGGGGCCTCAATCTGTTCCCCACCATACATACATCCCTTCTCTTTCAAAGACTTACTTGCTGGGCACTCCGTTTCTGGCCACCTCTGCAGGCTGAGGCTGTGTATCTAAGTCTGTGTCTGCCCCCCCCTCCCCACTCCATGCAGCTCCCCAGAGCTCAGCCCTCTGCGCTGCCACCACTACTCCACATCTGGGGGGGACTAAGCCCCATTAGTCCTGGTCTACTACCATCTATGCTCCTAACTACCATGGATGTTACCAGCTTATATACCAACAACTGTTACCAGGATGGCATTCAAGCCTGCCTTACATATCTACAAGAGCAAGATTACAACACAGACCTAATAATATTACTGAACTTACACACTTCATCCTCGCACACAACTTCAGTTTCAATAACCAACACTTCCTCCAGACCATGGGTACAAAATGGCCCCACAATACTCTAACCTTTTTATGGCCCACCTGGAAGAATTCCTCAAGAACTGCACCATCAAACCCATGCTATATATAGATGACATCTTCATCATTTGGATGGAAAATCTGCAGTCTGATTGATTTCAATCACAAATTTAATAAACATCACCCTTCCATCAGATTCTCTCTTGAATATTGCAGCACCAACATTTCCTTTTTAGACACTATGATCAATATCCAGAATGGTAAAATACAAACCACCATATACAAGAAATCCATGGACCAACATATACATCTACACAGAACCAGCATTCACCCTAAACACACCAAGAAAGCTGTAATATACAGCCAAGCCCTCTAATAACACCAAATTTTTCACTGGGAAGAATACCTGTGATCATCACCTTGCAAATCTCAAAAGGGCTTTCATCCAAGAAGGACATTCCTCCAGAGAGATAGATTGTACTTTTGAAAGAGCCACTTGGATACGACCTGTGGAACTGCTGCAGTACAAAAATTCCCCATGAATTGCACAACGTTAATTATGCCACACTATCCTTCCCTGTAACCTATATGGAAAATCCTCAAACAATTGCAACCTAATTAGAAGACCCAGTTCTTAAAGGGATCTTTCCAGAACCACCCATCCTAGCTTTTAAACAAGCACCAAACCTCACCAACCTCATCACCAGAAGCAAACTTCCTATGGCCCAAAGCACACCAAATGCATCCAGACTATGCCAAGACAAGAAATGTAAAACCTGCCAACACATCTCCACTACCCCCACAATAATGACACCCCACAACAGAACCATCACCATTCCTGAATCTTATACCTGCACCTCCAGAAATGTAATATATCTCATTGTGAAAAGGGCAACTTCCAGGCCCAGTAGTTGTATGGCCCTGCCCCTGTCTCTGGGCAAACTGCCAGCCTTGTTCACCTGCCACACCTTATTGGTAAATGACTGGGATATTAAATAGGTGGAAGGCTGCCCTTTGTGCGCCCAAATGACCATGGGCAATATATACATGCCCCTACCATCCCTCTACGTGTCCCATGCCTCACAGAGATCACACTGTGTGATGATACTCTGGCTCAAGGCCGGGCCAAACTGGGCACACAGTTGATCTTTAGCATACTGCCAGCCTTTGGGGCCATACATACACCACAGCCCTCTCACCGGGGTCTCTTGCACTCCACTGGCTCTCCCCTGGTCTCTTGCACACTGCCTGTACAGACCATATTCACACTCCCCTACTCACAAAGATCCTTGGGCTTTGCTCTCCACACCTTGGTCACCCTGATGCAGTCTTTTGGGCCTCTCCCATGACCCTCACCTGAACAGGACTAACTGATTGCTCAGCTATGGGCTACTTCACCTCCAGCCCGTCACTGGACCACTATACCCCTTCTCTTGGGCCACAACTCCACCCTTTACACTGGGGCCTAGGGTCTTCCACCCCCACAGGCTCAGGTGCTTATCTCATTAAGTGTGCCTGGCCTCTACTCCACCCTCTACACAGGGCACAGGGTCTTACACCTTTGGGTTCAGGAGCTTTTCTTTCAGCGTGCCTGACCCACCTCCAGGGTCCATCACCCCATGGGACTCAGGCGCTTCTTCTAAGCTTACCTGCGGCCGCCCCCCCCCCAACTCTCCTGGTAACCAACTCAGAGGTGGGGACAGGGGTTTAGGTGCCCTGACCTGCCTTACACCAGGTAGGTTCTCAGTCCTGGCATTTGAGTGGTCCTACCCCACCACAGGCAGATCCATCAGGCCTCCCTATCCTGGCAGGGTGCAGTTTTAGGTCATGCCCAGGACCAGGAGCCTTCAAACCACCCTCATAGGTCCTGCCCTTACCTCCAGGTTGTTTCAGGAGCTGGAGCTCAGCAGGGAGGTGTTTCTTCCCTGCTGGCTGATCTCATACTGCTCTCTCCTCTCTCAGAGAGGCATGCTAAAATGGCTGCCCTCATCAGCCACCTGGCAGCTCCCTGCTCCAGCCCTTACAGTGACAGGCACCCAAAAGGCTACTCTGTCACACTCATCCAGTGCACTAAATGTCCTGATGGAAAATATGTAGGAAAAACCAAATAACAGCTGCATACTAGAATTGACACACACTAAAAGTCTATCAAAGACAAAAATACCCAATTACCTGTGGGTGCACTTTTCTCAACAGACAATCACTCTCTCCAATCTCTCATTTCTAATCCTCAAAGGGAATATACAAAAGACCTTGCATAGACGAGCCTATGAACTTCACTTCAGAAATCTACTGGATACAAAAAAACATGGAACCAAATATAGACTTTGGATTTATGGCACATTATAACCTGCCTGTCATCCAACAGCCCCAAGCAACCTGTCTGTGTTTTGCCAGCTATGTTCTATCACCAGGTTAACATTCCAGCCACACACACACCTACCTGTCTCATACCTATTGTCCCCCAATCCCTTTGATCCTCACTGCCACATATTTGCATTTTCACAGACCTTTATTTTGCATATTGGCTTCTGTTCTACCTGGAAAGCACACATTACACCGGAAAACTCCCCCTATGCCTGAAAAAAAGGGTTTGTGCCTGAAAGCTCACAAAGAACAAATTTTCTAGCTATTTAGTTGGTTTAATAAAAGATATCACAGCTACTGAAAAATCCTTGTTTGCCTAGGTCCTTAGACCAACATGGCTACAACCAACAAACCTAAAACTTTGTCACTGATATTTCACATTTAAAGATAGGACAGAACAGAATATTGATACAGGACAGAGATTTCTCAATGCTAGAGAAATGCTGAGGCACTGGCAAAACATGTATTTTCAAAGGAGGTGATTTAATTCCAGTTCAGTTACTTTGCTGCTATATCAAATGATTAATGGTTAAGTGCTGTCATTTTCCCAGATCAAAATTGATGCAGTGACAGTTGCTCACTGAACCAATACTGAAAAAGTGGATTCTGATTGGCAGATTATAGATTTTTTTCCTTTATACCAATTAGAAAAAAATACAAGTCACAGTTTTGTAAATAGGATGTTTTACAGTTGGATGGAATATGCTTGTGATATGCTGCTAATTTTAAAATATAATGAGAAATATGTATTCTAGATGGTCAGAATGAATACACTAATCACCACATAAAAGAGACAAAAGGAGCACAAAAAAACCTGAAATGAAGCTTAGACAGTAAAAGAAGAAGTTAGGAGATTCAAAGCAGAAAGCAAGAAGGCAGGACATGCACAGTTTTGAAATAATTGAATCAGTTTAATTTAATAATATTATTTGGGTAATATTTCTAAAGGTTCTAAGCACTATATACACACAGATAATGACAGCATTTGCCTCAAAGTGCTGAATCATCTCTCAAGGGGAAAGTGGGTTATATCTACAAAAATGAAGACATCGCACTTCTTCTAGAGACCTGTTTTGACCATCTGGATGTTGAATATATTTTCAGTACCAAAAAAAATTATTTAAACTCAAAATGATGTTTTAAGAAGCTTTTAAACCTTCTATAGCAAAGGTTTTTGCTTTAAGCCCAGGACAATTTAGTAAAACAAATACTGGTTTCAGCTGAAGACAAGGCATAGTATTTATTATGGTTTTTATTTTTAATACTAACCCATTGCCTGTCATGAATAATGGATTTAAAATAATGAAGGAGTATTTACAAGGCCGGCTTCCTCCCCACCCCCCACTCACCCTTTGGGGCTAGCCATGTAAACACTCCTTGCGCCGCTACCGCCTCCTCCTCCAGCCACTGCCACAGGGCTCCGTCCCTCTACCTGCCTCCGCCTCCTCCCCTGACCAGCAGGGCTTCTCCCTGCCTCCCCTCCACTCCCCACTCCCCTCTGTCCCCACTCCTTGCTGGTGTATGTTTACCTGCCTCCACCCCCTGCCTGCCTCCACTTCCTCCACTGAGCAGTGGGGCTTCTCCCACTCCCTGCCAGCTGTTGGGTGTATGTGCACCCACCTCCGTCCCCGCCCGCCTCCGTCTCCTCCCTGCCCAGGCCCACGCAGCCAATTGCCACCCGCCCTCTCAGCAGCGCATGTGCAGTTGACCAAAAGCGTTATGGAGAGACAGACACACAGACTGACACAAACATACAGACAAAGCCCTTTATTATATTAGAATTCCTAGTTCACTTGGTCTGTGATTGTAATGGTTGAGAGTGATTTCATTGTATGTTACTGGTGGGAAAGGAGTTCACCTCCTTCAGGTTCAGGTTCTACTTCTAGCTAAGGGAAGAATACAGCAGTAATAGAAAGTCCCAAATTAAAATAGGGGCATGAAGCCAGGATGGTGGTGGTAATTGGCAGCAAAGGAAGCAGCAGGGGTTGGGGGGAGTTGGTGGTGGTGAAGGAAGCAGTAATGGAAAGAATTAGAGGTGATGGAAGTGGAATTAGCCTACCCTGGGACTTGGCTGCATTAATTCAGGCCACTGTCATTAAAAGGTTGCAGCTGAAGTAGAAGAGGCACAAGAGTTGCTTAATTTACTGTGGTGGAGGCTAAATTCAAAATGCTTGGGAAATGCTGCTCTAATATATCCAGTGTCAACAAATGTGGGAGCAAGTCATTGGCCTTGATCAAATAATTACCTACAAGAACTAATCTGGTATGGAGCTAAGAGGCCATGGTACTGCTTCCCTCAGCCTAGGAACTTTTCCCTGATTCATCTCCAATTTTTTTTGATTGAATAAAGTGCTTGTTATTGGCATTGTAATAGTGACTGGTGGAATATGGGCCTATTCTCAACCATAGGCATGGAAGAAGAGACCATTATTTAGGTTACTGCACACTGAGACTGTGACAAGTTAGCTGCTATGAAAATAAACAGTAGCACAGGTTTTAGGGCAAGTGCTGGAGCAGCACTCTTGTAACTTCTCTGTCATAAGTCCAAACTGTGACATCCTACTTCCTTTAGTCTAAAACCCCATAAGGCCATGAAATTCTGATAATTCTCCCGAAAACCAGATGTTTTTACTGATTTGACAAAATGGAATGGAAATCTATCTGAATGAAGCTGAAGGAACCATATGAGATACTCCCAGACCCACACAGCTGACTGCAGAATGTGAAAACACAGAAACTTAGGTAGTGTTTTGAAGAGAGGACATATAACTGCAACAAAGTAGCCTGGATACTCAGACCTGAATGTTGATCATTCTGGATAATTTTCCAATGAAGAAATGGTTCTTGTATGTAGCAAAAACCTACTGTGAGGCAGCTAACTGAAGAACTCAAATTAAAAACTGCCATTTTAAATTCCCTGTCTAATTCACAGTTTATGCAAACTTTAATACCCATTTTATTAATATATTAGTATGTGGCCATGGAACAGACTATTGCACAGAATATGCATCTATTGATTGAATAGATTACCCCTTAGCTATGTATAAAAAGCAGAAGTGCGTGTGAAGACTGCAAAAGCTAATCTGAGTGAGGCAAAAAAGTCTATCAAATAACACACAAATAAAATTTCAAGGGGAAAACATTAAAGAATTACATTCTGACAATCAGTAACTGGTAAAAAACATATACATATAAGAGCTATTTCATTTTGATCAGTTATCAGCTTTCAACACATGAGGCTATAGTGTGATTATTAGTAGTAATAGCTTTGTAAACAGGGTTGTTCTGAAAAAAGTATACAAGAGTATTGAAAGCAAACAAGAACAAAATGTGTCTAAAAAACCTGCTTTGCAAACAGTAGATACTGCAACTGAAAATATGACACATTACCAAAAAAAGAACAATCAAAGAAAGAAAGTGACAAATCTTGAAACAAATTAACTGTAATAGTTGCTACAAAAGAAGACATATAAGTGCTTGTTAGTTAAACTAATAGGAAGAAGCAAAACAATCATATTTAGCTTATACGCAGAACATCAGAAATGCAGAATTAGTGAAAATGCCTGCTTTACCCCAGAATACAGAAATCAATACATTACTTTTTCTGCTCTCTTGTTCCACTTACTAGAACTAGAATTGACTCAACTGTTGCCCTGTGGGGTCAGGCCAACTCTCAGGATCTCAATATTGCGCTGTTAGACAGGAGGGTGTGACACAATTGCACATATACAAACACACAAATCAATTAGGTGCATACACACACCC
>NW_017729003.1:1371025-1371521 GCF_001723915.1 Gavialis gangeticus | reverse complement strand
GTACAGTATGTATGTGTGTGTTTGGGGTACTTAGGATACCTGAGGGAAGGTTAAGGTGAGACAGAAAGTGTAAGGAGTGAAAGTTGTTGGAACCTGGATTAGAACTGGTAGACTAGAGAGAAGCTGGCTGGGGAACTGAGGCTTGGGGGTTACTTAAGGTCAAGTGGCCCCGGGGTTACTCAGGCTCACCTGGTGCCAGGATGGAAGTAAGGGAAAAAGCGTGGTGGCAAGGAGGAAATAGCCAGGAGACAGAGGCAGACAGCTGGGAGATCAGGGAAAAAGGCAGTGGAGATAAGGCAATAGAAGTGGCAGAGATCTGGGGGAAGGGCAGCGGGGATGAGACAAAAACAGTGACAGAGATCAAAGGAAAAGGCAGTGGGGTAAGGCAATAACAGTGGCAGAGATCAGGGGAAAAGGCAGAGAGGAGGTCAGGATGGCTGGAGCCACAGGAGCATGGGATAGGTGTTGGAGGTGGCGGTGAGCCAGAAGAAGGAGA
>NW_017729003.1:1330309-1370601 GCF_001723915.1 Gavialis gangeticus | reverse complement strand
CAACATCAGGGGACACAAGACGGAGGCTTGACATTACAAGATGGAAACTTGACATGACTTATGCTAACTTATATATGTAGGCCTAAAACAGTTATCACACAGTATAAAAGCAGTAAAAAAAATAATACAAACATAATAATTATCACTTATAAAACAGCGGATATCTATGGCAAAATAGCAGGGCACTTATTTGCAAAGAGAGGAGAGAAAAATAAAACTTACTACCTAAAATTAAATCTTAAAGCTTATCCTACATCTTAGCTCACTTATACTTATCTATACGGAATAAAGAGGGACAGAAAAAGTCAGAAATGGTTGGGGAAGGGGAGGGAATGCATTTTTAAACAAAAACAAAAACTGGGGGGTTTTGCTACACAACTTTGGTTTAGAACAGGGGTGCTCAACCACTAGCCTATGGGACAAATGCAGCCCCTGGAGCCTTGGAATTTGGCGTGCAGCATTCCCCACAGGTTAGGAAATTTGGCAGTAAGGAGCCGTGACAGTTAACTGCTGCCAAAATCCTAAGGTCCTTGCAGCAGATTGGAGCTGGGCCATGACCCTCCCCAGGCAGGGCCAGGCCATGCCTTCTTCCCTACCCCTGGACATGTTGGGGCTGGGCCACTCCCACTTCTCCCCATGGGACTGGGCCAAGCCCCAACTTCCTGCATAGCTGGTTTGGGACCAGACCACACCCCATTCTCCCCCCATGGGGCTGGGCCACACCCCCTTCCCCTCCACCCAGCCAGACTAGGGTTGGGCCTTCCCTCCTCTCCTTCCTCCCATGAGATTGGGTTGGGGCCAGGCAAAGCCCCCTTCCCCCACACAGCTGGATTGGGACCAGGCTGCTTCCCACCCCGCTACATGTAGCTGGATAGGTCCCTGCAGCACCTGCTCTGGAAACTGGATTGGAACTACCAGCCAGATCCAGCCTGCAGAGAGACCTGGCTCTGCCCATCTGACCCCCTAGACAAAAAGGTTGAGCACCACTGATTTAGAAAATCACAATTTTCCATCTCTACCTATGGGTCTGTCATCCCCTCATTCACATCAGTGCAGACATACCTGAGTTAGCTTGGGTGGTGATACCAATCTAGCTACAGAAACACAGACCTCTGGTGGACAGTGCAGAGCCAAAATACTTAGGTGGATAGTCCACACTGAGAAATATGGTATGGAGGCTAAACTGCAAGTGTCATATAGACTTTTGGATCATTTAAAACTAAGGCTCTAGATCTGTTGCTGTGACATTGGCTCTGCAGAACTGATGGAGTTACACAAAGACAAATTTGACTCAAGAAACTTTAAGAACAGGAGAAAGACAGATGGTCCAATTTGCCATCGGCTTAATTCCAACTTCTCACTTCCACAACACAGCTCTGACTTCCCTGCTTTATTCTTCAGTATAATACGTGTAGTTCTCAACCTAATATATTCTCTTAACAGATTTATTTACTGATCATTTCTCCCAGGGGTCAGCAAACTACAGCCTGTGGGCTGGATCTGGCCTGTGATTTACACTTGATATGGCCCACCACAGCTCAGAGAATTTGCAGCCTGCTCCAGCCATAACAGCAGAGGAGACATTCCCAGGGTCCTACTGCCTGCCAATTCAGTTTATTCTCTCTGCTGCAGTAGGGGAGCTATTCTCAGTTCCTAGTGCCTGTCTTATCATCTATTCCCTCCACAATACGTACTGAGTGCTAGTGGGTGCAGGGGTGTGCCCACAGTGGGGACTGACAGACAGTGGCAAAAGGATGTCAACACTTGACTTATTCTGCATGTGAATTACTTAGTTTAAAATAGTGCCGTCTGGCTTTTCTTTCTTATAGTTAATTTCCTTAGCTTTTGGAACCAACCCCCACATGGACAGAACATCCACTCATGAACATCTGGAGAGCTTTGACATTTTATTACCAAGCTCTCATTCATTTGTTTGTTTGCAGTGATGTCATTATTAAAGTTTAGCTGGACATCAAAGTGAAAAAAAAGTCATTTATTTTTTATTACTGTTGGCTTTCTGGGAGAGGAAGATGCATTTCAAGATGAATAAAGAAAATGGATTCAAAGTATCTTCTTTCTTTTGGTGGGAAATTATGGAATTGTTTAGTGCTTTGGGCAGGTTATTCCACTTAGAAGGGCACAGAATTTGTTCTTAAAGAGTTTCTGCTGGACAGGGGTAGTAGAAGAGGGAAGATGCAAGATTGACTTTGCCCTATGTACTTTCCATTCAGCTTCAAGATACACACAGATTTCAAGGAAGCCACTGGAGGATACAGCCATGCATACCATGGCCTTGTGCCAGTAGACGCATAATCCAATAGTGTCCCAAACTACTGACCCCTCCACTTCTCTCTTTTTCTGATTTAAAAATAAACATGAATGGCTGTAAACAGTTGCAAAAACAATATTGAGACTTTCTTCAAGGATCAGAAGTCTCTGCACACTGCACATCCTCTCCATGCAGCTGTACTTTGGGTTTCTGAGGAAATGTAAAGCTGTGTGCTCTACCTGAGATAGTATAAAGTGCCACCCAAAAACCATAAAAAACAAACAAAATAAAGTCCATAAAAAGGATCCAATACTTAAAATGTATTTGCTCAAGACTCCTTTTGTAATGATTCAACAAGTACTTAAATTATATATTCTTGGTTGCTTACTAGAACCATCGGTGACAGGAGCCAGAAGCCACTGTCACTTTAAGGAGAGTGCAACAGGCCAAGACTGTTGCATGGGGCTGCAGCAGAGGATCACAGGCTTGCCATTAGGCAAAGGGGAAACTCCTGTGTGTAGCTGGGGTACCACATGACCAAAAGGGGCAGGGTTTAGAGGCATATAAGCCTAGCACCTGAGGCAAGGGAGGGAGTCTGACCCTGTGAGCTGCAAGCAGCAGATCTCTAAGGAAAAGAGGGTCCTGACTGGCCAGTGAGGATGGACCCCAGACTTCAGGGAAGCTGGAAGGAAGCTCCTGCATCACTGGACAGAAGATAACTACTTTGTGCCTAGTGCTATGGCTCATTGCCACAGTGTGGTATTGACCAAGGGTTGGCAGAACCTTTCTTTGAAAGCAGATGCTCATATTTTTGCATTTGTGTTTAAATGATGGAGGACCAGGTTGTGGCTGTAAGAGCAGAAGAGGCCACCAGGAAGGCTCCAGACCCTTGTGAGGGGAAGCGGGAGGGGAATGCTGCTGTTAGCGGAAAGACTCGTGCCATGCAGCAAAGACTGGTGTTGCAGACCAAGAGCCTGCAAAGGGTGAGACCAGGGGCTGAGGGGCCCAAAGCCCACAAGAGTGAAGCTGGAGTTGGGATGTGGGAGCCTATGGTCATGAGACAGTAGACTTCGGGCTGAGGGGTCCAGCCATAGTAAAGTGGGTCAAGGCCAGGGGGTCTCAGCCCAGACAAGAGCCCAAGACTCAAAGCAAACCCCTCATGCCCCCTCTTTCTAGGGCAGCCTCCCTGTCCAATCTTAACATCAAGGCATGGCAGATGAGACAACAGAGTGAGACCCTGAAAAACCAGACAAGTCAAGCAAGGTGGGGTCCAGGCAGCTGTCAGGGGGTGACTTTGCTACCCTAGCGCCAGACCTGCAATACCATCTTAATAGTCACTCTTCATAATGCACAGTTCAACTACCATAATGTCCTTATGAGCTGTTGGGCTGCTGTGGGACAAACTGAAGTGTTTTGCCTGGGTTGCATCAGTAAGAATTAAAACAAATCCTACTATAGCTTTTTTTTAAAAATAAGTGGGATGTACGTTTAGACAAGTTACTTTACATTAATATCATTAGTTATGCACAGACAAGTAGTTAGCAATTTTTATGGTAGCACACATGATTATATTTTGTTAGTACCATGATTGGCCCATTATGCTA
The DNA here is from genome assembly GCF_001723915.1 of Gavialis gangeticus. NCBI lineage: Eukaryota > Metazoa > Chordata > Crocodylia > Gavialidae > Gavialis > Gavialis gangeticus. The sequence continues at coordinate 1,366,728 of NW_017729003.1, read as the reverse complement.
GAATCAGCATCTACACAGTAAGAGATCACCCCCAAGGATTGTATTCTACTAGCTCCATGGTTGGTAGAAACTGCATATGAAAGCTATGCTAATGGGAAAAAAAATCAGAAATCCCGCCTTATTTATTATACTAAAAAAAAGCTCATTTAAACCTATAAAGAAGGCTGTTATAAAAGAACTACCTTATTTTTTCCTAAAATGATGAAATAGCTGCTATGATTTAAATACATGATTCTGCTACATTTCACATATATACATCCTGATAAAGTAATGACATTAAGCATGTTAAAAGATATTATTGACAATTATGATAATTTACATAAAGTTTATATTAGAAATGATTTAAATATCAGAAGGTCTTTTTAATGCCATTATATCATTTAAGGGGTGATGTTCATTCAGTAGAGTACACAAAGTAATAATCAGGTTGTGCAGTTGGTTAAACACCAAAGGGAAATGAAAGCTTTGAATAATTACTGAACTTATTTATTACAGATTTGCTTCATTGCACAAACATTTTTCCAGTTACAGAAGCTGTACTGAACAAGAACATATACTTTTTTATTTTTTTTAATAAAAGTGTTTTTTCTTCTTTCTTGGTGGCAAGAAAGAAGAGTGCTGCCCTCTTAGCTGGGATAGAAAATCCAGATAGACACACAAATATCTACCCCATGAATCTGTTCATACAGAGAGAAGAAACAAAAGACATTCAAACATTTTGAAAAGCAAATAATAAAAACTCTACAAATTGAAGAATGACCTCAAAGTGAAAACAAAAACCCACAGTACTGGAAACCCAAACAGTAAATGAACAGAAACATATGAGCACTACTGAATAAGAACATATACTTGCTAGCCACATGCAGCGAGGCTGCTCTGACATACTGTAATTACAGCACATCAGAGCAGACTTGATTAATCGAGTCTGCTGCAGCATGGTAATTACCGTGCTCCAAGAGACTCCAGTGTTACATGTATCAGTGTCCCCATGCTGAAAAATGGCAGCAGGGGAGCTTTAACTAAAGCTTATCAAACAAACTTTAATTAAAGCGTCCCTGCTGCCATTTTTCAGCGTAGGGACACTGATACACATGATACTTTTAATTAGAGAATCTTCTGAAGCTGCTCTAATTAATCCCCCCACTCACTTCCCCCCTCCTCCTGCAGCACATGTTAAAATGCCCTGTGAGACACTGTAATTTCCAAGAACAACAGAAAACCATAGCAGCAGCCTAACAAAGAAAGAAACACGGGGAAATTTTACAGTGGGTGTGTCTACACATGCTCCTATAGCATCATTGTTACTGCACCATCATTTAGTACTTCCTTTAGTACTTTTAGAAGTACTAAATGATGGCACAGGAACAGCCTGTACTGCACCGTGTGTGTAACACATGGTTATTATTAGCTGCTATGTCACCATAGCAATGCACTATCCTGAGGGAACACGTCACTACAGCGAAGTAGCTACAGCATCACTGTTTTTGCCTGTGGATGCTAGGTTGCCACAGTGTGTTGCTAAGCGATGTAGTATCACGTCTAGACATGCCCTGTATTCTATTCCAGGATTATTTTGTTGAAATGAAGACACAGAGTATAGCATTCACAATGATCCCTAAATGCATACATTCTGTGTAAATGAGGATGTTATTGATCGATCCTGTAGCACTGACATTTTTTTGTTGAAGCTACAAAATGTATTTATTTCCTAACAGAATCTGAAAGCCTTGCAGCTGGCATTAAAAGTCTTTAATTTCAGAAGAGTATCTACAGTTAACAGTTAAATTCAGCCTTTCATAGAAAATTTCTTAGGATGGGACACAGCCTGACTGATACCAAGGAGTTCCATACAATAATCTTGCCATTGAACTTGCAAGTCAATGTGTGGGTGTAACTTGCTGTGCCTGTCTTCAGCTCCTCACTTAGCTTTTTCTAGTTGCCCAGAGCTAACCATGGCCTTGTGGCTGAACAGTTTGACTCCTGGCACCAGTAACCAAGCCCACCGATGCTTCTCACCCTCCACATCTTTGCTGGAACTTCAATCTTGGGGAATGGTGTTAATCCTGGCTCAGTGGTATCTTGTTAGGTCTAATCATTAGTGCAAGAACAGTGGCGCTACACTTCCCCTATACACTGCCTAGCACCAATCCGTTGTTACTCTGATGTTGCACGGACATGGTTTTACCTTGTATTTGTTTGGTGCCATTTCGGCTTGATTTGCCCAGGCCAAGTTCGCATCTATATTTGGCCCCTCTTTGATTCAGTCCAGATGAATGGATATAGCCCCAAAGGGACAAGAGGAGTGTCAGCCTTCCCCTGTTCCTCACTCATGGTCTTTTACCAGTCATCCCTCTCTTCTTGTCCTGAAGATCTGCTGCTGCCTTGGCTCCACTCTCTGAAGCCAGACTTCAACCCCCCCTCTCCAGGTAAGTCACCTGACTCCTCTGAGTCAGCCTGTAGGGACAGCTCCTCAGTCGGAGGCTGCTACTAGTCACCCCTCCTGAGGTTTGTGACTTGGCTGCAGCCTTCCCTTGGCTACCAGGAACTCCCTTCCAGTTCTGCCTTCGAACCAGTTTGTGAGGCTTTTAACTTTGCCCCGCCACCTCCACTGGAAAATCGGCATCAATATGCACTTATAAAACAGATCCACACTGGTAGCAGCTTTTTTTCTCCTTTGAGTATCCTTATCCTTGTTGGCTGTGGCTCAGGACGCTGCAGTGCTGCTGGTAAGTCCTGTGGCACAGTGATCTCGCCATTGCCACCATGTTCTCACGGCTCAGCATACTGCAGCACTGCCAGCAGGACCCGTGGCATAGTGATCCCACCACTGCTGCCAGCTTCCCATAGCTCAGCAACCCCACTGCCCCTGCCAGATATCTCCCCACTCAAGTTGCCTTGTGGCATCTTCTTGGCATGCTTTGTCAGTCTTCTTATTGTGCCACGCTTTCTGCTCCATTGGCCTCGTTGCTGACTCACTACACCAAGACAAGAAATTGGCAACCTTGTTAGTTGCTTCTGGCCTGTAGCCAACAGAGAATTTAAAGGGCTGAAGAGCTAGTACCCAACACATTATGCGCCCATTATCACACTTAAACTTGTGCAACCACTGTAAAGGTACATGGTCCGTTATGAGTGTGAACTCCTGTCCCATTAAATAATAATGGCAATATATGACCACCCACTTATTAGCCAGACATTCCCTCTCGATTGTTGAATACCTGCATTTGGTTATGTTTAATTTCCTACTTGCAAATGGGAAAGCTTCGTTTTCTCCTTGGCATAGGACTGCCCCCACTACCAGTTTGGACGTGTCAGTCTGTAGGATAAAAGGCCTAGAAAAGTCAAAGGTCATCAGGAGCACATTGCTACGTAAGGCTCTCTTGATATTCCTAAAGGCCTCCTCCATCAAGGGTGTACAGAGTATTACCCCTCTGTGTTAAAACACTCCAGTAAGATGTTATAGTTACCAGCAGAAGTTATTCTATGTCAGCACTGGATGGGTGGGTGTTGCAGGGGCACTAAGGTGCCCTGCTCCTAGAAGAGCAGAAACTGCCTGGGGAGAGAGCCCAGAAAGAGACAGAAGCCCAGGTGCAGGTTACTGGGGCAAAAAGCCAGAGGGCAAATTAGCCTACACCTGCACATGGTCAGCTGACCAGAAGGGGCAGGGCCCTTGGCCCATATAAACCCCCAGGCTGGAGCTAGGGAAGGCAGTTCCCTGCTAGCAGCTAGAGGGGAAGGAGCCTCCAGGGAGAAAGAGCCCAGTGATGCAGCAACTGCCTGATATGCTGCACCTAGGTCTAATGGGGCTCCATGAGTTCCGCAGGTACCCTTGCCTCCTAGACACTTAGTGCTGGGGAGGAAGTTAGATGCTTTTAAAGGGGCAGAGCACACCCTGGTCTTGTGTATTATGTTATAGCCCAGGGACTTATGTTTTGTTTGTTTTTTCATAACCACCGGTGGTTTGGGTGAGGCTATTTGGGGAAGGAGGAGGCCTTATTGGGGGCCCACTGCCACATGGGGACCCCGGCACCAGAGAGGGTGCAGCATTTGGGGCACACAGACCCCCGAGCCAGGGAGAGCACAGCATTTGGGGTGCACAGAGCCCAGTGCCAGTGAGGGCATGACACTAGGGGAACAGAGACAGAGACAGGGATGCAGTGACAAGGGCTGTGGAGAGCCCAGTGCTAAGGGGTGCAGAGACAGGTCTGCAGAAAGCCCAGTGAGGACAAGGGTGCTGAGTCATAGCAAGGCCTGGGAGAGACAACAGCAATACCATCTGTGAGGTTTGGGGTATGGTAAAGGGGTGGTTTGGAGCCACGCATATAGCCCATAAGGCCGGGGCATCCCTGGGACACCTAGTTTAAAACGGGACCCACAAGGGGTCCAGAACCCACGGGGTTCAAGGAAATTCATCAGGACCGTGGCCAGCAGGACGTGAAGGCAGCCTCCCTATATTACAAATACATCAAGATGTGGAGGGCAAGAATCGAGGGTGCCCATCAGGCTGAATTGGCACGGTTGAGGGGCCTTAGGAGATGACGGCCATCCTTAGGGACCCTATCCCATGACACTAGGTCCAAGGTTATTGAGGGTGATAGGAGCAGGGGAAGAACAGACATGCCTGTGTTCCATGAGGTTGCAGAGAGTGGATTCCCCATGTTGGCTTGTCTGCATCTCACTTTTATAGGGATTTCAAGTCTTTGTTCAGCATTGGGGTTTTCCATGCTCCGTTTTTAATTAGATGTTGTTTCTTCTGGTTATCTCAACTTGAGGTTATTCCAGTAAAGTTGGTTATCTCCAATGAGGTCATTCCAGTAAAGTTGGTTATTTCCACCTTGAAGCATTGTGTAGTCAGTATCTCTGCCTTGAAGCATTGTGTAGTTCAAATGGCAGGATATGCAAAATTCTTCCTTCTTACTATCTTTGCACCTGATCACAGATGAGTTCTTCAGCCAACTAATTAGCTTAATTAGTTTACTGTCTGGTAACTTATACATTGGCGCCTTGTTGCTTACACAAGCATTTAGATCTTCTTCTGTTTTCATGCAAATAGTTACCATTCTTTCACCATTCACCCTCTCACACTGACACTCACGTACACAGGGCATACAAAGTTAATTTACTTATGTCAGGCAGGGAACAAACACAAAATGGAGTTTACTTGTTCGTAAAATTGTTCATAGCTTTATTTTTGTTCGTCTTCTAACACAATCATAGAGGTTTATCAATTCAATACTATTATCATCTAAACATAATAACTAATGTAAAAAATCATACTATACCTGCACTTTGCCCCTTATGGAGACTGTCAAGGGTATGGTCAGCTCCACAAAGCATGGTATGAATCTTCGATAACAGTTGGCTAAACCCAAAAAGAAGCGCATTTGATTTTTTGTTTGTGGTGGTTTATATTTCTCTCTGGTCTTCACTTTACTTGCCAGTGATCATATGAGCCCCTGTCCCACACAAAACCCAAGATAATTGGTCTCCCGCATTCCTAATGCACAGTTTTGGATTTGATGTCATATTAAATCAATGTAATTCTCATAACACTACTTCCACATGTTGCCAATGTTCAGGCCATGATTGAAAATAAATTACAATATTGTCGATGTACACCGCAGCGTACCTCATATGTGGAGCTAGGATGTTATCTATCGGCCTTTGGAAAGAGGCTGCGGTGCCGTGAAGGCTGAATGCCATCCTTGTAAATTCAAATAGTCCCCGTGGTGTACCAAAAGCTGTTTTTTGCTGGTCTTTTCCCACCATGTGGATCTGCCAGTAGCCCTTGGAAAGATTCAGGGTAGAGATGTACTTTGCCTGACCTATCTGTTCCAGTAGCTCGTCTGTGTGGGCCATGGGGAATGCATCAAAACATGCAACTGCTTTAAAACCCTGGAAATCCATTCATATCCTCAATGACCCATCAGATTTTGGGATGACCACCATTGGGCTTCTCCAGGGGCTCCAAGGTGGTACCATCACCCCTTGTTTAAGCATTTTCTGTAGCTCCTCGTATACCCGAGCTTGTAGATGATGGGGGACCGGTTTCCACCTTTCCCTCACAACTACCCCTTTGGGCATATTTATTTTGTATACTATGCCCCTGGCCTTTCCTGGGACCTCACTAAACACTTCACCAAATGTGAAGATGATCTGACCCACCTCTTTCTGCTGTTCATGCATGAGGCAGTCTCCTATTTTTATCATGCCCCTTTATGTATTTTCTCCTGTCTCAGGACCTAGTTCTTCTCTTACTTCTTCAGGACTCAGCAGCCACCCCTCTGGCTCCCTCCAAGCCTTCAACAGGTTTACATAGTATATCTGGTGTTCCCTTGTGTGTCCTGGGTGGTATACTTCATAGTTTACAGGCCCAGTTCCCCTTATTATCTCAAAAGGCCTTTGCCACTTAGTCAGTAATTTATATGAGGAGGAGGGAAGCAGAACCAGCACTTTATCTGAGGTCTGAAACACTCTTTCCCATGCCTTTTGGTCATAACTAGCTTTCTGCAGTTGCTGTTCTTTCTCCATATTTGTCTGGGCTAACTGCCAGGCCTGCTTAAGGCATTCAATCATCTCCTGTCTAAATTGTTGGGCCACGACTCGTTTATGCCCCAAATCTTCCCACTCTTCCCTAGCTACTTGCAGTAAACTTCTGGATTCATGGCTGAATATAAATTTGAAGGTGTAAACTGGTTTGACAACTGTGGTGTATCCCTTAGAGCAAATATTAGTGGAACTAAGAGCAGGTTCCATTTCCTGGGCTTCTTCTGCATGCTCCATCATAACAAACATTTGATCATGCCATTTAGGTGCTCAACCAGGCCATTTGTCTGGGGGTGATAAACCGATGTTCATAAATGCTTAATGCCCAGCAGGTTACATATGGCCTTCAACACCCTCAACATAAAATTCATACCTTGCTCTATAATGATTTCCCTAGGTATGCCAAAATGGGAAATCCACTTTAACAACTCTTCCTCAATACGAGGCACAATGACTGTTCTGAGTGGGATCACCTCCAGATATTACATTGTGTAGTCAATTAAAATGAGTATATGCTGATGCCCTGCACTACTTTTGGTGAGGCATCCCATGACATCGAGAGCAATTCTATCAAACGGTGTGTGAATGATAGGCATGACCTGCAAAGGAGCCCTGTGCAGCCATCCTTCCTCCACCAACTGACACTCCACATAAGACCCACATCAGCGTGTCACTTCTTCCCACATACCCGGCCAAAAGAAACACCGTTAGATTTTGCCTAGCATTTTCTCTCTCCCAAAGTGTCTGCCTATGGGCATCGCATGGGCCATGTCCCACACCTCCCTCCAGAACACTCACAGCACCAATAACTGCCAAACGCACTCAATCCCTTCAGATTGCTTTACCTGGTATAATAACCCATCCCTAATCTCAAAATCTGGGTCACTTACTTGTAGTTCAGGTCTTACAATTTGCCCCTTGACGCTGCAACTTCATTTTCTATGATCCTTGTGAACTCTTCTTCTTCATCTTGCACAACCTTGAAGTGAGGGCTCATTGGGCCTACCCCCAAGCTAATAAATGGCTCTTCTTCCTCTGCTATCCAGCCTTCTACTTGGGACCACCCCTTCCTTTCTAATTCAGCCTGCTTTACTTCTTCCAGAACATCATACAAAAGGAGTCAATCTCTCCCCATGAACATTTCTCCATCTAGCTTGGGGGCAAGCCCCACCTTCATCCTACCTGCTCTGTTTGCTATTCTTGCCTTCACATATCCTCTCTGATACTGTTCAGCTCTGCCATGTATACACCTCATCCTAACCAGCTTACACCAAGTTACGGCATCTTCTGGCATCAGACCAGAACCAACGAGTTTTGAGAGCATCCTGTGTCAAGTGTAGCCTATAACGCTCAGCCAGCTATCCATGCTGTGACCTCAGGATGATCCCACACTGTAACTTCACTCCCTCCACCAAAACTACAAATCATTTCTTCCATGGGTTCACTATTACCCTGTCTTTTCCAGACTCACGTGGTGCTCCCTGCCTGTTTCCAAGGACCCTGTGGTCCTTGGGGATACTCTCTGGCCACGTATCCAGTATGACATCAATAACAGGTTACTCCCTTGACTCCATGTTTTGAAGGCCCCCAATAACGTTCCTCCTCCCTATAACAGTGGCTCCTCTCACTTTTATAGGGCCTCTCTTTAATAGTCTTTATTTCTGAGGCAGCATAGGCTTCTGCAGTTCTCTGGGCCTCTTCTGCTGACTGGGCAGATGCCTCCTCACCCATAATCGCATCCCTTCTTCTAAGTCCCAGATAAATTGTTCTAACAAAATTTGGTCAGCTAGCGCCTCCCTACCTACTGTGGCTGGGGGAACACATTTATCTAACAGATCCTTTAACAACTGCATTAATATCCGTGGTTCCTTGTCATCTTTCCCCTTTCTATCCCTAAAAGGTCACCTATAGTGCTCTGGGGTTAATTCCAGTCCATGTAAAATTGCCAGCTTAACTTTGTCATAAGCATATGATAAAGTCTCTGGGAAGGGCCCTATAAGCTGCTTGGGCCTTTCCAATTAGCATTGAACCTAACTGTTCTGCCCACAAGGATCTATCTAATCCTGTTTGTATAGCATTCCTTTCAAATGCTTCGATAAACGCTTCTGTATCATCGTCTTTCGACATCTTGTGCATCTTAAAGGCGGACCAGTTATGCCTAAGCCACTCAGTTTGTTGTAGGGCCAGTCATTGTTGCACCTCAAGGACTTTTGTCAGTGCTTGTAGCATTTCTCTCAACAACTCTACTTGTGGCACCATATTGACTTCCATTTCGGTGTCGGCCTCCAGCTATTATCCTCCCAGTTCCAGGCCAATGCACCAATTTGTAACTTGCTGTGCCTGTCTTGGGTTCCCCGCTTAGGTTTTTCTAGCCACCCAGAGCTAACTGCAGCCGTGCGGCCCAAGAGTATGAACCCTGGCACCAGTTACCAAGACCACAAATGTTTCTCACCTGACATATCTTTTTTGGAACTTCAATATTGGGGAATGGTGTTAATCCCGGCTCAGTGGTATCTTGTTAGGTCTAATTGTTAGCGCGCAAACATTGGAGCTCCAGCTCCCCTACACCTCGCGTAAGGTGTAACCCGTTGTCACTCCGATGTTGCACAAACGCAGTTTTACCTCGTATTTGTTTGATGCATTTTTGGCTTGGTTTGCCCAGGCCAATTCCACGTCTATACTTGGTCCCTCTTTGATTCAGTCCAGATGAATGGATATAGCCCCAAAGGGGCAAGAGGGGCGTCAGCCTTCCCCTGTTCCTCACTCATGGTCCTTTACCAGTCATCCCTTTCTTCTGTCCTGCAGATCTGCCGCTGCCTTGGCTCCACTCTCCAAAGCCATACTACCATGCCCCTTTCCAGGTAAGTCACCTGGCTTCTCTGAGTCATTCTGTAGGGGCAATTCCTTGGTTGGAGGCTGCCTCCAGTTACCCGTCTTGAGGTTTGTGGCTCAGCTGCAGCCTTCCATTGGCTGCTGGGAACTCCCTTCCAGTTCCACCTTCGAACCAGTTCATGGGGCTTTTAACTTTGCCCCACCACCTCTGCTGGCAAACTGGCATTGGCAAACACTTATAAAGCACATCCACACCAGCAGCAGCTTTTTTTTCCTTTGGGCATTTTAGCCCCATTGGCTGCAACTCAGGCTGTCACAGCACTTCCAGTAAGTCCTGTGGTACAGTGATCTCACCATTGCTGCCATGTCCTCGCAGCTCGGCATGCTGTGGCACCACTGGCAGGACCCACGAAGCGGGGATCCCATCACTGCTGTCAGATTCCTGTGGCTCAGCAACCCCACTGCCCCTGCCACAGTGGGCATCAGCCAGAGTTCAGGTTCTGCTTTTAATGACAGATTTTGACTAACATGCAGAATTTGAACCATTATATATAATAAAAAATAGAACATATAGAACATCACACCTCAAGGCCCAAGCAAGATAAACTGGGTCAAGTCTCTCTGAATCACCAAAACCTAATAGCTACCACCAAGGATGAAATAACTATGTATAATGATGCAGTGCATGTATTGTGGCTTGTCTATTGTTTATATCTATCATATCAGTAGGATGCATTTCCATAAACTTGGGCAGATTAGCCAAAACTAAATGTTACAGTAACCGGCAGAAAAGAAAAGTCTTCACATTCATTGACAAAAACCAATCTCTACTAACATTTAAAATAGCAAAAATCCCGATGACCAAAAACATTAACTGATTCAGTAGTAGACATTGCAAGAAGAAAATGGTAGAAGTCTATACAGTATGCCAAAGTCCTTTTTGTTCCTGAAAAGATCCTGGAGTAACTAAGTGCTAATATAGCTACCAGGTAATCTGACAGCAATGAAGCTGAAGTCATAAGGCTGAACTGAATCTTGCCAAGCTTGGAAAAATTGTAGAAGACAAAAGAAATAAGATGCTTGACTTATATTCCAAATTTTCAGCTGACAGTTATACCTAGACAAGAAATAAGATGCAAGTGTCTTAAAAATAGCCTGTTAAATGGGCTGCAAGAATCAACCTTTTGGAAAGTCAAGGCGGAACCTAGTTATTTTACAAGGAAAATTGCCATCACTGTGATCATACGCATTTTAGAATACATTAGAATTGGCAGGCCATTGCACAGTTGTGGCAAATTATATTAAATTTACAGTCTCTTTGCTGTCAGACTTCATGGTAATCATTTCTTAGTTTTCTTGCATCACAGTCACTTTTCAATTACTTCACTGTCTTAATACATTATAGTTACTTTGCAGTCATAGTTATCATAATTTCTCTGGAATAATAAGTCACAGTATTTCATAGTCATTGCAAGCAGTGTCCCAGTTATATTGTACCTGCAATACTAGTATAGCAAAGCTACATTAATGATTTATAGAGACATTATAAATCATAATAAGATTGTATTTTTCTTGCAGCGCACATAAAAAAATAAAAAATAAAATTGGCAGCTATGTTTTTAAATTCAATTAGTTTTAGTTACTGAAGTCTTAACAGTGATAGCAACTGCCATTCTCAAGTAAATGGCCAAGAAGTTCTGTCTGTACACAAAATGAGAGTTCCTCATGAGCAGGGCTGGATCAACAGATAGGCAAATTAGGAACATGCCTAGGGCCCTAAGTGCAGAAGGGACCCAGTTGTGCTTATTTTCCATATTATAATTATTGAGTGAAAAAAGTAGGAAAAAGTAGGGGCCCACAAGTTCATTTGCCTAGGGCCCATTAAAGGGTTAATTTGGCCCTGCTCACAAATAGTTTTTTTCTTTTTTATTGGATTTTTTTGGGTGGGGGATGTTTTTGCTCTTTTTTTTTTTGGAACATAGAAAAGCTGAGAACTGTATAAACAAGCCTCTGCCTACCAGTGATAACCACTAAGCAAGGCTCAAAAGGTGGAAATTTCATCTCTGAGTTTACCATTGATAATGAATCACAGAGAAGACAGGAGAAGGAGTAGGAAATAAACCTTGTTTCAGTCTTGCTGTTTATCAGGTATAATATTTCTTATTAGATAAAGGAAGAACTTCCTGAATTGCAATGCTAAACAATCTCTGAGCCAAATCAGTACTGTTGACATTGCTCTAAATGTATAAAAACCAAGATAACTTGGACAAGATGTGCACTTCAATTAAAATTCTTTAGCATCTCTCTCAAACTAGACTTTTCATTTTCAGTAAATAAATCCTTTCAGTTCCAATCCAAAAAATCAATCAATAGCCTCCAAACATTGCTCAGATCTACAATAGTTTACATTCTTTTATTTATTATATGAGACACCAGTTAATAAAGCTAGTTGAATGGAAAAAATTCTGATTCATAATATTATTTGTGGAGATAATCTTAGAGCTCAGTTACTGCTTGTAACTATTTTTTTAATCAGAAGAGATATATATGAAAATGCTCACAAAACCTGAAATTTTAAAGACTTTACAAATGATTGTTTGTCTAAAATTTTGTACCAGAAGTTCTCTACTGTAGCCTAATCTATAACTGAATCACTTAAGTCAATTGGAATTCAGTATGCAGTAATCCATCCACCTGTTTATTGCTCTGTTAGAAAGATTGTCATTAAATGGAGCACTTCAACCCACCCAAGTGAGGTAACTTGCATTATTAATGAGCTTGACCATAAAATGATCCTTATGTATATTATTAATGAGTATCACCATAGAAGGGTAGAACAGCAATAGAGGAAAAAATAGTGTTCATGTTACTTACATCTCTTGGGGAGATTGATTTGGGATAGCTGAGACATGCTGTTTTTTCTGAGTAGATAGCTATCATCCTAGTGTTTCCTCTACCCCAACAGTCCTATTCCAGGAAGCTAATGTGGACTTCACTGGGACGTCCCAATTTCCGTATCTTCTAACCCTTACCTTCCTTTGGGTCCCCATTTTTCTTAATCACCCAGTTTATTTCACAGTCATTGGTATTTACATCAAATAGTTCCTACAGCATTATTATTGTTTATTACTTAACAACCCCCTACACCAAAGTTTCCAAATTTCTGTTGCGGTTTTCTTCTTTATCCAATCAATTAACCTATTACACTTCTTTACCACTTAATTTATAATTTTTTGACTGAATAACCCATCTGCTACTCATCCCAAGCTAGACTTAGGTCTCTAATTCTTAAACCTTATGTATGCTAACTTTTTTTCTTAATATATCTCTCTGGGACTGCAGGTCTACCAGTGTTACATGAGCTATCTAAACTCTTATCTATAAGTTTTACAAACTATAGATTACATTATTCATTAATTAGTACTTGGTATTTTCCTGTTCAGTCATTCCATTATGGAGCACAAACAATATTTCTGTGATTTAGATAAATCAACATGAATAATAGATAGGGAATGGTCATTAAAATCAGTGTATATTATGAACAAGGATTCATCAGGATTTCTCTGTTGCTGCACAAAGGACCAATACAACCATCAAATAAGATTTATTCCAGAATTAAGTAATGCAAAGATTTTCTGGAGTTCAATAGAAAGTGAATTTCAATCCCAAAATATCTGGAGACTACTTATACACACAACAAATATTTTTTGGAGAAACTAGGATCACTCATTGACTTAGACCATTTAGGTTCTAAGCTTGTACATAAAGGTTTGGAAAATCCATTTGACAGATATTATAAATAATAATAAAAACAGTAAAAGGACTAAGATAAAAGTAAAAATTTGGCACAGCTGTAAAACTATTGAGTATGTCCCAGTAGTGCTAGCATTTGCAGCCCAACATTTGTAGTTTTGGTGAACTATATGTACAGCTGCTGTTATATTAGGTAAACAAGGATTATTCTGTTTAACAAGCAGAATCATGAAGATACTTCCAGGAGATGATTTGTCTAGAAGGAACAGTTTGATTCTGACAGGGTCTCTGCTATAGTTCTGGGAAGATTTGCTTGTCAGTCACAGGAAGTTTTGCCATATCTCTCATCCTTTCTGTGTACTACTCTGGCCATCACTGCCAGCTGTAATAATGAATGAGCCTATTGCCACCAAGGTATAATCGATATCAAGTACTGTACCATGTATTAAGGTCACTTGTGGGAGTGTTCCTCCATTCAAGGGTGGCTTACCAAGATATTTTCTATCCTTTCTGCATAGAAGAGAGGAACTTTCCTTGCTTTCTTTAATAGTTTTAACAATTTTAGCTTCTAATCCAGGCTTACCATTCGAGTGGCTGTGATGTGGCAATAATGTGATATGAATGAATTCCAATACAAAGTAAATTGCACAAATTCACTGCTGCCCAAAACAGGATGGGATATGGCACGTCCTCAAATACTTTATTGTACTGTCTGTGAGGATCACTGCAGTAGCATCTAACAATTCAACCCAGAAGTTTGAACAGAAGTCTAATAATGAAGTAGTCTGTGGGTTTGCGGTGAAAAAGTCCATTCCTATTTTGTTACAAAGTCCATTTGAAATTACATGAATTTTCTCTATCTCCTTTTGCTATTTGACCTGATTTATCTTACATATAACACACCTGTTCAACAGAACTCCAATTTCTTTGATCATGGTATGGGCATTATTATATGTTGTCTAGTTTTAAAATGTTGTGTGTGTGAATACTACTGCAAGATATTCCTTTTTGATTCAGGCATGTGTTCTGCATTGCTTGTGATAGTAACCCTAACATGAAGGCTGTCTAACAACCTGTCATGGGATCAATGCCATGAAGGGGGGAGGGATGAAGGGCCCTGCATTGGGACTCCCCTGGAAGAAACTTGTCTAGTCTTCCTCTACTGAGAGGACCCCTTGAAACCAGCCCTGGTACAGCTTCACAAAGGGCAAGCGTCTGGCTTTGAGCACGGGCTCCTTTCAGTCCCTGACTTCTCCTGTGACCTGGAGCACCCACATTTCAGAGAACTCATTCTTTTTATTCAGCTCCTGGGAAGAGTCATGTTTTCTTCTTCAGTGAGTAGGGGTCATAGTGCCAGCATCCCAAACAGCACAACAGGCTCTGCTTCAAAACAAACAGTCTTTATTGTGTCACCCCAGTCAAATCTGTCCTTCCTTGGACTCCATTCTGTCTTCCTTGGGACTATTCTTTCCTCTGTAATGTGCTCTCCCTGGGACTGTCTCTCTGTCCTCCCTGGAACTACCCTTTCTCTACTCTCTCAGAGCCTCATTCTTTCTCCTCAGGCCCAGTCATCCACACATGTATAAAAGACTTACAAAATGATAATATTAATCTGGGGACAACACCCAATACAGTGAAACAAAATCACGGGGAACCAATTAAAAAGCAGCCTCTGGGCCCTGCTGCCAGGCCCAGATTAGCATCTTACCCTGGGGTGAAAAGGGTATCTTATGAAATTATTTACAATAAATATTTACATCAAAGCCTGCTCATATTGAGCTCCCACACCCCAAAGGCCAGATGTAGACATTGATTACACTTTTACCAGTACACGTGATCAGAAACTGGTCTATACCCATAACAGAACAGATGTTTTGGCACACATAAACTGGTTAAAAAATGGCAGAACTAAGTCTTAAGATTTGCCTCCCGCACCAGAGGGTGAACATGTGTTCTGTTCACTACCGAACTAAACCGTGCTGTTTATGGAAAACCACATACCTTAGAATGATTCTGCTTCAGGCTTTTTAAATGTCTGTACCTAGCCAAAGTGTTCTCAATAAGAACTGAAGACTAGAACTCAGGCCACTTAACCTCTTCCGTCACACATCCCTTTTGTAAGAAAAATGCTCCTACCCATCTCACTACCATCTGTGAATTCACGTGGCAGCATTTCAGAATGAAACAGCTGGTCACCAGTTCCTTGCTTTCTGTAATGGCTGTATCCTGTAACCATGTCTGTGCTTTATATTTTTCCAGTATTCACCTTAGGAGTCTATACACATCTGAAGGGCTTGGAAGAAATATGTCATTCTTTATAAATCCTAAGAGTCTCTTAATATGCAGATATCTTTTGCTGTTGATATCTTTTGTATTATTCTTACATTTTAGATCAGGTTGTAGCCGTGAGAGACAGCAATGTCCCTTTTATGGTGTTGTACTCAGTCATAATTTCATCTGTTTTTTTAATGAATTTAGATTTATTTACGTAGCTTCTTCTATCAAACTGATGAGGATGTTCTTGTTGTCTGTCACACACAGCTTGTGGTATGCAGTCTATGTATCAGGGCTTTTTAAGACTCTAGGTACCCCTTGTTACACCTGAGACACCCCTTGGAAAATGCCAGCTTTCACTCATTTTTGGAGTACAGAAAAATAATAAAGCAATTTGTTTATTGCAAAGAACTCAGAAAGGTCACAGCAGGTCAGAATATTTTTAACATTATGGATTCCTGTTGAAATTGCTGGGTTTATCTTGGGAATCATGTTTGCATGCTGTAACAGAGCTGAAGGCTCCTGTTACTTTAAGAGTAAAGGAGCATCAGAGAGCCTCAGGTGGGGAAAGCTGCTCATTATGAGCTGCCAAGGAACAAGTACTCAGGGATTTACTTGATACAAACACTTACTGTAGAACTAGTTATGTGGCAGTTTGGGTGTGGCAGGTAAAAGGGGAAGACACCCTAGAGTTAGAGCTGGGTAAGGGTTGGATGGCCACCAGGGGGTGTCACAGTCACCCCTGGAGCCTGAACCTGATTACACATGCTTAACAGTGCAAACAGTACATGGCACCCTTGAAAGGATCTCAGGGTACCCCAGGGTGATGCAGCATCCTGGCTGAAAATTACTACTTTATGTTCTTCCATATCATGAACTATGATCCAAATCCCCACACTTTCTTGTTGGCAGGATCAATATTTTTCCCCTTGACCCCTAGAAGCATTATCAGCCATCTGAATCCACCTAGTAATACCAGCTTTTTTTATCCAGGACCTAGGGACCTACCAAATTCATGGCAGAAGTGAGCTGCATGGCAGCTCCTTTAATCTTGCATGTTTCACTACGTGCTCCCCTGCCAATTGGTGGAGAGGCCCCATCACTCGCTCCTAATCAACAGGGAGGCGAAAACTGCAGTTTTAAATATGGCACCATTTTTGCCTCCCAGCTGGTCAACAACAAGCAGCAGGGCTAATGGGACCCTCAGTCAATCAGCAATCAAGTTGGGGGTGGGGCACATGGGGGAACCTGCAAGATTAAAGGAGCTGCCATGCTGTTAATTTGACAGGTTCCTACCAGTACCACTTGCTGATATTTGCCTTTGGCATCAAGTACAGAGAATATTTTTGCTTTTCCTGATCAGGTAGTCTTTCCCCAATTGCAGGTTTTTGGCAACTCTTTTTAGTATATTAGTAATTTTAGTACTTTGGCATCTATGCAAATAGCACATCTGGCTTCTCAGCAGCTACAATATTGCTTATCTAACTTGCTGGCTCTATAGCTTTAGGAAAGATGTCTTCTTTTCCCATTTGCTTTATTGGTCATTAGTTTGTTTCTAGTAATGAAACAGATAATTTGCAAGGCTAAACTGGTTTACTAGCTAAATTATTTTTAACTATTATTAGGTGTAATATGACTGGATGACATCCCACTCTTTCAAGAACATCATGATAATCTTTTAATTGCTTTGCTACAGCTACCATAGCGTATGGTATATTCTCTGTATGTTTTTCATTTTGTTTTTGTGTCTATTGTATATATAATTTGTCTTGGGTTTAGTGCCCCTAGCTTCATGAATTTACTTGTTGTAGCTGAAATTATATGATATATTTTTTTCCTCTGCTTCCCTTATCTGGAAACTTTGGCATATTTTTTGTTACCACTTTTACATACAATCCATATGCAGGCATTTCCCATTATTATGTTTTCCCCCCACAATATATACACGTCTTCCTTTTCTCTTTAGACGCTGTGTGACCAGCTGGCAAAATGACGTCATTTTACCAGTGCTGGGAGCATTCACAGTATTGGAGACTGGCAAAGTTGGTAAAGTGTCAATTAACAAGCCCCTATAAGAGGAGCTAGACTTGATTAGTAATTTCCCTTGAAGGGGAGAGGAGCCGAAGCTGAGAGACAGTTGCAGTGACGGACCAGTCTGTAGTTACCTGGATCCTCTTTCTTCCCTTTCTTAAACATAGGCACTGTATTTGCCCTTTTCCAGTCATCTGGGACCTTTCCTGACCTTTTCTATCCACCTTATGGGCCATTCATCCAAACTGTACTTAGCTTGCTTGGGATAATGCTGTAGGAGACCATATCAAAAGTCTTGCTAAAGTCAAGGTATATCATGTCAACTGCTCTTCCTGCATCCACAGAGCCAGTCATCCCATCATAGAACACTGTAGCAGGGTACTAAGGTGCCTGCTACTTGTAGAGCCAGGATAACTACCCAGGGGTCAGTTGCTAGGGCAACCAGAGGGAGCTAGTGACCCACACCTGCCAGCAGTCAGCTGACCAGAAGGGGCAGGGCCTGGCTCCCATATAAACCCCAGGGCTGAGGTCAGGTGGGGAGTCTTCTGCCAGCAGCCAAGGAGGAAGGAGCTCTCCCAGAACAAGAGGAGGGGAGAGCCCAGACTGCAGGTACAGCCCGAGATTTGGGGAAGGATGGAGCACCCCAGGTGTGGCAGGAATAATGTTGGAGCCGGATGGCTAAGATTTATGTTATAGCCCAGGGGCTTGTGTTTTGTTTGTTGTTACACCGGTGGCTTGGGTGAAGCTATAAAGGGATGGAGGAGGCCTCATAGGGAGTCCACAGCAGTATGGGGACCTGGGCACCAGAGAGGGTGCAGTATTGGGGGTGCGCTGACTCCGAATGCCAGGGAAGTCACTGCATGTGCCGACCCAAGCATCAGAGAAGGCGCAGCATTGGGGGTGAGCCGACCCTGAACGCCAGAGAAGGCGCTGCATTGGGGGTGTGCTGACCTGAGCGCCAGGGAGGACGCAGCATTGAGGTGTGCCGACCCTGAGCCCCAGAGAGGGGGCGGCGAGGAGCCCCAGAGAGGGGGCAGGGATTGATGACCGCCTGTGGAGCGCCACTTGAGACAGGGCTGTGGAGACCCTGAGTGCCAGTGAGGTGCGGAGCAAGACAAAGCTGTGGAGAACCAGAGCGCCAGTGAGGTGCAGAGCAAGACAAGGTGCAGAGCAGGACGAGGCTGTGGAGAACCAAAGTGATGGTGAGGCACAGAGTGAGACAAGGCACAGAGCAAGACAAGGCTGTGGAGAGCCTGAGCACCAGTGAGGCACAGTGCGAGACAGGGCTGCGGAGAGCCCAACTACCAGTGAGACAGTGTGAGACCAAAGAGCATTAGCTCAATCAGCAAGGCTTGGGGCGTGGTAAAGGGATGGTTGGAGCCATGCATAGCCCATAAGGCTGGGGTGCACAGAAACACCCATTACAGAAAGGGGGCCAGTGTACAGAAGGAAAACCGTGTCCAGGGAGACAAAGAGGCAGCCTCCCTATTATATATATTTGACATCAAAGACGTGGCGGGTGAGAATTGAGGGTGCTTTGTAGACTAACTGCACACGGTAAGGGGCGTCAGGGGAGATCATGGTGACCCCTAGGATGCCATCCTGCTACAAACACAATCAAGTTGCTCAGTCATGTCCTGCCCTCGGTAAGTCCATGCTGATTGTTCCTAATCACTTTCCTCTTCTCCAAGTGCTTAGAAATGGATTCCTTGAAGAGCTGCTCCAGGAGTTTTCCAGGGACTGAGGTGAGGCTGACCAGTTTGTAGTTACCTGGATCCTCTTTCTTCCCTTTCTTAACCATAGGCACTATATTTGCCCTTTTCCAGTCATCTGGGACCTTTCCTGACAGCCATGAGTTTTCAAAGATGATGGCCAGCAGCTCTGCAATCTCATTGGCCAACTCCCTCAGCACCCTCAGGTGCATCATGTCCAGCCCCATGGACTTGTATACCTCCAGCTTTTCTAAAACATCCCTGACCTGTTCCTTCACCACTGTTGATTGCTCACCTCCTTACAAATTGTGCTGCCAGGTGAAATAGTCTGGGAGCTGACCTTGCCTGTGAAGACAGAGGTGAAAAATGCATTGAGTACTTCAGCCTTTTCTGCATCATTTGTCAGTAGGTGCCTTTCCCATTTAGTAAAGAATCCCCACTTTACCTGATCTTCCTCTTGTTGCTGACATACTTGTAGAAACCCTTGCTTTGCTACAGCTTTGTTACCCTTCGCAACCCTTGCTAGCTGCAACTCCAACTGCACTTTCACCTTCCTGATTTCTTTCTGGTATACCCAAGCAATATTCCTTATACTCCTCCCTAGTTGTTTTTCCAAGTTTCCACTTCTTGCTTCCCTTTTGTATTTTAGCTCACTGAAGTGTTCCCTGCTAAGCCAAGCTGGTCTTCTGCCATACTTGCTAGTCTTTCTCTGCATTGGGATGGTTCTTCCTGGATCATCAGTAAGGTTTATTTAAAGTGCAGCCAACTCTCCTGGACTCCTCTTCCCCTCAGACTGGCTTCCTAGGGGACCCTGCCCATCAGTTCCCTGAGCGAGTCAAAGTCTGCTTTTCTGAAGTCCAAGGCCCTGACTATGCTGCTGTCCTTCCCTCCTTTTCTCAGGATCCTGAACTCAATCATGTCATGGTCACTGCTGCCCAAGTTGCCATCCACTCCTTCTTCCCTGCTTGTGAGCAGCAGGTCAAGAAAAGCACAGCTCCTAGTTGGTCACTTCCACCAGGAAGTTGTCCCCAACACTCTCCAAAAGTTTCCTGGATTGCCCATGCGCTGCTGTATTGCCCCCTCCCCCCCAGCAGATGCCAGGGTGAATGAAGATCCCCCATGAGAACCGGGGCCTGTGATCAGGAAACTTCCACTAGTTGTTTGAACAAAGCCTAATCCACCTCATCCTTCTTGTCTACTGGTCTATAGCAGACATCCACCACAACATCACTCTTGTTGCTTTCCCCTCTGACCCTAACGAAGAGATGTTTAACAGGCCTGTCTCCAGTTTCGTAAAGGAGCTCTGAGACATTATAAAGCACCACTCCTCTCCCTCTTCTCCCCTGCCTGTCCTTCGTGAACAGTTTATATCCATTCATGACAGTGCTCAAGACATGCAAGCTATGCCATCAAGTCTCTGCTATTCCAATCACATCATAGTTTCTGGTATTGTGTGAGGACTTCCAGTTCTTTCTGCTTATTTCCCAGGCCCTGGGCATTTGTGTACAGACACCTGAGGTAACTAGCCAATTGCCCTACTTTCTCAAGAAGAATGAGAAGGTCTACCCTGACACCTCCTCCTGCTTGTGCTTCCTCCAGGTCAGCTGCTTCCCATTTACCTCAGGGCTTTGGTCTCCATCCCCCAGCAGATCTAGTTTAAAGCCCTCCTCACCAGGTTAGCGAGCCTGTCTGTGAAGATGTTCTTCCCTCTTGTCATCACGTGAATCCACTGTCTTCCTAGCAATCCTTCTTTTTGAAACAACATCCTGTGGTCCAAGAAGTCAAAGCCCTGCTGGTGATAAGATCTATGCAGCCATGCATTGATCTGCAGGATGTGTCCACTCTTGCCTGGGCCCTTCCCCTTAACTGGAAATATCAAGGAGAACACCGCTTGAGCCTTTATACATAAAACCTTGTAGCCACTTCTGATCTGCTAAGGGTCTCCCCTGGCAGTACCTTTGGTGCCCACATAGATGAGCAGCATGAGGTAGTAGCCAGAGGGTCAGATGAGTCTCGGTAACCCCTCTGTGACATCTCAGATCTTGGCTGTGGGCAAACAGCAGACCTCCCAAGACAACAAGTTAGGCTGACAGATGGATGCCTCCATCCCCATCAAAAGGGAGTCTCCAACTACCACCACCCATTTCTTCCTCTTGGTCACAATTGTTTCAATCCTCCCAAACTTGGAAAGGCCTGGCCTGGCCGCCTCCACCAACAGAACATGTTTCTCCTCTTCTGTTGCTAAGACTCCATATCTGTTCTCCAGACAAACTGCTGCAGGTGGATATGAAGACTTCTGCTTGCTAGCAGAGGTCACAAGCTTCCAGCTTCCACCTTCTTGGGAGTCCATGTCCTCATCCTTCTCTAGTGCTGCCTCTGGCAGTCCATCCTCTGCAGTCCTAGAGGTCTCCTTGGGCACTGAATTGATGAAGTCCTCATGGCGGAGGATGCTTCAGAGCCTTACCACATCCTCATGCAGCTCTCTTGCCTCCTCCCTGGGGGACACTACCAGGAGGCACTACAGTACTTGCATCACAGGCACTCCCCCACCTGGCTGTCACTGGAAGGAACCTGCCACCTGCAGTCACCACAGCACCAAACCAGGACCTGGGTGGAAGCCCCCCATGATGAGTGGTCCTATTTGAACACCTCACAGGTGCAAGCAGAGGAACAGCTGACAGTGGCAGTGGCTCTGGCATTGCAATGTCCTACAGCCATTTCTCTGGGTCTAAATCTGCTACCTCTCTCTTCCTGTGGCTCTTCTAAGAAGACCTTCCCTAGCAAACTCCCCTGTAAGCTGGCCTGTTTGCTGCTTCTTGGGTTCCATAAGATTCCTTTTTCCCTACTTCCTCTCACCAAGCTGACAGTGAAGAAAGGTGAGAGAGTTTCCAGGCAAACTCCCTATTGAACTCCACCTTGATTAGGACTCTAGTTAACCAAGGGGCTCAACTATTGCCCTAACTTCTGAGTTTTAGCTACTTACACTAAATATATGTAGGATTCTGGGGCTTCACCTCCCCTCACACCCCAGGCTTATGCCACCTTAATGTTAAGTATCTCTGTGACAAGAGCACCTTCCAGGCCTGGTACTATTATGGCCCTGCCGTTGTCTCTGGGAAAATCACCCGCCTTGCTTGTCTGCCACGCCTTGCTGATAAATGATTATGATATCTGTGGCAGGGACAGCGAGATCACTGCACCACAGAAACATGGCAGCAACAGTGAGATCACCAGGCCACAAGAATCACTGGAGATGCTGCTGCATCCTGAGCTGCAGCTAGCAGGGGTGAGGGTGCCCAAAGAAAGGAAAAAACCGCTGCCAGCATGGACGCACTTTGTAAGCGTGTGCCGATGCTGATTTGCTGGCAGAGGTGGTGAGAAGAAGTCAAAAATCCTGTGAGACTGCCCAAGTGGGGAACCACAAGTGGGTTCCCGGCAGCCAAAGGAAAGCTTCAGTCAAGCTACAGGCCCCGGGAGGGGTGACTGGTGGCAGCGTCTGACAGAGGAGCTGGCACTGCAAGATGACTTGGAGGAGTCAGATGATTTACCTGAAAGAGGGACATGGAGGTCCAGTTTTGGGGAGTGGAGCCAAGGCAGCGGTGAATCTCCAGGACAAGAAGAGAGAGGCAACTGGTCGAGAACCATGAGTAAAGGACAGGAGGCAGTTGTTGCCCCTCTCAAATCCTTTTGGGGTTATATTAATTTATTTGGACTGAGCCTTAAAGTGCCAAGTACAAACTGGAACTTGGTGTAGGCGAACCAAGTCTAGAGTAGTACGGAACTAAACCAAAGAAAAATTACTTCCGTGCAACATCCATGTGACAACTGGCTGGCGCTAAACAGGGTGTGGGGAAGGCAGAGCCCCAATGTTCTTGTGCCAATAATTAGACCTAACAAGATACCACTGACTCAGGGTCTAACACCATTCTCCCAAGATTGAAGTTCCATCAAAGATGTGGCAGGAAAGAACCATTAGTGGTCTTGGTAACTGGTGTCAGTGGTCAAATAGTTGGCCCACAAGGCAAGGTTAGCTCTGGGTAATTAGAAAAACAGAATTGGGAAGCTCAAGACAGGCACGGCAAGTTACAATATCAAATAGGTGGGAGGCTGCCCTACAACTCCACCCTGAAACTCTCAGGGCCCGGGGTCTTACACCCCCTTGGGCTCAAGTGCCGCTCATTCAGCATGTCTGGCCCACCTCCAGGGTCCAACACCCCACAGGGCTCAGATGCAGCCACTCTGCATGCCTGGCCCCCCTAGCTCTCCCAGTAACCCACCTGAAGGTGGGGGCAGGGGCTTAGGTGCCCTGACCTACCTTACACTGGGGCAGTTCTTGGTCCTGGTATTTGAGTGGCTCTGCCCCACCACAGGCAGGACCACCAGGCTTCTATATCCCAGCAGGCAGCAGTTTTCAGTCATGCCCAGGACCAATGAGGCCTCCTCCTTCCCCACCGCTTCACCCTTACCTCCAAGGTATTACTGGAGGAGGAGCTCCATCAGGCAATATTACTCCCCGTTGGCTGATCTCAAAATGCTCTGCTCTTTTATAACAGAGCTCCTCCAAAATGGCTGCTCTCCAAAATGGCTATTTCATTAGCCACCTGGCAGCTCCCTGCTCCAGCCCTTAAAGTGATAGACATCCTGAAGGGTATTCTGTCACAGTCCCATTCAGTAAGTAGCTTGTCTGACTAATCACAATTTCTACGATAACTTCAATGTCTCGTTTGGCAGATTCATGGATTGTTAATTCTTGAATCATGTCAAATATATACACACCCTCTGGATACAAGAATTCTTTAGTGACGCTTCCCATCAGTTCAGTGCTCTAGTCACTCACAGTCTCACTACTGCACTTGCTTCCCAAATATTTGCTTTTTATTTCTTTGCAAGAAAAACTGACAGCCACCAATGGGCATTGGCTGAAGTTACTCTGTCCTTTTACTGGCAGTACTTCATACTTTACATTCATCTTAATCTTGTCCGATTCTTCAGACGCAGAGTCTGCTGCACTCTTTTGCACTTTCTCTCTTAGCGTGTAAACTGCACCAGCTTTATTGCACCTAAGCCTTATCTAAAGTGCACAGTGCCTTATCAGTATTGCACCTTACCATAGATTTCTAAAGTGCATCAAACTGTAGTCTAATTCATATATTATAAAGTGTAGCTGTGCCACACTATCTAACAAAGTGCTAGTGCCAAAATTAAAGTGCTTGGTGCTGAGCTTTAAATTGCTTATGCAGGCAAGAGTTATTTTTTGTTAATTTTTCTATTTAGGAGTGACAGCATCCTCTAGCTCACTTAATACTGCTTTGGAACTTAGTTCCAAATAGTCTCCCCACCTGTCTTCTGACAATAAGCTTTAGGGAGCAAATCCTTGATCTCTTACTGTTTCTGTATACCCCTTCCTGCCCTGGAACTCTCTCACCGGATCCTTAGGTCCATGGGGAGGTTACTGCTTTGTCTTGCTTGGTGCTCTGTATCAGGCTTTGCACTTCTCTGCTGCTGCCAGCTGAGTTGCTGTTTTGGTCCCCTTTTAGCTGGTGAGCTTGCCAATGCACAGACTAGCTGCTTCTTAAAAAGGGGGTGGGGTGCCACCACGCATCCTTTCTGGCCTCACTCCAGCTGCTCTCCATGTTGCTCCTGGTCATGCTGGCCTGGTAAGCTTTTCTTTCACCCCTTTTTGTTCCTATTCTCCTCACAACTATATGTCTTTTCAAGGTTGTCTTTAGTAAAGAATTTGTCCTTTTTGCAACCACATATGCCTTTATCAGCTCCTTGCTTCTGCCTGCAATGCAACATATCACCAATTATATAAACCTATGTCAATCCAAACTTATTCTTCAGTTTTCATGGCATGGACTAAATTTACTAGGGAAAATTAAAGGAAAAATATAAATATTTTGCAAATTTTTAAAGAGCAAATACATTTCATAATATGCTTAATATATTCAGGATTTTCAGGGCATATTTTAAAAACATAAGGATTATTTCTTAATTTTTTCGAATTTTGAGAAAGATTGAAATTACCATTACAATTTTTCAGGAGTTGAAAATGTAATCATTACCTCTCCATGACTGCATCAGTTATCAGCTACGGAACAAGAAACAGCCAATAGGAGACATCATAGTGAAATACACATATATATAGAGTGCTAGGTCCTCTCTCCACTTAAAACAGTGGCAGAAAACTCTCATTGTCATCTCTATATTGTCATAAATGGGAGCATGTTGGCTAGAAACATTCCTAACAAGAGATTTTAAAAAAATACTTAGCTACAACCCATTTAAAATAGAATTCAAACGTATAATTCAAACTTGACTGCCTGGGAAGTATACATGTCACTTTTGAGTTACAGAGTAATAAACAATGGGCAAAAGTAAAAATTTTAAATGAGGGTAATTTCTTAACAACTTAAAAAAATTAAATACATATTGTGTGCAAAAAAAATAACTTTGAACTCAGAATATTTGGAAATCTGCGGGCCAAAGTTACAGGGAAACTAAAATAGAATATATACTAGAAGGTAGTTGTGATTTTTATCTAGGTAGAGGGAACATTTTACAATTAGCAGCCAAGATATCATAGTGTCTCTTTTTTATTTTCATTTTCATCTTGTCCTAACCTTGTAATTTCCCCAGAATGGATACATTACCTAAATGAAAAGTTCATGAGGAAATGTCTCACACGTCCTGATTCAGGTAATGATATTTTTCTTGCACTAGAAAGGATTAATTTTTCTACCCTGTTAATACACTTTATCATAATAAAATGCATTTACTATGAGAATAGATGTATAGTTTCTGTATTAGAAAAAGATGCAACTAGCATTTTAAACTACTGAATGGCCATTGCAGATAAGCTATACTTTCCATAAAGATTAATTTACTCCTTTTGATATATTCAGTACCCAGAAAATTCCCATTTAAACCAGACAATTTCACAAACAAGTTCATTCCATGGTAATGGAAAACGATTTCTACTGAGAAATATCTGTCTATGCTAAAAATAATAGGCAGAAAGGAAATCTATGGGCTCCTATACACATGCAAAAAGCCTACTTTGATGCACTGGAAATCTAGCTCATCAGAGCAGACTTGATTAATCAAGTCTGTTGGACTGCATAAATTAATGTGCTTCAGCAGACTGTAGGTAGCATCATGTGTATCAGTGCCCCCACACTGAAAAATGGCAGTGGGGTGCTTTGAACTAAAGCTTATTGAATGCACTTTTGTTCAAAGTGTCCCACTGTCATTTTTCAGCACAAGGATGCTGATACATGTAATGCTCGGACACTTTTAATTAGCGTGGCTTGCTAATTGAAGTGTCCCCCCACATGCCTCCTGGAGCACACGTAAAATTGCCCTATATGTATGGCTCCTTACTACATATTTAGAGCTACTGAACTCTGGCAAACTTTAGCCCTTAATAATACAAGGTGTTAGTAAATTCTTTGTATGCTCACTTACTATCAGATTCTGCTAGATATCACTTGGTCTCATAGGACAGCAGGTACCATTCAATGTGGATAACAGTGGTAGGACTCAAGCCCTAGCTTAATGTATTTAGGGAACATTTATAAATTAAACTAGAGAGGTAAGTTTCCCATGCAGCTCACAGATATGTTGCCTTTTTATTTTCCCCCTCTACTGGTATCAAGAGGCATGTTCCCTGGTGTCAGAACTGCCTCCAGAGGCATGTTCTCTCTGTGTTAAGTGGCTAGGAAATGACAGGTCTTTATTTTAACCTCATCTTTGCATGGACCATTAAAGCTGTAAATAGATGCTGCAAATGCATTGTCCCACTTCAAGTCCCTCCAAAATATATGGGACAAAAAGTGCCAATGCTTTTTCCCAGGACATGGCTCTGCGCATCAGTAAATTTATTACACTTTTTCCTGGTACAAGCTGGCTAGGCTACATGCTCCTCTCTGGAGGAGGAGCACCAATACAGCCTGCAAAGATGACACATGTAAGTGACAGTGCTACATATGTTTGTCCCAAGGTTTAACAGGGATCAAATCAGGCCCATGTCAAATGAAATGTCAGTGAAATGTTAAATGATGTCTATAACAAGTCTGATTTTTAGGAAAATATGACCATCAAACATATATTTGTAGGGCCCTTGTTCATATTACACGTTGCCTAGATACACATCATGAAATGGTGACAAAAATCACCATTTCGCTAGTTTAGTCATGTCTGAAAATACACATTGGCCTGGTTTTATCATGGTAAAATTTAAATTGTCATGGTAAATTAAACCACCAACATGTTTTATTTTTAGCGTTGCAAATTGTGCCAACAGTATTATTTTATTGATAATTTTTAAAGTGTTTTCCAAGACACAGACAAAACCAAGATTTTCCCTGTTCTGCCATGATTTGCCCACCAGGTGTCGCTTGGGTTCACTCAGAAATTGTTCCAATTTCTGTTGCAGTGCAGCCACTACATACCAGGTGGAATGAATGCAAATCTTTGCAGGTCAAGGTTCAGGTTAATATAAAATAGTATTTGTTGGACTGAACCACCAAGGTGACAGCAGAAGGCAGGAGCCTTCCCCCTCCCCCCCGGCTTCCAGCTTGCCACTTCAGCGCACTGTCTGGGGAGGCACAGAGTCCTGGGGCACCACCACAGGTTCAGGGCACTCCCACCCTGCTCTTTGCTGACAGCTCACCGCTTCAGCACACTGTCGGGTGGGGCAGGCACACAATATTGGGTCCCTGGCATATGACTTTGGGGGTTGTCCACCCAGTGGATTCCAAATCTTTTCCCAAGTGCCTCTTTGAAACCAAAAATAAAGCTTCACACAGCAGCAAACAATTTCTTCCGGTATTCAAATTAGGTTCTCCCCTGGCCCCACAACAGTTCCCCCCCACGATGGAAGACAAAGTTACCTCCCCCCTCCGCACTTCAGCTCACTTACAGGCTAAGCACACACTATGTGGGCACTCACGGGATTTTCCCAGTTTGCCCACCCAGGGTACCACCAACATGCCAGCAGGAGGCAGCAGTCAGATCCCCGCTGACAGCTCACCACTTCAGCGCGCTGCTGGGACAGGCACACACTTCTGGGGCCCTATTGGGACTTTGGGGGTTGCCCACCCAGTGCACCTGAACCTTTTTCCAAGTGCTTCTTTCAGACCAAAAATAAAGCTTCGCCCAGCAGCCAACAACTTCTTCCAGTCTTTGAATCAAATCTAAATGAATAAGCCAAAAGTAGTTCTGCTTTAGTAAGCCAGAAGAGTAGAAGAAAAAAGCATTTATCAAGAATATGTTCTTTTAAAAACATGTTATAACCATTAAATTTATAAACAAGAATCTGCAGCTCAAAACTTCTCAACTGTGACTCAGTAACAGATGACTGAGTGTTTTTGGACTTTCGATAGCATAAGCAGGACATGTTATAAATATGTTAATTTTGATAGCCCAAAGATAAGGAAGGTTAATAGAACCATTAACACTTGGAAATGAAGATCTAAAGAAGAGCATGTGTGGGCTCAAGCTTTAGGACTTCCGTTAGGTCCTAAATGACCATTAATCTTCATTTCTCTGACATATCACCCATTAGACTAAAATGCCGACAAGTAACAGACACAGTCAGTATCCTTGAGAACAAAAGAGTGAATTAAGTACTTAAAAATTTTAACTAGACTATAGAAATCCTCAAATTGATGCAGTTTGAAATGATCCAACTCAGTGGGGGCCAACCTTGGCAGACATACCACAGATGATCCCCACAACTTCCCTGAGTGCCACTCCAATCCCCTTCCTCTGCCTGATCCACTGCTCTGCTTTCTGTTCTCTACTCTGCACTCCCTGCCCAATCTCCTGCTCTGCTTTCTGACCTGTACTCTCTGCCTGATCTTCTCCTCTGCCTTTTGCTTCCTGTCTCATCTGCTGTTGTGCTGCCTGTCTCCTTGCTGATCTATCTTATGCCACATACAGAGGCTGCCTGTGCCACTTGCACATGTGCTACAGGTTGGCTCTCCTGATCTAAATAATACATGTACTGTATTTACCAGAATCCAGGACTACTCTGAATTTAAGACAACTCCAATAATTAAATTCGATCTCTTACCACTGCTGTAGGGAAAGTGTAAGGAGGGGGTGAAACTGGCAAGAAAAGCAGTGGCAGGGGGGCAAATGACCTGACTCCCACCCTTTACCCTCCAAAAGGCTTCATACCCCAATGCCTGCACCCTACCCATTACCTCCTTGGCCCACCCTGGTGCCTGCCTGAAAATAACAGAAAAAAATAAAAATGTTTATATACTTTAGAATCCCTCACTAGTGAAAAGTACCAAGAAAATTCCATTGTGAAAGTTTAAATTCCGAATGAAAATAATTTTCCTTTTCATAGATTGTAAGGGGCTCAAAGGGACCTCGCAAAATCACCGGGTCCAGTCCCCCTGCTCTAGGCAGGAAAGACAACTTGGGTCAGGTGACACCAGCAAGGTGACCATCCAGTCTCCTCTTGAAGATTTCCAGAGTAGGTGATTGCACCACCTCTGGAGGAAGCTTATTCCACAGTCTGTACACCCTAACTGTGAAGAAGTTTTTCCTAGTGTTAAGCCTCAAATTGTCTTCTAGGAGTTTAAGGCCATTATTCCTGGTTTTCCCCAAGACTGCCCTGGTGAACAGTTGTTGCGGCGCCCAGAACTGGATGCAGTACTCCAGCTGTGGTCTCACCAATGCTGAGTAAAGAAAAAGAATCACTTCCTTGGTTTTACTTGAGATGCACTGGTTGATGCATGCCAGAATATTGTTTGTCCTGCTGGCTACAGCATCGCAC
The DNA here is from genome assembly GCF_001723915.1 of Gavialis gangeticus. NCBI lineage: Eukaryota > Metazoa > Chordata > Crocodylia > Gavialidae > Gavialis > Gavialis gangeticus. The sequence continues at coordinate 1,336,788 of NW_017729003.1, read as the reverse complement.
TGATGGCTCATGTTCATACTATGGTCTATTATTACCTGTAGGTCCCTTTCAGTCATGGTGCTAGTCAGTTTGGCCCCTGACTGCTGATCTACCTTCTGCAAACATATCAGAATCCTATCTTCTGCAAACATAGCGCACATACACTTCTTGTTTAATTTTTCCAGGATTTTCCCTGGGGTAGAAGTTAGGCTAATTGGCCTATAGTTGCCCGGGTCCTCTTTCCTCCCCTTCTTGAAGATGGGCACAACATTGGCCCTCTTCTAGTCTTCAGGAACCTCCCCTGAGTGCCATGAGTCTTGGAAGAGTTTTGCTAGAGGTCACATGATGACTTCGGCAAGCTCCTTCAGCACTCTCAGATGAAATTCATCCAGTCCTGCTGACTTATAAATCTCTAACTTTCCTAACTGATCATGCACAAGCTCAACTTTAACAGTAAGAAGATAGTCATTCTCACCATGCCCATTCTGAACATTATCTAGTATGATTTTCCCCTTAGTTTGGTGAAATACCGAAGCAAAGTACTCATTCAGGAGTTCAGTTTTCTCCAGCGTGTCAGTAACCAGCTCTTCTGAATTAAGCAATGGCCCCATGCTTCCATATGTTTTCCTCCCATTCCCTGCATATCTAAAGAAGGACTTCTTATTGTCCTTGATTTCTGTTGCTAGCTTAAATTCAGTCTTCACCTTAGCCTTTCTAATCTGCTCCCTACAAGCATGGGCCACTGTTGTATAGTCCTCCCTGGGAACTGTCCCAAGCTTCCATTGTTTGTATGCCACTTTCTTCTTTTTCAAGAGGACCATGATATCCCTATTAAGCCAAGAGGGTTTACCAGCCCTTCTGCTACCTTTCCTCCACATGGGAATGGACTTCTTTTGGGCTTCGAGGATCATGTCCTTGAGGAAAAACCACACTTCATGCACTCCTTTGACCTTTGGTCCCTGGTCTTGCCACACTTCCCCCCTACTATTGCCCTGAGCCTGTTGAAGTTCACTTTTTTGAAGTCCAAAACTTCAACCCTGCTAGCTAATTTGCCTGCCTTGCGATGGACAGTGAACGTGATGGTTTCATGGTCTCTGTTGCCCAGGCTACCCTCTATATTCAAGTCACTCACCAGATCATCTCCCTTGACCAAGACCAAGTCTAGGACAGCATTACCTCTGGTTGGCCCGTGCACTTCCTGAGTCAGGTAGAGCTCTTTGATACAGGTCAGGAAGCAACATGACCAATCTGACTTAGCTGAATGTTCTTCCCAAAAGATGTCTGGGTATTTGAAATCACTCATGACAACCATTGAAGTCACCCATGACAATCCACTTAATAGACACAATTAGGAAAACAGATGAGGTACCATGTGGCTCACATACTTAGGTGACAAGACTTGGTTCAGTACATTGATAATTTGCAGGTAGTTGGCTTATCTTCCTCTGAAGTAAAATTGGAGACAAACAAATTCAATTTTAAAAATAAATTAAAAAAACATGAAATACTAGTTGATTAATGTAATAACTCCTTGTCATGGTCTCCAGAGGTTTTCAGCTAGACAGTCTTTATTTATGTTGGCAGATGGAGTGTAATGCCAAGTTGAAAACCTCCAACATCAATCGGGTCTCTCACGTCTTCATCAGAATCTAAAGGACAATGGAAGCTGTAAGCTGCTTCTCAATCCTTGTCTCCTTATCCTAAGGCTACCCACCTGGACTAAATACAGACAGTCAAAAAGCTTGAGGCTGAATCGATTCAATCCTCACAGGTTAGTCTAAGCTTTGTAGACTGAACCGATAAGCAAGTGAACAGATATTTACTTTTGATTCTGGAAATGCAGCCACTTGCCTGCAGTGAACCAGACCAGAAGCTGGGGGGCAGTAGAGCACACCTCCCTGCTCAGATGGAGCAGACAGCTTGAGCCAAGGCTAACCTACACACCCTGGGAAAGCAGGTTTGGAGGCAAGGTGCAAAGCATCCTGGGATGCTGGGGGACTGAGAGTTAACTTGAATCTGGAGGGTATCTGGGACAGAAGTTCAGTAAAAAGGTTTAACCTAAATCAGTTAAGTCTGATACTACATTCATCCAGGTTCATCTTAAACAGGTTTTGGCCATTTTGAAAGTGGGTGATGTGCATTGAACTTCTGTCGTGTTATAGATTTGAATCAATTTCCAATCACTTCTACCAGTTTATGTGTAACTTCTGTCCCTAGTCCTGAGGGTTAAAAATTGAAGAGGCACAAAAACAGCCAAGATGATAGAACTAATTTAAGAGTCAGAAAGCCCCAAAGTCCTTATCTAGAAAGACTCTAGGTAAAGCAACATGAAGCCTCTACTCCAGTGATTTTCAGAGTGCATTCAGATCCTTTCAAGTGTGCCCCAGGATGCCATACAATGTTAGCACTGTTAGGAATACATGATTCAGAGGTTAACTCCAGAGATTTCAAACAAGAATCCATAGTGTTGAAAACATTCTAACCTGTGGTGATCTTCCTGAATTCTCTGGAACAGAAAAACTGCTGCATTATTTTTCCATAGTCAAAAACAAGTGAAAACTAAGAGCTTGTATTTTCCAAGGGGTGCTTTGAGTCTAACGAGGGACACCTCAGGTTTAAAAAAGATGGAGAACTACCACTCTAGTTAAATGAAAAAAATAAGGACACCTCAAGTGAAAGAGAAGTGAGAAAGGAAAGAAAAAAGCAAGAATGAGAGAGAGACCTATTCTTTTTCTTACAAGAACAGGATGATTAACATCCTTGGTTTACTAAGCAGAGGGAAAACAGTTAAATTTTGAAGCTTTCTTCATTGCCAGCACCAAAAATAGTAAGTACAGTTCAGTTTGAATATAATGACCAGACTAGCCATGTTTACAAACAATTTAATTCTTCTCTATAAGAGCAGCCAGCAGTGTATGTCCTAATGGGGCCATTTAAAAATGTTTTTCCTCAGCCTCTTAGCTGCTAAAGAAATATGTTGCCACCCAGCGGAATACACCAACAAAGCAGCCAAAGCAGTACTGGGAACAAGAGGCCTCTACAAGGGAAAGAAGCTGAAAGTTTTCAAAGAACATAATGCATTAATTTTCTAAATTGCTTGCTAAATATAACTTTTGTATTGAAAAATGATGTGAACTTATGGCAAAAAATACTGTGTAAGCAAGACTGCATAAATCATATTGGTCAGTTCTTTGAAATTAATATGGCTTTACTACAACAGAAAGATGTTCATGAATCTCAGAATGTAGATGCAAATATTTAATAGTAGAAGCCAAAGAAAAAAAATCTGAAAAAGAACCCCCCTCTCTCTCTATATTTATATATATTTAAATATTCTGTATACTAAGTTGCATATACATACATACATATATGTATGTATGTATATGTATTTCAGCTGCTAAAGAAATATGTTGCCACGCAGTTGAATACACCAACAAAGCAACCAAAGCAGTACTGGGAACAAGAGGCCTTACACATACATACCTTTATATAGGTGTGTGTGCACATATATGTATATATGTATGTATCTATGTATATGCAACTCTGTATACAGGACATTTAAGTCAGAGAGAATTATAACTTTCTGCATAACTCAGTTCACAAGTAAATATGCTTGCCATCTTGTTTATACCTGAATCACAATGTACACTTCCAACCTTCATATGAGGTAACAGAAACAATGGGGTCAGATTTTCAAGCGCTCAGCTCCTGTTTAGATTGGAAAGGAGAGCCTTATTTTGAAAAGTATTCAGCACTTTACAATTCCCATTCTGCCTTAGGTGATCATAAAATCAGAAGAATCACATAGTATGGCAACCAAAGCTTTACTAGAAAAACAGAATATGGAACTTTCCAGATATGAGATATGTAATAAAAATACAGGCCCCTAAAGGGATGCTGAGAAACAGAAATAAATATAGATTTCCACAAAAGGAAAAACCTACCAATAAAAATTTCCTCTGTTATTCCAGACAACAGTAGTTTTCCAAAGTCATATTATTTGGATGAGTGAACATTTTACTGAAATATCCACAGGCAGATGTGACTTTTTACTAAGTGGGGAAATAACTGCCATCACCAGGAACTCTTTATATAGAATTATTTAAACCACTCATTTACCATCTCAAACCAATTTTAACTCAGTTACCATTTGCATTTCATAGTGGTGTTTTCTGTTCAAGCTTTTTAATCACTGCCAGAAAATCATAAAAACCTACATGGGCCCTATAAAATCTCATTCTCTTAAAAACATATGCATGCATATTTAGAGACATATGCACATCACTCATAATGGTTTAGGATCATTTTCCGGTTAGAACTGTTTATGCATTTTTTTGTTTTAAAACCTAAGGAAAGATATTCAAACCACAACTCCTGAGCCAAAAACAGGCCTTCAAGTTATCATCTTAGATTTATGGATTCATAGATGCTAGGGTCAGGAGGGACCTCAACAGATCATCGAGTCTGACCCCCTGCCTAGGCAGGAAAGAGCGCTGGGGTTAGATGACCCCAGCCAGATGCCTATCCAGCCTTCTCTTAAAGACTGCCAAGGCAAGGAAGAGCACCACCTCCTTTGGAAGCCCATTCCAAATTTTGGCCACCCTTACCATGAAGAAGTTTTTCCTGATATCTAGCCTAAACCTGCTCTCTGTCAGTTTGTGACCATTGTTCCTTGTAACCCCAAGAGGTGCCATGATGAACAGAGCATCTCCGATCCCTTGCTGCAGCCCCATAATGAATTTGTATGCGGCCACAAGGTCACCTCTCAGCCTTCTCTTGTGGAGGCTGAAGAGGTCCAGGTCCCTCAGTCTCTCCTCACAGGGCTTGAGACTGCATCTGCAACTGTCCGCAGAAAATGTTATCAAAATTTCTTTTTTCCCCCCATAGCATACTTTGGCTATGTCTTTCCTAGATTCATAGATGTGGGGTCAAAATGGACCTCAGTAGGTCATCAAGTCCAACGCCCTGTCCTGGGCAGGAAAGAGCGCTGGGGTCAGATGACCCCAGCTAGGTGCTTGTCCTGTCATTATGAATAATGTAACACATGTATTACTGGACTGTGCACATTACCTAATATACTGTAGGGGTTTTTTTCCTTTTTAAATTGTTTGCCACAATTCAAAGTGTGTATAGGTTGCTATGCCAGTCAGGACTGAGTGTCAGTGTGTCTATGTAGAGATTTATGTAGGATATGGAATTTACATTTATTTTTTCCTGTTATTTTATAAGATATCCATTACTGGTTTTGTTCTCCAGTGTGTGAAGACAATATTTTTAGTATTCCATTGTAGGGAATTTCATTTCTGCTCTATTAGAAAAGACTATGATGAATAAACAAAAAAAATATTAGACACTGGTGATATTTTTTGTGCAATGTTAACGATCTGAAAAGATGATGGGCCTCTTGAATTGTTATGCCTCTAGACATCCTGCCACATTGGAGTCACGTTACTTCTTTGTACCTGTGTTAAAACTTGTGCATATCTATTTGCTGCAACTTTGAACTGGAAAGCCATAGGCGGAGGCAGATCTAGTGGGGGTACAGTGGCATGGATGCATCCCCCCTTCAGTTGACACTACCACAGAAGCAGCAGCCAGGGCCTTTATTTTTTAAAATCCCTGAATCAAGTAACAATTTTCCCCCTCCACAGTCAGCAGCACCTCCTCTCCCTTCCCTACAACTGCCCCACCTGCCACTACCACTGTCTCTGCCTGCCCCAGGGGTAAGGGCAGGGGAAGGCTCCACAGCCATTCCTGCCCACTACAGTTGGGTTCTGCAAGGAACTGGAATCAGCTGGGAACAGTGGGTGCATTCCCCCTCCCTGCACTTGTTTCTGGGCTGGCAGGGAAAACACAGGGGACCAGGAAGAGGAAGAACCCACCCACTGCTGACACTGTCCCCAATGCTCAGGGGTTGAGGATAGGTTTTACAGCCACTCCTGCCCACCCCAGCTTTGCTCTGCAGGAAGCCAGGCTCAGACATGGATAGGTGGCAGACATGAGCAGGCAGCAGCAGGTGGATTCCTCCTCCCTGCCCAGTCCCTCTAAGTATTCCTTGACAGCCCTGGAGCAGTCAGGGGAAGGAAACCTGCCTGCTGCTGCCACCATCACTACTGTCCCCTGCAGAGCCTGGCTCCAAGTGCAGCCCAGCTGAAACAGGACAAGAGAATCTCTGGAGCCTCTCCCTGCAGCTCCCCACTCCTGCTCCTAGTTCAGTTGGGAATAGGGGCAGAGGGGTGGGAATGTGCCTGTGAGCACAGAGCAGGAAGGGAAGGTTATCTAATTGAGGAACTTAAAGTCCCTGGCTGCTGTCATGGCAGGGTCTGCCCGCCCTGGGGGGCAGCTGGGAGTGGTAGTGGCTGGTCGCTATTCCTGCATTCTCCTTTACAAAATCTTGGATCTTCCCCTGGCTATAGAGAAATAATTTTTGAAGGACACTCAGTTTATCAAAAATAAAAACACTGCATATCAATGCAGAGAGCTAGAAAGATGTCTTCCAG
>NW_017729003.1:1319415-1325309 GCF_001723915.1 Gavialis gangeticus | reverse complement strand
TGGCTGGGCGCTATTCCTGCATTCTCCTTTACAAAATCTTGGATCTTCCCCTGGCTATAGAGAAATAATTTTTGAAGGACACTCAGTTTATCAAAAATAAAAACACTGCATATCAATGCAGAGAGCTAGAAAGATGTCTTCCAGACATGATCAAAATATCTGCCTGTTGCATTTCTGAATTTGTCTTACTAATTTTTGAGACATTTGTGTACTGTGGGGAGACAGACTTAGCCCCCATTTTCAGACTAATACTTGTCTTCTCCATGCTTGGTCTTTAATCATGTAGAAAACACCTGCATAGTAATTAAAGGTTTGGTGGATCACGTGATTAGAATGCCTTTAAAATGGTATACAGTGGGTGTTACACCTTAATAGGGAACTGCCTCTTTGAAACAGGTGTCTTCTGTTCTTTTAGAAGCTTCCAGATATTAACAGAAATAGCTAAGTATCATAAAAACTTCAGAATAATGAGTGAATAATGATTATTTTGGCCACTGATGCATTCCTAAAAGCATATTTTGAATGTGGAAATGAAAATAAAATGCTATTAACTGAAAACATTTCCACATCTTGACAAAATTGGCTTATATCTTTTAAAGCTACTATTTTTCTTATTTCTAATCTGTAAGCAGTAGAGTGAAGTTGACTTTAATCACAAATGGAATGAGATTGGTGTGCTCTCAACCTACTCCTTAACTGACTTTTGCTCATAACTTCCCATTCAAGGCAGACCCACTATAAAAATGGCAGAATACTGCTCAAGAGGTGCACAGAAAAGAACTAGGATGACAGTAGTAACAAAACTGGAATGAAGACTTCAAGTCAGAACTGAGGTGCAATCAACAAAGCTATATGAGGATGCACAACCAGAATGGCAGGGTGTTTTAATTAACAGGTGAAGTCAATTAATAGAACTGTGGGGACAGATTGCAAAGCATACTGTTTGCACTTGGTCTACCCGTATTCCATTTATAGCTCTCTATTTCATGCATTCATGATCTCTAAAATTCACTCTCATTTTTTAAAGCTTTTTTGTCCTAGGTGATTTTGCCATTAGTCATTTTGATTTATTTTGCACCATTAAATGGTGCAAGATATATTAGTTCTTTCACTCTCCCTGGGTGTTAATATCAGTTGTGTCAAAGTAGGAAGACACATTTCCAAATTTAGTTTTAGGTGTTTACATGAACAATTTTTTTATTTCCACTTGCTTGCTCCTTTGGTTTTAAAATTACCATAGGCACATCAGAGATCTGATCTTCTAATAAGTGGGTTTCTAAAAAAGCCTTAAGCAATAGCTATAAAGCAATATCCTTATACAGACAGCAGTCCTTATTATGCATGCTAAAGTCCCCATTACATTTAGTGAAGAAACATATTTTGATAAATATCATATTCTCTTTGGCCTGTAGCACTAACAAGGTACAAGTCCAGACAAGTTCATCAACCTGATTATTCTGTGCAGTCCTGAAACCACTCAGCAAACATCAATTAAGCCTGCATAGCAAAACTGTGAGATAACTAAGGAACATTGGCCTGACATATCCAAGCAAGGGGAGATACAAAAAACAAGGTTGTGAATTGGCCGTGGTCCTTTAAAGTATGTCTCAACTGCGCTATTTTTTTCTATCTACCCATTTTAAAGACTTCCCTTACTTGTACTTTTAGGCTTCTATACAACGTGTTCACTTCCATTGCATCAGAAGTTTCAAAGTAAGAAAGCCATGGTAGGTAATTACTTCCCAAAGAAGACTTAAATATGCCAGCTGAAGATGGGCGCTCTGGTGAAAACCATTGACTGGTAGTAATATCAACCCTTGTTTCCCTTTCACCCTTGTTCTCTGAGGGCTTTGTTACGCATTAATTTTAGATGACTCCTGGAGCTCTTAACCCCTAGTTTGTCCATACATTAACATCTGAAACTAGTTTTAAGCACATTTTAGGTAGCTTAAAGTTATGCCACGCCAGGGCAGGTTTATCTCTGATCTGTGTTACTCAGCTTGTGTTCGTTAATGTGTGGCCACTCCCCACAGATGAGCTGCCCAAGCTGCAGTCCTTTAGCATGCCAGGATGCAGTGTCCACTATTCCACCCTCCTGTTCTGTATGGACAAACTTTCCAGCCCCTGAACTCTACTGCCCAGGGGGCAGTTCTGGCACCAAGCTAACTCCACTCCCAACCTCAGGGTTGTGACCCTCCCATCCCCAGGAGTGCAACCCCATGCAAACAGCTTGCACAGCATATGCCTGCTAGCCAGGCCTCAGGGCAGACATGGGTCCAGGAGGGGAGGGGTTGGGGGCCAAGGTAGGGGGCTGGATTGGGTCCCCATAGGCTGGGGTTTCCTTCTCTGGGTAGGGGTAGTAGCTCCTCCAAAAGCACCTTTCCATACTGCTCCCACCTCCCAGCCACCCTGGGAAGCATGACCAGCACCTCCCACATCCCAGTTTATAAAAACACAAGACCTGCTTTAATTTACTTCCTCTTTATTTCTTTTTAAATTCTTCTTTCTTATTTTTATTTTTTATATTACCCTTCAGTGGCTGACTTCCTTCATTTCATCACCCCTCCCCGCATCCCCATTTCCTTTCCACCTCTTATTTCATTATCTACCATTAACTCTCCGCCTCCCAGCTTCATGATTTTGCCCCCCTCCCCTCTCCCCGGCCCATTTCTCACACCCCCTAACCTAAAGCAGGGATAGAAGCCTGTCCTGATTCACCAGCCCAGATATGGTAAGTGACAGCTGTAGCCCTTAGTCAGGCCCCTGCTCCCCAGCCCTCTAGTGACAAGTCAGAGCTGTGCTGGTGGAGGACAGTCATAGAAGGTTTTTAGCTTTAAGATGTGACTGCTCCAAACCTGAGCTAGCACTAACACTGATGAACATTTGAGCAGCTCAAAACACAGCATGTAACAAGGCTCTGAGGCTGAAATTAATTCCATTGCAGGATACTACCTAAACATTTGTGCTATTTGTAACAAGAGACACTTATTATAAATGATCCATCTCAAGAGATACTGGGCATCTGCAGCTTCCAATGACTTCTATAGGAGCTGCTTTTATTCAAGATTTGCACCCTATTTCTCATCTACTTCTACATATGCACAGGTTAGCCTACAGACTTCTCAGGGACCCCATCTTTTATTCCTGCTACTGTGATATATTTGTAGCAAGACAAGCAAATTAACACTGCAGGTACATACCTTTTGTGCTGTCTTCAAACATTATGCCCAAATTATTTACTTAGTCCCTGGATATTAACCCTACTTTGCTTTTCAACAATTATATTTTCATATGTCTTAATGAAAAAAATGTCAGATGTTGGAGGTTATATGGCAGGGGCTGCTGTATATACTAAATATCCTATTGATGAACTGACCTGTATGAAGATACTTCTTGATTACACAGAGAAACATTTTATCATTGTCTATTTACCAAACTGAAGTGGTCTATTACTGATTTATACAGATTGATGTCATTGATAGTTTTTGCTACTTGGGTTTTAGGATCAGCAGGAATCTTGACATTCAGACTGAACTAACAGAATTGGAAAAGCAGCTAAGAAACATGCATGGAATAACAGCAAACTATCAGCTAAGGTGAAGATATGAATCTACAAGACTTGTGTGCTGTCATCCCTGCTTTTTGGTTCAGAAATGTGGACTTCATTAGGGCTGTGTGAAGTTTCGGGTGGTGATTCGATTCAGAGGAGATTTGGCCCGATTTGGTGGCCAAACCTCCAAATCTGAATCGGATCAGGGGACCAAAAAAAAGGTCCGAATCAATTCGAAGCTCTCCAAATCAATTTGGAAAAGATTTGGAGAGCTTTGGGGATTTGGGCAGTTCCAACCCACTGCAGCAGGGAGCTGGAGCTGGACTCAGAGCTGGTAAGTAGGGGTGGGGGGCTGGAAGAGGTGGAAGGGGACCATGGGGGGACCCCTGCCAGGCCCCATCTCCTGCCTGCTCCCCCAGATCGAGGCCCCCATGGTGAGGGAGCGAGGGGGGCTGGGGCAGAGACAGACACTGCCCATTTGTGGGGGGGAGACAGGACGTGGGATGCAGGATGGACCTGTGGGCAGCATGTCTGGAGGCTGCGTGCACCCAGGGGGAGGCATGGTCGCATATGGATTTGTGCGTGGGATGAGGGTAGACTGCCTGCTGCAGGCTCAGGACCAGGGTCTGTGCTGGCCTCTTCTCATTGTGGGGGCTGGGCCAGGATGTGGGTGAAGGTGGGACGGCCGACAGCAGCACTGGAAAGGGGTGCTACAGTGAATTTTAGGGTAGCCCATAGCCCCCTTCCCAGTGCTGCTGTGTAGCTCCCCACTCCCAGTGGCACTGCCACCTACCCGACTCCTACCCACCCTGAGCACAGCCCTCGCTGAGCCCTCCTGCTGGGAAGAGGCTGGCATAGCCCCGTCCCTGAGCCCAGAGCCTGCCCTCACCCCATGCACAAATATGGAAGGCACATGCCCCCCCTGCCTTTCCAGGGGTACGTGCGGCAGTGGGATTCAACCCTCCCCAGTACCCCGCAGACAAGCCACCTGCAGCTCCATCTCATGTCCCACTCTGCCATCACTGGACAGCACCTGCCCCTGCCCCTACCTCAGCCCCATATATCGGTGCACCTCTACATTCTCAGCTTTCCACTTTTTTGGCTGGTATAGCTGATAATGTCACCAATAAATACAATATGCCTTCTGGCTGAGACCCTGGATGCTGCTGAACACCTATACATGGCCAGGAATTGAGCTGGGCAGCGTGGACAGCAGCACCCTGCAGGTAATTCTGTGGTGGGAAGGGACTTGGGGGATGGCAGATAGAGGCCCCCATGGTAAGGGAGGGAGTGGGGCAGGGCCAGAGGCTGGGGGTACTGCCCAGCCAGCACGGTGAATAGGACCCTGGGCAGGTAACCCGCATCCTCCCTCGCTCTGCTCGGCTTGGCTCTGGTTAAAAGGGTCCTCACGCTTAAATACACTGGTGGTAGCATTTGAACTAAAGCTCATTTGATGAGGTAAAAAATAGCCACTACCATTTTTAAGTGCCGGGACACTAATCCCCTGGACGAACCACCTGCGGCCCTGTGCTCCTCCCCATCCCAGCCCTGGGTCCCAATCACCATCCTGGCTGGGAAGTGCCCCTAGCCCCAGCCCCTGTCCCACTCTTTCCCTCATCATGGGGGGAGCCTTAATCTGTCCCCGCCACACACACCACTTCCCTCCCCCATGTTACTTTGCTCCACACATTTACCTGGTGGGAGCTGCTCTTCATGCTACCTGGCTGCATTCCTGTAAATAGGTTATCCACCTCCTCAGCAGAGCACTGGGGCAGACACAGGTGGCCAGAGCCCTCCATCTGGGCCTAGTCACATACCCACTCTCTGCCACCAGAGTGGGTAGCCAGGGTCAGCTGACTCTTCACCCCTGACCTGAACGAGGAAGTGTCTGGGCAACAAGACTCAACCTTGTATTTAGCTAGTTTGCTGAATCCTTGGCTTGTGCCTTCACTGGCTCACTGATGGATTCTCTAGCTACCCGACTTGGCTTGTCCACAGACCCTGAGTTTGGCTTGACCCTTTGGCTCCCTGAACTGACTCTGGTTTGATCTCTCGGGGACCTGACCTAGCTGGCCTCCTGACCCTGCACCTTGCCTGGCCCTCTGGATCTCTGACTCAGTTCCCCAGACAGATCCTCCGGCTTCCCTACTCTGCATACTCCCCATGGATCCTGCTTTCATAGTTTCATAGTTTCTAGGGTCGGAAGGGACCTTAGCAGATCATCTAGTCCGACCCCCTGCCATGGCAGGAAAGAGTACTGGGGTCAAACGACCCCAGCAAGGTGTTCATCTAACCTCCTCTTAAAAACCCCCAGGGTAGGAGCCTGCACCACTTCTCTTGGAAG
>NW_017729003.1:1318082-1318641 GCF_001723915.1 Gavialis gangeticus | reverse complement strand
GATCTGCTTCTCCTGACACTGGGTGGCCCCCAGACCTTGCTACCCAAGGCCTTCCATGACTATATTGGCCAAGTCACTAGGTATCTTAAGCAGATGCCTAAGGTTCCTTAGGCATCTAAGGAATGCCTAAGAAGTGGTCTGCATGCCTAAGAACTGACCTGCACCCATAGTCAGAGTTGAATTGGTCAGCCCCCTCTCTTGTAATATTGCAAATATAATCATGTTTCCATAGCTTTTTTCATATAATCATAGGTTCTTTTTCTCCTTTTTGTTTTTTCCCCATGTCTGATAATCCAATATTTATCTGTCTTTGATTGAGGAATTCAGCAAGTGACTTTCCACTAGGCCTGTGAGAAGTGGCTAGTATTTGCTGCAGATTTAGATTTGGCCGATTCAGGGGGCAGTGATTCAATCTGGTGATTTGAATCACTGTCCCAAATTGATTTGGCTAAATCTGACTCAGAGATTCAGCTACTGCTGAATCAGCCAAATCTTCAAATCACACAGGCCCACCTTGGCGGGAAGGGGAGGGGAGGGGAGGGGAAGAGCGGGTCCAGGC
>NW_017729003.1:1316864-1318072 GCF_001723915.1 Gavialis gangeticus | reverse complement strand
CTGGTCCAGTTCCCAGCCCTCTAAAAAAATACACACAAAAAAACCCCCCTGCACTTGCCGGTTCCTGCCTGGCAGGGAGGCAATCCCCGCTGCCCTGCGCTGCATGGGGGGCTCTGCACGGGGGGCTTTGCACAAGCCCCCAGAAGCTCCGAGGCTGCTGCAGGAGCTGGTAAGTTTGGGGTTTTTGTTTTTTTCTCAAAGGGCCAGGAGCTGGGGTGGGTAGGGCAGCCATGGGGGGCCTGGGAGAGTGGTGGGGCTCATGACAGAGCCCCCCGCACATAGCATGGGGCAGCGGGAATTGCCCCCCTGCAGGCAGAAGCCAATAACGGGGCTTTTAAAGCACCAGGAGCTGCAGCTAGGCAAGGCGGCCATGGGGCAGGGGCTGGGGGAGCAGGCAGGGAATACAGCCTGGCAGGGGTCCCCATCCTCCCCTCCCCCGCCTCTACTTACCAGCTCAGAGTCCAAGTCCAGCTCCCTGCTGTAGCAGGTAAGGACTGCCTGAATCACCAAAGCTCTCCAAATTGATTCGGAGAGCTTGAAATCAATTTGGACCTTTTAATTGGTCCCCTGATTCGATTCGGAGATTCGGCCACTGAATCAGGTCAAATCTCCTCTGAACTGAATGAGCACCCGAAACTTAGCACAGTTGTACATTCCACCCTGCACTGGAAGTGGCTCTGTAGTTGAATGAGGCCACATATAGATCTTTTCCATTGCTTTTTGAACACGTTCTTCACAAACCATGCTCCACTTTGTGCTAATCCATTAATTTGAGGATATTTGGAATTAGATGACTCAGGATCAAAGTCAGAAATTTTAGCAAAATGTATTGCCATTCAAGGGGGGCAAGGCGAAAGGGATCTTACGGTGGGTGTCTACTATAGACCACCCTGCTAAGGGGTTGAGTTGGACCAGAATTTCTCAGTACAGCTTATGGAGGCAGTTATGTCTAGGGACATCATTGTCATGGGGGACCTAAACTACCCAGACATCTGCTGGGAGGAGCAGTCAGCCAGGTCTGACCGTTCGCGTAGGTTCCTAGCTGAAATACAGTACCTCCACCTTATCCAGGAGATGCACAGCCCCACTAGGGGAGATGCCTTGCTGAACCTGGTGTTGGCCACTGGGCATGACCTGGTGAGGGGACTGTAGGTCCTTGACCACCTAGGTGACAGTGATCATCGCCTGCTAGAATTCACCATCCAGCG
>NW_017729003.1:1306213-1306696 GCF_001723915.1 Gavialis gangeticus | reverse complement strand
GAGGCACTGAGGGCCCAAAAGGTATAGGATATGGGAGTCCATGAGGGATGGTCGTACTTTAAGGGGACAATCCTCCAGGCTCAGAGTGTGACACTCCCCAAGAGAAAGAAGGAGGGTAAGAGTGCTCTGAAACCCCCATGGCTCAGCAAAGGCATTCGAGAATGCCTGAGGGCCAAAAGGGAGGCGTACACCCAGTGGAAGGGAGGGGCTATCACCAAGGAGGAATACTCCTTCTTGGCCTGCAAGTGTAGGAGAGCTATTAGGAAGGCCAAGGCAGGGATGGAGCTCAGGCTAGCAACCAGGATTAAGGACAACAAAAAGTCTTTCTTCAAATACACTGGGAGTAAGAAGAGGGCACCGGGTAATGTAGGGCCCCGTGCACAACTGGTACTCAAATGGTAATCTTGTGGCTACGCCACACAAGAAAACTGAAATTTTTAATAAGTTCTTTGCCTCTGTTTTCTTGGACAGGGACCAGGACAG
>NW_017729003.1:1295748-1296077 GCF_001723915.1 Gavialis gangeticus | reverse complement strand
GGCAATTTTGGGGATAGCACTGCCAGGCCTTAGGTCTGTGCAGATGTAGTTAGAGATCTTTTGGAAGGGCTGGATGTTTTCAAATCTGCAGGCCCTAATGCCCTCCACCTACGGGTGTTGAGAGAGCTGGCGGGGGTCATTGCTGTGCCCTTGGCCCGGCTGTACGAGCAATCATGGTCCATAGGCCAGGTGCCCAGATATTGGAAACTAGCTAATGTGGTCCCCATTTATAAGAAAGGGAGAAAGGAGGACCCAGGAAACTATAGGCCCATAAGCCTCACATTGGTCTTGGGGAAAATCCTTGCAAAAATTATCAAGGATCACATCTG
>NW_017729003.1:1285454-1290748 GCF_001723915.1 Gavialis gangeticus | reverse complement strand
CTACAATATAACTCTTGGAATACCATGGCATGCAAATAAAGATCTAATGCATTTGACAACAGATGCAACTATGTTATCCTCAAACACCACTGCTTCTGGAAAATTAGTATAGTAATCAAATGCTTTAAGTACTTTGAAAGATTAAAGGCTGAAGCATAGAATTTTTTTTTTTAATTGCACATACTTCTCATTTGTTTTTGCTACAATGACATACTGCTTCCAGTCAATATTATATGTGGGTATCCCATCCAGCAACCAGGATCATCCCAAATCATTAGGAGTGCATCAATATAGGAGGAGCTTACACTCTTAATTGCTAGCACCCAGTATGACCTAGTCAGCTTAATGGAAACATGGTGGGATTCTACTCACGACTGGGCGGTAGGCATTGAGGGGTACAGGTTGTATAGGCGACACAGAGTGGGGAAAAAGGCGGGAGTGTAGTTTTTTATGTTAGGGAGCAGTACATGTCTTCCATCATCAAGGCAGGGGTGGAGGAGGGGAATACTGAGGTATTGTGGGTCAGGATACAGGGGGGTCCATGGGAAAAGATTTGATAGTGGGAATCTACTACAAACCTCATCAGGATGACGAGCTAGACCTGGTATTCTCCAGGCAGCTCTCAGAGGCCGTTCAGGCGAGAGAGGCGGTGGTCACGGGGGACCTAAATTACCCGGGCATCTGCTGGGAGGAGCAGACGGCCAAAACAAACCACTCACATAGATTCTTACACTGTGTGAAGGACCTCCACCTAACCCAGGAGGTGTCCAGTCCCACCAGGGGTAATGCCTTGCTAGACCTGGCCTTAGCAACAGGGCACGATCTCATGGGTAACCTGTGAGTGCACAGTAACCTGGGAGATAGTGATCATCATTTGGTCGAATTCACAATTCAGCGAAGGGTGGGAAAAATAACCAGTGAGGCTAAAGTTTTAGACATCAGAAGGGCCAATTTTAGTAAAATTAGAAGGCTAGTTATTGAGGTGGCTGAACTCAAGAGGATCGAGCATATGGGGGTCCAGGAGGGTTGTCAGTTTCTCAAGGGAGTGATCCTTGGGGTACAAAAGGAGACTATTCCATTACACAGGAAAGGGGGCAAGGGGACAAAAAAGCCCCTTTGGCTGAACAGGGAACTCCAGAAAAGACTGGGGGCAAAGAAGATTTATAGGCGGTGGATGTGGGGGAGCAGCCACCAGGGAGGAATATACCTCCCTGGTGTACAATTGCAGGGAATCAGGCAGGCCAAGGCAGGACTGGAGCTTAGGCTGGCTACAACAATCAAGGCCAATAAAAAGTCCTCCTACAGATACATAGTGAGCAAAAAGAAAGCGCAGAGAAACAAAGGGCCCCTGCAGGACAAATTAAGAAAGCTGGTGGCTGACACAGGGAAATAGGCGGAGCTCGTCAATTAGTTATTTGCTTCATTATTCCTTAGTACTGGCCAAGACAATTCCCCCAACTTGAACATAGATGGATGTCCAGGAGGCACTAGACCACCAATGGTTAGTGCTGACTTAGTTAAGGAGCACTTGGTGGGCCTGGATGGGTACAAGTCAGCAGGCCCGGCTGACCTCGATCCACAGGTGCTGAAGGAATTGGCCAGTGTCATAGCTGAGCCACTGGTAAGGCTGTTTGAGCACTCATGGTACTCTGGCTAGGTCCCTGAGGACTGGTAAAGGGACAACATGGTGCCCACTTTTAAGAAGGGGAGAAGGGAGGAGCCAGGTAACTTTAGGCCAGTGAATCTTACTTCTATCCTTGGGAAAACACTGGAAAAAATCATTAAAGAGCGCATTTGTGAAGGCCCAGCAGGGGAAATGATGCTGAAAGGAAACCAGCATGGGTTCGTCACAGGTAGATGCTGCCTGACAAACCTTATAGCCTTTTACAACCAGGTCACACACTGCCTTGACACTGGAGCTGAGGCAGATGTCATCTACCTGGACTTTAAGGGGGCCTTCAATACAGTTTCACATCCTGTTCTCATAAAGACGCTAGCAGGCTGTGGAGTGGATGCTTACACAGTCAGGTGCATGGCCAACTGGCTTAGGGACCACACCCAGAGAGTGGTGGTGGATGGGTCATTTTTGGCTTGGAAGGAGGTGGGCAGTGGTATCCCGCGGGGTTTGGTCCTTGGACCGTTATTTAATATCTTCATCAGCGATTTGGACAAGGGTCTGGAGAGCACCCTGTCCAAGTTCGCAGATGACACCAAGTTATGGGGCAAAGTTAACACACCGGAGGGCAGGGAGCAGATGCAGGCCGATCTGGACAGATTGAATCAATGGGCAGAACGAAACAGGATGCAATTCAACAAAGATAAATGTAAGGTATTCCACCTAGGGAGAAGGAATCCCCAGAACACCTAAAGATTGGGGGATGACCTCCTCAGGAGCTCAGTGGCTGAAAGGCATCTTGGAGTCATAGTTGACTCCAAAATGAACACAAGCCGGCAGTGTAACAATGCCATCAACAAAGCCAGTCGCACCTTATCGTGCATTAGCAGATGCATGACCAACAGATTGAGGGAGGTGATACTCCCCTCCATGCGGCATTGGTCAGGCCACAATTGGAGTACTGCGTCTAGTTTTGGGCACTGCACTTCAAGAGGGATGTGGAGAATCTGGAGAGGATCCAGAGAAGGGCCACTCATATGATTAGTGGCCTCTGTGCAAGACCCTACAAGGGGAGGTTGAGGGATCTGGATCTCTTCAGCCTTCACAAGAGATGTCTGAGGGGAGACCTTGTAGTAGCCTATAAGTTTATCAAGGGAGGACAGAGAATTCGAGATGCGCTATTTACCAGGGCACCCCTAGGAGTAACTACAAATAATGAGTACAAACTAGTGGAGGGTAGATTCAAGTTAAACATTAGGAAGAAATTTTTCACAGTAAGGGTGGCCAGAATCTTGAATGGGCTGCCAAGAGAGGTGGTACTATCACTTAACTTGGAGGTCCTCAAAAGGAAGCTAGATAGGCACCCGGCTGGGGTCATCTGACCTTGGTCCTCTTTCCTGCCTGGGGCAGGAGATCGGACACAACGATCTTTCGGGGTCCCTTCCGACTCCACAATCTATGAATCTATGAATATCGGTTGGTTATAGGATTGGCACCAATAAAAGGAGAAATTATGTTATCACCTATTGGCTTTTTTTGGTTGTTGTAGCCAATAATTATGGCCACGTGCCAATAATTATGGTCCAGGGGCGCCCTGGTGGGCATAGTGTGCTCTCTGTGCCCCGCTGCAGACCCAAGCTCACAGCAGACTACAGGTCTCGGCAAACAGAGGGAGGGGGAGGGGGCGCCAGGGAGCAGTTACAGGCCGCCGCACTCGGCAGCAAAGGAACTGTTACCAGCTCCTGCTGCTGCCACGACAATGCTGCGCTCGCAGCAGGGGTGAGCACTGGGGCCGCCATGAAGATGTTGAGCTGCACAGGGGTGGGCTAAGGAGCTGCACAAGGAAAATTCTGCTCTTCTAGGCACCAGGTGCCTTTGCAAAACTGGCTTCTCCCAGGCAGCCGTGGGAGCTTGACTGTGCAGGACCCGCTAGTGCTGAGGCAGCAGTGTGGTCTAGGGCTCCAAATGCACGCAGTGCTGCTGTCCACACAAGGGTTCACCTCACCCACCCAGGACAGCAGCATGGGCTGTGCAGGGAACGGGGCTGAGGGTAGGAGCCATGGGTGAGGGGGAGATGTGCATGGGTATTAGGTGGTCTCTGCATTCCTCATTGAGGGCTGGAGCAGGCAGGAGGTGTGTGTGTGCGCTTTAAATGCAAAACAAAAAAAATGTTTGCTCATGTCAGTGGTTTAAAATGCTTTGCACTGTTACTAAATATTAGTTATCAGATCAGCATCAGCTGATATGGTTGGTTAATCATTGGCTGTTAATACCAGCTAAGAACATTTTCATTGGTGAACCTGATCTTTTCTATCTGAATGGATCTTTTCTATTTGTAATTTTAGTTTTGTCCAACTCAGCAGTTTGCTTTAGTTCTGCTTTGTAATCAATATAGAGTATTAGTTGTGTGAACAGTGCCTGCCAGAGGCAATCTTCTTTTGTTCTTCCTTTTCTTAACCCTGCAGCTGCCGCCCTACAGCACAGCGACTTGTAGTATGGCTTGTTGTGCCATATTAATTTACCTGTCTCAATGGAGGACCTGTATCCTGTACAAGTGTTCCTTCAAACCAGAGCCTCATGCTCTGGACAAAGAAATCTGCCATCATCCCACGTTGCAAACTAATTCTATTTACCATCACTTACTCTCTTTTTTCTCCCTGCACTTTTTTTGGCCCACAGCATTAACTCCTTGTGTTCTCCGTTGTTATCTCTGACTAGAAAGACATTGCCCAACAGAGAGCTTCAGCTGCGACACAAATGAGAAATCAGACCACATCCGTCTCCACCCTCTGATCCTCCCTGCTTTTTGTGCTCCCATCCACTTGTGCTTCCACTCTTCCTCTTCCCTCACTCAGGCTGTTAAGCAGTCAGTAAAACAAGTAGAGCACAGGTAATTTGTATAAGTAATACCAAATAAGTAATTTGGTATTGTGCATTGGGCAGTATTATATTGCTCGGGAACGGCAGTTTTTGCAGAGAAAGCCAGGAAGCCCTAACAGGAAGTTCAGGTTCCAGGTCTGGTGCTGCAGGGCGGGTCTGATTGTTGACAGAGGAGGCAGAGTGACAAACACATCTCCGCTCCTCTTTACAAAACGAGAGTGAAAGCCGCGCGGGCCAAAACCAAGGGACATTCCAGCGCGTTCCCGGCTCCAAAACCCCGGGCCGTTCTGGAACACCCCCGCAGGCCCCGCCCCGCGCGGGGAGCCCGCTCCTCTCCCTGCAACATCTTGCCCGCCAGCTGCCTGGGGGGTCCCTGTCTCTGCCACACCTGAGAGCAGTCACCTGCCCCCAACACGTCTCCCTCACCTCCTGCTCTGAGGCAGCCCTCTGCTGTCTGCAGTTTGGCCCTGTGCCCTAGGCCCCGGCCGGGGGGAGGCGGCCTTAGGCGGACAGCAGGGTCTGGGGTGCGAAAGGGCCGAGTGAGGGCTGCCAGGAGGCGGCGGGGGGACGCGCAGAACTGGACCTCCCTGGCGGGACCGAGGCGGGGCGAACCCCTGCCCCAGCAAGGGGCCGGGCGGGGAGGCGGCACTGGCAGAACGGCCGCCAGCCCGTGCCTGGAGCCCCGCCCCGCGCCCGGACCAGCGCCCGCCCCTTCCTGCGCGCCAGGTCGCTGCTGCAGCCGACACGCCATGCCGCTCTGCCGCTTGCCGGCGGGGGTCTTTCTCCCCCCCCCGCCCGG
>NW_017729003.1:1266765-1280214 GCF_001723915.1 Gavialis gangeticus | reverse complement strand
GCGCAGCGCCTCGCCTCCTGGGACCTGTGGTACCGGCCCGACATGGACGGGCGCTTGGCCGCGCAGGGCCGCCGCGACATGGAGTACCTGGCCCGGCGCCTGGCCGCCCGCTTCCCCGCCCTCATCTCGCCGCGCCGCCGCGCCGCCTTCCTCAGCAGCTCCAAGCACCGCTGCGTGGAGAGCAGCGCCGCCTTCCGCCAGGGGCTGCCCCCTGCCCCAGGTGAGGGCGCCCTGCCGAGGTGGGGCCCCCTTCTCGCACCCGCCTTCCCCGGGGCACCCAGCTGTACCCTTCCCACAGCCCCTTCACCCTGCTGTGGCGCTGGGACATAAGGGCCGTGCTGGAGGTGATGTCTCCCCTTCTGGCCTTGTCTGGCTGGCTGGACCCAGGTCTTGGGGCATTGGTCAGAACTTGGTCCTAGGGCAGGCGAGCAATAAAGTGTACAAGCAGAGGCAAGGCAAGGCCTTGTGCGTCAGCTGCAGTCTTTCAGCCTAAGAGTGTAGCTGGGCTGGGGCCAGAAATGATGCGAGGGGCAAGGATTTCCTAGGGAAGTCTTATCCCACCGTCTGCATCATTGGGATAGTTGATCCAATGCAAGAGACCCTTGAGTCTCAGTAATCGAACTCAAGCCAGAACTGAGTTTGGTTCAACTGCATCTCACTGGGGTGCAGGTGGAGCATGGGTTCTTTTCGTTCTTTGGGAATAGGGTTGAAATGAAAAAATCACATAGGAAACTGGAGGCAAACTAAAATAGGTCACCTGTCTCCTTGTTGCTGTGCTATGGGAGGGGGGCAGTTATTTGGGCCGGAGGGCCATTTAGGGAGTTTTGGTGAATGGTTGCGTGTGGGATCAGCACCTGCTCTCCCCACCAGCTCACCAGAACTCTCTAAGTGGCTCTGCTCAGCGCTGGGCTGGGCGGACGAGGAGCGGCATGTGGGAGTGGGCAGTGGGTGGGGCTGTGATGGTGCAGGGCTCGGGCACAGGCCAGAGCCACCATCTGTTCCGTTCCCCTGCCACAGGCACTGTTTCCTTGGGCAGGGGCGTGCAGGGAGTGGATCTCAGCTCTCCCCGGGCCCCTGTTCCGTACTGTCATCACCCAGCAATTCCCAGGGTCTCCATGGAGACTGGCTAGTATCCACACAGTTGGGGCGTGCAGCCAGATGGATGGGGCCGTGGGCAGGCGGGGAGCAGGACTGGCAGATGGAGTTGGGGCTGGGATTTTGGGGTAATGACAGTGGGACTGGGGCCTAGGGCAGAGCCACCATCTGCTCCCCACACACCTCTGCCAGCAGAACCAGTGCTTATTGCAGGGGTGCGCAGGCAGCAGACCGTGGCTCTGCCCCAGGCCCCAAGCCCGCGTTATCGCCACCTCCCTGAGGTCCTGCCTTGGGATCCAGGCCCCATCCCATCTGCCCAGCCACAGGCCCTGCCTATGTGGGTCGCGCTCCTGGTGGTGGGTGCAAGGGGCAGACAGGTTGGGTGCTCAGGCAGCAGGAGCTGGGTCCGGTAGAGCAGCTGCTGCAGTGTCTAGGAAGTAAGTCCAGTTGCTGTGCCACCTCAGCCCCACAGTGGGGCTCAGGCAGTGGGTGTGGGTGTACATGCCATAGCCCAGACTGTCACCTGTGTCTGGGCCTGGTGGGACTGAGGGACCTGCTGCAGGCTGGATAAAATCTCTTGGTGGGCTAGATCCGACTTGCAGGCCATATTTTGCCCACCCCTGGTTTAACAGTTTGTTTCCTTCTGAAATTGCTTGGCTAAGGCTTGGAATTAAATTCCGTAAATTGCTACATTTTTAATAGCTACTATATAGTTGCTCATTTTCTTTTTCCCTTTAGATATGGAGAACCAAGTGCTTGAAATTAATGATAAATTAATGAGGTTCTTTGATCACTGTGAGAAGTTCAAAACCTGTATAGAAGAGAACAGAACAGCTTTGCATCAAGTGGATGCCTTCAAAAATGGTTCCAAGATGCAAAACGTTTTGGAAAAAACTGCTAATACCTTATGTCTACCAGTGAATGAGTTGAATGCAGGTAGAGTACATGTCCTGTGGCTGTTGTTTTTTATTTACATAAACCTCTTTCTAGGTACATCAGTTTGGAAGAGCAGATGTGTTTAATTCTCTTTTGAGGTTTTCGGGAAGATTAATGAAGAGAGTACATGACATCACCAATTGAGTAAAAACAGTTGTTAAAATGTGTTTGTTTTCTGAAACTGGGCAGTGTACACTGACTTAAATATTCTAAAAAATGATAGAATATCAGGTTTAATAGTTCAGTCAAGAATGTTGTTCTGGAAGAAAGAACAAAGATACAAAGGAACCCTGAATTCTGGGTTGATTTTAAGAGATGTTCAGTGTAATAAATAAACCTGTGGGTTAGCAGCTTAATTTACAGAAACAGTTATGATAAAATTGTGTAGCTTTATACTAAGTAAGCTGTTAAATTACATGCATGTTTTAAAAATGAATATTAAGTGGTGAATTTTCAGAAGAAAAGTTAATGTATAAGAAATCTGTAGAAAAATCTTTCCCAGTTAGATTACATGAACTTGGTACAGATCATTTTGAAAAATACAGAAATTTATTCTTTATGGGGAAAAAAGGCATAGCGCACAGTCTAAAATAATTGGTGAAATGTGATAAGGTATTGTTTACCATCTTCTGCATTACATAAACTTTTATAAAATCTTGTATTTCAGTATGCCGTAGTAAAATACTTGGGTTACTGTTGAAGCCATAGAAATCACAAGCCTTGGATATGTCTTACTATTGCTCATCCTAAGAATATTCAGTTTAGCTGAATTGTTAAGCTAAGGACCACTAGGGTATTTCTCCTTGCAGTCTCTTTTTTTAATTGGGAAATTTTATTTAAGCACATATATATATTAATGATTTTATGAGCTAAATTAGCAACATTTTGTTAAATTGCAGTTTTTTGTTCTACCTGAAACTTTCAAGGATCCTGCTATGTATTACATACCCAGCTGGGGAAAAGCTATAAAACAAACAAAAACCCCCAACATTTTAATTACTATAGTGTAGTAAGAGCATGACTGTGTAAAGATTTCCTGAACTGAAATATACAGTAATTGGATAATAATTCCAGGTACACTGCATCGGGAGGGAACATTTGAACAGAAAGGAACAGTGGAACAAGTCCTTAGTGCTGCTATTTAACAAGATAGGAACAGAGTTCTTTAGTAGCCTTAGCAGGTCCTACAGTTTCTGCGCTGAAGGAAGCTGATTTAAAGAGGCTAGGGAGTGACACCACTGCTGCCATTTGGATTCTTAAATGAGTGTAAACAGAGGGAGGGGTTTGACTAGCATTGTGCCAATATGAACCTGCCTATTTTGTTATCTAGTCTGTTGCATAATAAGAATAATGCTTACATCAGCAGTTGCAAACTGTTGAACTCATGACTGTTTGGCACGTATGGCTCTATCATGTGAAATGTTTGCAATCCAGGACCCAGTTTCTATAGATGTGCAAATAAGTATCATTTTCATAATGGAACATGAATAGTCCCATTGTGCAAAGACGGTGTCTTAGTATGCATTTGGACTGGTTGTTATCTGTTGGGTATCATTTCTGCTCCTGTCACAATTCCTTCTCGTGGCAGGGAGTGATGATGAGGGGGTGGTAGAGAGCAAGTAATAACTAGTTACCATTTTTCTGACGCTTATTTTTCTGGATTTATTTCAGATCTGATTCAAGTGGCTTTTTTCACCTGTTCGTTTGAGTTGGCTCTTAAGAATGTGACCTCTCCTTGGTGTTCAATCTTTGATGAAGAAGATGCTAAAGTAGGTGTTGAATATATAGCCATGTTAACTTTGAATATTTCTATTTGCTTTTGAGTATTAATGTAAACAGTTTATCACTTACTGCATTTCTGAAAAAAAACAAATCTAAGAATCATTTGGAACAGAGATATTTTTCTCTTTTGCTTTTGATAGGTAACAGATCATTCACACTTCCAAAATAAAGTGTTTTTCTTCCCTGTGTCTAATGAGGCTTGACTATGAATGGACTTGGGGCACTGTAATGTTTGTCTAATACTGAAACAATGAAAAGGTGAAAACTGCTGTTTGATTCTGTTCCACTTTATTATTTAGTGAAGTTGACCTCTGATCCTTAGCTGTATGTTTCAGTACTATTGCTTATAATCAGTTGATAAAGGCATGTAACAATTTAGAACTCAACACTTTTAATCTATGGAAAATATAATTGGTAACAGATGGATGTATCTAAATAGCTAAACATTTAGTTTTTCACTTTTTAGCTTCTCCCAAAGATAAATGACCAAGTTACTCTCAAAAAGGAAAGTTAAAAGGGAAATTCTAAGAAAATGGGAGAATTAAATAAAATAAAATCATTAAATAGCTTTCTGAGATTTGTAAGGAGCTGTATCAAAATATTAGTAATCTTTTAAAACCATTAAAACTCCCATCTAGCTTTATCTGGTAAAATGTTTCTTTGTATACTGTAATGGATACCAAGCAAATAACCATATGTTCTTTGGAGAAAAGATGAAGCCTTAGTGTGAAACAGTTCAAGCACTTCACCATGGAGTATCTCATGCTGTAACCTGTTAGCCAATACTTACAATTTAGGATTATAGTATAGAAAAGTAGAGCTGGATTGGACTTCACAAGGTCATCTAGTCCAGCCCCTTGCTCAAGGCAGGGTCACCCCTGACTAACCATGTGTCTGTCCAACCTGCTCTTGAACATTTTAAGGGATGGAGATTCCACAACCTCTCTAGGAAGCCTGTAACAATACTTGACTACCCTCATAGCCAGACATTTCCTCCTAATCTCTAACCCAAATTTCCTCTGCTGCATTTTGTGGTCATTGGTCCTAGCCCTATCCTCTGTGGCCACAGAGAGAGAGAGGACCATCTCCATCCTCTTTATAATTGCCCTTCAGGTATCTGAAAACTGTTATCAAATTCCACTTCAGTCTTCTCTTCTCCAGGCTAAATAACCCCGGTTCTTTCAGCCTTTTCTCATTATTCTTGCTTTCCAGGCCTCTAATCATTTTTGTTGCTCTCTGCTGGATTCTTTCAATCTGTCCACATTCCTCTTGAAGTGCAGGGCCCAAAAGTAGACAGTACTCCAGGTGAGATTTTTACCAGTGCTGAGTAGACCAGAAGAATCACTACCCTTGATTTGCAAGCAACTCCTGTTAATACAGCCTGGTATATTTCTTGTCTTTCTTGCAACAAGATCACATTGCTACCTTATGATCTACTGTAACCCACAGGTCCTTCTCTGCAGTACTACAGCTTAGCCAGTTATTTCCCAGTCTGTATTTTTTAATGCAATTATTCCTTCCCAAGTGCAGAATTTTGCATTTTTCCTTGTTGAATCTCATCTGGTTGGTTGCAGACCATTTTTCCAGTCTCTCCAGGTCATTCTGGATCCTAGACCTGTCTAGGATCTGCAGATTTGCTAAGCATGAACTCAGTCCTGTTGTCCAAATCATTAATGAAGATGTGGCAGAAGGCCACCGCAAAAACTCTGCTCTGTGACAATTTGGTTAGGATGGGTCCAGCAGAAGATACATACCTTACCCTATCTCTTTAGGTAACCTGAGCTGGATACATTCCTGAGGGAGGGGGGAAACCTGCTCCCTCTGCCTACGTAACTGGCATCATATACTTGAGTGAGGGGCTTGGGCTCCCTGGGGAGCTAGGAACTGCCAGTCTACCCAGCAACTAGTGATGCATTTCCAGTTGGCTGGCTGACCTCAACTGGACCAGGTAAATGAGGTCATAAGGGCTACCCAGGAGGTGGGGGCAGCAGCTATGAGGAGGACTCAGAGAGAGAAGAGCTGGACCATCTGAAACTTGCTCTCTCTCTCAAAACTCATGATCAAGGAACTGCTTGCCTCCAGAGAGAATCTCCACCTGCCTCTGGATGATACTTGTGAGTAAACTACCTGAGATCTAACTAGATATGTAGCTTTCAGTATCTCAGATGTGTGATCAGAGGCTACCCAGCCATGCCAGTTTGCTCTACGAGATTTCTCTGATATTGCTCTACCCTGTACCCTATTCCAGCCCTGCCCCTTGTAACCAATAAAGTTCTCTTTTGTACCTAGCATGGGAGACTTATTGGATGTGGGTCTAGATTATGCCTTGGGGTCCCCTTGGTTCGGCCAACCAAGGGAGACCACTGCGTGTGCTTCCAACTGAGGGAAGCACCCTCAAGTGCTTGAAGTTAATCAGGTACCCTCGAGGGCTACTAGGCCTGTGTTATCCAGGAGACACAGAACCAGAATCAAGCCCGGTCCTGGGTGGTGGCATTTTTTACCCCAGGCTGGCAGGTGTGCTCCAGGAAGGGGGTCAGCCAGATGTGAGGCAGCCTCAGGGAGGCACTCAGAGCCTGGAAGGTGGTCGGGCGCAGTGAGGTGTGTAGCTCAACGCAGGAGCACCGCCTACTGGCTCACCACAGAAGATATTAATTGATACGAGACCCAGAACTTATCCCTGGCAAACCCAACTTGATACCTCTTGCCAACTAGACATTGAGCCATTGATCACAGTGATCCAACCAGTTATGTATCCAAGTTACAGTACTTTCACCTAGTCTGTATTTCTAGAGATTGTTACTGAGAATGCTGTGGGAGATGGTGTTAAAGGCCTTGCTGAAGTCAACTCTATCACATCCACTGCTCTGTGCTTCTGCAGAGTGCATCATTGTTTCATAGAAGTAAATCAGGTTGGTCAGGCATGACTTGCTTTTGGTAAATCCATGCTGCTTTTCCTGATCAACTTACTCTCCTCCAAGTGCTTCACAATAGATTCCTTGAGGATCTGCTCCATGATCTTTCCTAGTATCAAGGTCAGGCTGACTGGTCTGTAATGCCACAGATCATCCTCCTTTACTTTTTTAAAGGTGGGCACTATGTTTGCCATTTTCTAATCATGTAGGACTTTATCTGACTAGTATAAGGTCTCAAGAAGGATAGCCGATGTGGCTGTGAATTTACCTCAGTGAATTCCTTCAATACCCCAGGGTGCTTCCCATCTGGCCCTGCTAATTAGAGAATCTAGATGCTTTCAGAGTAATCCCTAAACCTATTCTGCCACTACAGTAGGTTGTTTGACTCCTTCCTGGTATTTGCTGCCAGTTGTGCTGGTCATCTGGCACGTGTGTGTGAAGACTGACATTTAAAAAAGGCATTAAATACTTTAGCCTTCTCTCAATTTTACGTAACTAGATCACCTTCTACAATTCCGTACAGGGCTTACGGTTTCTCTGGTCATCTTCTTACTTCAGACATACCTGTAGAATACCTTTTTATTGCCTTTTATGTCCCTTGCCAATTGCATCTCAAACTGGGTCTTTGCCTTCCTAATTTTTCCCTGCATTCCTGTGCAATACTCTTCCCTATTACTGAGACCAAATTTTCACTTTTTAATAGGATTTCTTTTTTGAGTTTTAACTCCCTGAAAAGATTGTTGTCTAGCCAGACTGGGCTGCTGTTGCACTTACCATTCTTTTGATGCATTGGGATATCTCACTCCTACACCCTTAAAAGGGCCTCCGCTCCTTTTTTTCCCCTTCAGACTTGCCTCCCAAGGGATCCTGCCCACCAGTTCCCTGAGTTTAATGTCTGCTTTTTTTGAAGTCCACTGTTTCTTATTTTGCTGCTCTCTTTCCTTCCTCCCCTTAGGATCTCAAACTGTCATTTCATGATTGCTATTACGTAGGTTACCTTCACATTCTCAACTAATTCTTCCCTGTTTGTGAGCAGCAAACTGCAAAGAACTCCCCTTCACTCTCTCTTCCTCTCTCCCTGTGTTGGTCTGTACTACCTGTATCAAAAACTTATCTCAGATATACTCCAAGCAGTGCACAGGCAGTTGAGCAAATGCTGTTTCCCTCCCAGAAGGTATTGTGGTAATTAGTCCCCCATGAGAACCAGGTGCTGTGACTTGGAAGCTTCTGTCGGTTCTGTTAAAGAGAACCTTGTTCACCTCTTCTTCCTGGTGTGGTGGCCCATAGCAGATGCCCACTATGATATCCACCCTGCTGCTCTACCCTATGGCCTTTTCCCCAGAAGCTTTCAACAAGCCTACCTTCCACTCCCTCTTCTTTTCCCTCAATAAAAGAGGCACTTGAATCAGCAGAAACCTTGGACCACTCAGGAAATCCCCATCAGATTTTGACTTTCCAACATCCGCTGTCTCTAACCATAAATTTGCACTTCGCTGTTTCTTTCAGCAGCACATAAATGTCCCAGCATTTTTAAGGAAAGTTTTTAGAGAAATGTATGAATTTTGTTTCATGCTAGATTTGTTTCCTGTCAGTTGCTTCAGCATAAGTGCCTCTTGAAATCTAAAACTAATATTCAGATTTTCAGCAGTGCAGATCCTGATGAAGCACCATGGGTGACGCTTGTTCTGCATCTACAGTGGTGGTTATCAATTTTCTTGGACTCTGCACCCCTCCATAGCTCTTGTGAATTGAGTGGCACCCAATTTAAAAAATGAATTATATATATTATAGGTGTGTGGCAGTAGGGGTAGAGTTTTGGCCAGACAGGGACTGAGCCTGAACCTACACTTACTTATCTCCGCATCTTATGTTGTGCATCAGAACCTGACAGCACCCCAGGGTACTGTGGCACCTTGGTTGAGAATCAATAGTTAAAATTAAAGGAGAACAATCATGAGGGAAGCTCCTCATTAAGTAAACACAAAGCTTGTTTCAAGGGTTTCAGTGAAACGTATATATAAGGTTTTAAAATAGTCTTGCAGAAGCATAAACTTGCTTGACAAGCCTACCTGCTCGAGTTAACTGATGGTGATGGCCTACTTTGAGACTTATTGTTTCCTGGTTTTACCTTCATAACTTTCTATGGGTCTTGTAGAATTGTTTATGCTGAGCAAGTCCAAGGGGTTTTTTTTTTCTTTTAAAGAGCTGAATATATGTCTAATGGATTATCCTTTTCCTGCTCTTCCTCTGAGGCTGTAGATTTTTCTTATTTGGGACATTATCCTTTTTTTGACATCATGATGGATTTACTATTCTAGGTCTGCAAGTCTTGCAAGAGGAAAGGAAGTAAAAAGTAAATTGATACGTGTGAGCATGTGACCAAGGGACAGCCTTTTAAGGAAAGGTTTCACTCTGGGCCCAGACCTTTTTGTGGCTTTGAGCTTGTTTTTTTCACTTTATTTTTCTTATCTAAATCAGGGCTGTTCAACTGGCAGCCTGTGAGGGGCCAGCATGCTGCATCTGGTCGATGAGCAGTGGGACGGGTGGGGAGAGGTGTGCTGCATGGTGTAGCCCGTGTAGTAGGGGGACCATGCACTGCACTAAAGTTGGATAGGTCTGGTCTAAATCATAAGACAGCTGTATTACAAATCCTGCATAATTTATGTTGAGATCTTTGGATAAAAGGTGCCAAAATTTACTCATTGCTTCAAAAAACCATTACATTGGAGTGGGAAGAATCCCTTGTGATGTTGGTGATTAAATGTTCTAGCATTAAAGTTGGCCTCAAATGTATTTGTTGAGAATTATGTGCTGGTCTGAGCTATCTGACGGTGGTCAAAAGGACAGGGGTTTTCGGCATATTTGACAAAAGTAACATACCCTTTCTGGATCTTGCTGGTAATTTTCCTTCCTCCTTCCTGCAATGGTGGTTAAAGCTTGGCGTATCTTTAGACACAGAGGGGGTTGGAGGCTTTATAGATGACAGTGACACACACCATAGTTGTGTGTTTTTGTAGTTTTGCAAATAATCTGATTCTGCTTAGACTTGGGAGCTGGTAGTGTCAGGTGTCTCTCGATAATGCTAGTTCTTAACTGCTTTTGATGTCTGATCAATTTGGAGAAAGAATAATCCTTTTTGTTTACTGTTTGTCTTTTGAAGAGATTAAAACTGTTTTAAAAATCCATGTATTACTGAGGCTTCTGCTGTGCACCTGCCTTCAAAAAGCTGCTCTGATTTGACCAACTTCAATAGGCTTTGTGATTATAGAACTGAAACTCTGGACACGCACAGAATTGTCATTACATTGATAAACACCTATGCATCTCTTGCTTTTTTTTCCTGTCAGTCTCATGAGTTAATCTGGTTGGAGGAATAGTCCAATAATATTGCTGACAGTTGTTTGAATGATTTGTTTTCATTCCTGTCAAACCGGAAATCTTGCTGCTTAAGTAGAAGTGGTTGATACGCAAAGGGCTCCTCATTTGTGATTTCATTTAATTGGCTTTAGTCAATGGAAAAGTGATGGGTCGAGAATCTTGTTACCACTTTGGACAAAGCCCTTCCTAGATCTTCTGCAAGTTTATTCCAGTTATGCAGCTACACAGTTTATACCCTTATTTATCTCATAATGACTTTACAAATACAGCCATCTTTGTGACCTTGGTATCTTATTACTAAGCATAAATTACCTGCATCTTTAGAGCACTGCAATATAATAAACACTATTTTAGCATAGCTCAAGTATTTGGGACTTCAACGGGCATATGAAAAGCACTTCATCTGTCAACATCTTAAAACCTGAATTCACACACTGGGTATCAGGCAGAGTTGTCAACTTGTGCAAGCGACCACAAATATTTTATAAATCAAGGGGCTATTTTTGTCTGTGTCCTTTTAGCTCAAGATGCATAGAAGAGGTGTGCATTTCTTTAGTAAACCATCCAAACTTGCCTGTTTTTGCCCAAGAAAACTATTAGTGACAGACAAGTGCATTTGTGTTCTTATTTAGTCTGTACACAGATGTCTCATTTGAGGTGGTCTTGATTTGTCCCAGGTGTTGATGTGGATCAAAATAGGAGGAGTGCAGCCCTTTATATGCCCTTTCAAGCTGCATTTGCTGCTCCAGTACAAGTAAATGGTAAGGGAGAGCATATGGCCTGACAGACTTGTCCCTGGAATGAGCCACAAGTGAGTTAAATTAGCTGGAATTAGTTTAGACAAGGGGTGTCAAAAATACAGCCTGCAAGCCATATCCAGCTCTGGCTCCCATAGTCCAATCCTTGGTAGTGGCCTTGAGTCACATTGATCTGGACTGGCCGTGCAGGCAGGGCCTGGGATGTGCATCACATGATGCCCATTCTGGCCACTCCAGGAACTGTATCACATGCAGCACCTGTCCCTGGTACCCCAGGGCACGCACCATACATGGCATCTGCTCTGGCCAGTTTAGGACCAGCACTGCATATAGGTCCCACAGGCACAGTCTGTGGCACAGGTCCTGAACTGGTTGGAGCAGGCACCGTGTGTTGTACAAGTCCCAGCTTGGCTGCTCTAGGAGGCATTGTGTGCCATGCGGATTACAGTATGGATGCTGGATCTGGCTTGGGTTAGGCAGGGTGGGGTCAGTGGACCCGTTGGTTTTATCCAGCTGGTGCACCTGCCCTATGTCACTCATCCAGCCTGTGGGGACAAATGAGTTTGACATCTCTTACTTAAACACACACTTGGGAGAAGTGTTAACATGTTTTATCTGACCTACTTCACAGATACTTGAAGTGGGATGATCAGTGTGAATGTGTAGGATCTGGGCAGAAAAGGAGACGTGCAACAGCTGTTTACAGCCTTAAAAATAAATGTGTTGTATTTTTGTGAAATAATACAACTTTAAA
This sequence comes from Gavialis gangeticus, assembly GCF_001723915.1. NCBI lineage: Eukaryota > Metazoa > Chordata > Crocodylia > Gavialidae > Gavialis > Gavialis gangeticus. Next base: position 1,268,599 of record NW_017729003.1, on the reverse strand, counting down.
AATATGTATGATTTTTAGGTACTGGAATACCTGAATGATCTAAAGCAGTATTGGAAAAGAGGATATGGCTACGATATCAACAGCCGTTCTAGCTGCATTTTATTTCAAGACATCTTCCAAAAATTGGACAAAGCAGTGTCAGAGAGTAAAAGGTAAATTAACAGAATGAGCTTTAGTTGCATATTTTCTGTTCTTAAGGTTAGCGCAAGGAACAATCAAAGTTTTGGATAACAAGGAAAATTATGCTTTTTACTTGCGTTAGAAGTAAGTGAGCCCTAAAGTTAGTTTGAGCTCACTTACGATTCTCAAAGGACTGTTTCTTCCCTACATTATGCTTGTCTTAATACTTCAAAGTACATTTTGTTTTGTTGGAAATACTTGTGAACAGAAATTTATCCAAATGTTTTTGTGCTGTGGAGACGGACTCTTTTTTCCTTTGTAACTACCTTAGTCTCTCCTTTCCAAAAATAGTGGAATGACCATATTTCAAATGGTTTAAATTGTTGACTTTCTTGGCTCAGGGAAAAGCAAGTCATAGTCTATATACCACAGTTAAAATTTTAAGGGATTACACCCAACATTTATTAAAGCATTTGGTATGTTAATTTATTTTAACTTATTTGGAAAACCTGTTATATTCAAAACAATATTTTTAAAACTCATTAAAGCATGGATTCTGAGGCCAGAAAGAAATGTGCAATTATCTAGTCTGGTGTCCTATGTACACAGGTCATAATTATTTTTTTCCAGTACCCGGGTTAAAGCATTTTATCTATAAAGGCACCTAATCTCATCTTAACAACTCCAAGTAATGGTGAATTCACAGTCTCCCCAAACTATTCCAGTGTTTTCATTACACATCAAGGAATTTTTTTTATCTTCTAAGGTTGAATGTCTTGAACTTTGGCTTCTAGTCATTGCTTTCTATCATACCTTTATGAATTAGAAAATCCCCCATTCCTAGTACTCTTTTCTGTGTAAATGCTATATGGTTGGTGACCAAGTTGCTTCTGAACTTTTTGATATACTCAACTGTTTGAACTCCTTTATGTTGTATAGCTTGTTTTCAACCCATTTGACTTGCTCCTAGTAAGTTGTTTATTATCCAATGTGATAGGATGGTAAAGTAGATTTGTATGTGATGGCTTATGATTCACTGTTTGGGTTACAAATGCTACAGGGAGAGGTGTAGTAGATTTTAGTATATCTAGAGCAGGGGTGGGCAAAATACAGCCCACAGACCGGATCTGGCCCACGAGGCCATTCTATCCAGACTGTGGGCCCTCTAAAAAAATTTACAAAAATTAATATTTATCTGCCCTTGGATCCTGTCAAAAATGACAGGAACCAAGGGCAGTAGGACTCAGGGGAAGCCCAGCGGGCTCCCACAACAGCAGGGCCCGCCTGGCCCCCCCAAGCCAGAAGCCCCAAACGCGGTTTCTGGCCTGAGACGACATGGCTGCCCCACACTGGAACCACAGGTAAGGGGGAAGGTGGGGAAGACAGGGGAGGACCCTGGGCATGGAAGGAGCCCAGGGAAAAGGGGCCCAAGGAAAAGCTGAGCGTGGGGGGGTGGGGAAAGCGGCCCCTAGCCCAGCCTGTGCCCGGTGCCCCGCGCTGCAGCCACTTGTAGCCGGCATGGGGCTGCCTATGCCTGCTCTGGACAGCCCCACGCAGGCTGCGAGCAGCTGCAGCAGGGAGCACTGGCCATGGGGCAGGCGAGGGGCCACTTCCCACTCCTCCCCCATGCTCAGCTTTTCCCCAGGCTCCTTCCTGGTGTGGAGAAAAGCGGCCTCTCGCCCACCCCGTGGCTGGCATCCTGCATTGCAGCCGC